>NC_064460.1:0-300000 GCF_023343835.1 Lagopus muta
CACCCCAATATCCCACCCCTAAAACTGACCCCAATATCCCACCCTTAAAACTGACCCCAATATCCCCCCACCCCCATTAAAAGAGCACCCCAATATCCCACCCCTTAAAACCGACCCCAATATCCCCCACCCCATTAAAAGAGCACCCCAATATCCCACCCCTAAAACTGACCCCAATATCCCACCCCTAAAACTGACCCCAATATCCCCCCCCACCCCATCCCAGCAGACTCCAACCCCCCCCCCTTCACTCCCACCCCCCTCTGTGCCCCCATTGCCCCCCCATTTCTGCCCCATACCTCCACCCAGCCGTGGGTTCCCCCAGCACGGCCCCCCCCGGCATCTCTGCATCCATGGACACGGTCAGTGCTGCCTGCTTCCCCCCTTCATACTGCAGCGTCACCGTCACCGTCTCGTCCACCCCTGTTGGGCCCATTTGTGACAACGGGACCCTCAAAGTCCCCCCATCCAAACTCCCCCCATCTGAGACCCCCCCTACCCCCCTGGGACCCCCACAGCCCCCACATGGGGGCAATTAGATCCCTTTGGAAACCCCAAACCCTTATGGGGACTCAAATTCCCCCTCTCGCACCCCTCCAGGCCTCCCCAACACCCCCCATAGGGACCCCGTTCACCCCAATGAGAGCCCCCCAGACCCCACAGGACCCCCTCCTTTACCCGAGGGGTGCAGGCAGCCCTCTGCCCGTAGCCGTAGGGGTGGGCGCCCCCTCCCCAACAAGGCGCTGGCCATCTGCAGCCCGTAGCCCCCCAGGTCCAGGAGGGCTCCCCCAGCCAAGCTGGGTTCTCGCACCCGTTCCACGGACCTCAGGGGGAAAGCCAGGGCCCCCTGCAGCACCCGGCATTCCCCCAAGGCCCCTTCATCCACCAGTGCCTTGCAGCCGCTTCCAGGCTGGGAAGAAGCGGGTCCAGAAGCCCTGGGAAGGAAGAATGGGGGTTGTAGGAAGGGACTGGAAGCACTGGGAGGGACTGGAAGCACTGGGAATGGGGTCATGGGGGACTGGGAGCAACCGAGAGGGAGTGGGAGTGATGAGAGTGGGGTTATGGGGCACTGGGAGCACTGGGAGTGGGGTAATATGGGACTGGAAGGGACTGGGAGCAGTAAGAATGGGGTTATGAGGCAGTGGGAGCACTGGGAGTGGGGTAATATGGGACTGGGAGCAACTGAGAGGGAATGGGAGTGATGAGAGTGGGGTTATGGGGCACTGGGAGCACTGGGAGTGGGGTAATATGGGACTGGAAGGGACTGGGGAGCATTAAGAATGGGGTTATGGGGCAGTGGGAGCATTGGGAGTAGGGTAATATGGGACTGGAAAGGACTGGGAGCAGTAAGAATGGGGTTATGGGGCACTGGGAGCACTGGGAGTGGGGTAATATGGGACTGGGAGCAACTGAGAGGGAATGAGAGTGATGAGAGTGAGTTTATGGGGCAGTGGGAGCAATGGGAATGTATTTTAGGGGATTATGAGGAGTTAGGGGGGACTGGGATCATTGGGAGGGGTTGGGAGCATTAAGAATGGGGTTATGGGGCAGTGGGAGCACTGGGAGCACTGGGAGTGGGGTAATATGGGACTGGAAGGGACTGAGAGGGAATGGGAGTGATGAGAGTGAGTTTATGGGGCAGTGGGAGCACTGGGAGTGGGGTAATATGGGACTGGAAGGGACTGGGAGCAGTAAGAATGGGGTTATGGGGCAGTGGGAGCACTGGGGAGCGGGGGTAATATGGGACTGGAAGGGACTGGGAGCATTAAGAATGGGGTTATGGGGGACTGGGAGCAACTGAGAGGGAATGGGGTAGTGATGAGAGAGAGTTTATGGGGCACTGGGAGCACTGGGGGAGTGGGGTAATATGGGACTTGGAAAGGGACTGGGGAGCACTGGAAATGGGACTGTGGGGGACTGGGAGCGGGGGTTGCGAGCAGTTAGTGAGGTCTGGGGATCTTTGGGAGGAACTGGGAATACTGGCAATGGGATTATGAGAGTAACCAGGGTAGGGTTGATGGGGAACTGGGAGAAGTGGGAAATGGTGTTATGGAGGACTGGGAGGACTGGAAGGGACTAGGAATGGAGTTATGGGGTCTGGGAGCACTGGGAGGGAGTGGGGTTGTATAGTGCTGGAAATGGGACTGTGGGCACTGGGAAGGACCAGGAGTGAGTCCAGAAGCCCTGGTGAGAAGCATGGGCACTGGGAGGGACTGGGAGCACAGGAAATGGCATCATGGGGGCACTGGGAGAGACTGGGAATGGAGTGGATGGGCAACTGGGAGGGACTGGAAGAGTACTGGAAATGACGCTACAGGGGATTAAGAGAGGCTGGGAATGTATTCAGAAACCCTGGGGTGAGAGGTGTGGGCACTGGGAGGGGCTGGGAATGGGATTACGGGCGCTGGGAGGGACTGGGGGGTTACTGGGGGTTACTGGGAACACCACTAATAGGGTTGTTGGCAACATGGGGGCTCACCTCCATCAGGAAGACGCCCGCCTCCCGTGCAGCTGCTGCCATCTCCTTGGCCTCGCGGGCGCTGATGCCCATTGGCTTCTCCACCAGCACAGCCTTGTGTGCCCGCAGGAAGAGGAGGGTGTCTGGCAGGTGCTGCGGGTTCACGGTGCCCACGTAAACCACGTCTGGGGCAGGGGGGATGGGGAGACGGCAGCGGGGACGAGGAGAAAGCCGTCAGGGAGATGGAGAGCCCACTGGGGGCGAGGAGAACTCGCTGGGGACAGGGGGGACCGTCGGGGGCAATGGGGGTAACGGTGGGGAAAGAGACCTCCTTTGGACAGGGGACAGCACTGGGGGCAGTGAGATACCAGTGGGGACAGAGAGACCCCAATGGGGGCAAGTGAGACCCCAATGGGGACAGAGAGACACCAATGGGGGCAGAGAGACCCCAATGGGGACAGAGAGACCCCAATGGGGGCAGAGAGATACCAGTGGGGGCAGAGAGACAGCAGTGGGGACAGAGAGACCCCAATGGGGGCAGAGAGGACAGCAGTGGGGGCAGAGAGACCCCAATGGGGCAGAGAGATACCAATGGGGACAGAGAGACAGCAGTGGGGGCAGAGAGACCCCAATGGGGGCAGGAGATACCAATGGGGACAGAGAGACCCCAATGGGGGCAGAGAGACCCCAATGGGGACAGAGAGACACCAATGGGGGCAGAGAGACAGCAGTGGGGGCAGAGCGACACCAATGGTGGGCAGAGAGACCCCAATGGGGACAGAGAGACACCAATGGGGGCAGAGAGACAGCAGTGGGGGCAGAGAGACCCCAATGGGGACAGAGAGACCCCAGTGGGGACAGAGAGATACCAATGGGGGCAGAGAGACCCCAAGGGGACAGAGAGATACCAATGGGGACAGAGAGACCCCAGTGGGGACAGAGAGATACCAATGGGGACAGAGAGACAGCAGTGGGGACAGAGAGATACCAATGGGGACAGAGAGACACCAATGGGGGCAGAGAGACCCCAATGGGGACAGAGAGACCCCAATGGGGGCAGAGAGACCCCAATGGGGGCAGAGAGACCCCAATGGGGACAGTGAGACCCCAATGGGGGCAGAGAGACCCCAATGGGGACAGAGAGATACCAATGGGGACAGAGAGACAGCAGTGGGGGCAGAGAGACCCCAATGGGGGCAGAGAGACCCCAATTGGGGCAGAGAGATACCAATGGGGGCAGAGAGACCCCAATGGGGGCAGAGAGATACCAATGGGGACAGAGAGACACCAGTGGGGGCAGAGAGACCCCAGTGGGGGGCAGAGAGACCCCAGTGGGGGCAGAGAGACCCCAGTGGGGACAGAGAGATACCAATGGGGACAGAGAGACACCAATGGGGACAGAGAGATACCAGTGGGGGACAGAGAGACACCAAAGGGGGCAGAGAGACAGCAGTGGGGCCGAAGGGATGCCCATGATGACAGTGAGATACCAGTGGGGACAGAAGAATCCATTGGAGACAGGGAGACCCCACTGGGGACAATGAGACCCTACTGGGGACAGGGACACACCAGTGGGGGTAAAGAGACACCAGTGAAGACAGGGAGATCCCAGTGGGGGACAGGGAGATACCAGTATGGGCGAGGGGACACCAGTGAGGAGAGAGAGACCCCAGTGGGGACAGTGAGACCCTACTGGGGCAGGGAGACACCAGTATGGGCGAGGGGACACCAGTGAGGAGAGAGAGACCCCAGTGGGGACACAGACCCTATTGGGGACAATGAGACCCCGCTGGGGGCAAGATGACACCAGTGAGGAGAGGGAGACCCCAGTGGGGACAGAGAGACAGCAGTGGGGCCAGTGAGACCCTTCTGGGGACAGTGAGATGTCAGTAGAGGGGGAAGGGACACCAGTGAGGAGAGGGAGACCCCAATGGGGACAATGAGACCCTACTGGGGACATTGAGACACCAATATGGGCAAGGGGACACCAGTGAGGAGAGGGAGACCCTACTGAGGACAGTGAGACCCTACTGGGGACAATGAGACCCTCCTGGGGACAGTGAGACATCAGTAGAGGGGGAAGGGACACCGGTGAGGAGAGGGAGACCCCAATGGGGACAATGAGACCCTACTGGGGACAGTGGGACCCCACTGGGGGCAAGGGGACATCAGTGAGAAGAGGGGAGACCCCGATGGGGACAATGAGACCCTACTGGGGACAAGGGGACACGGGGGGGCAAGGGGACGCCGGTGGGGGGAGAGGGAGATCCCACTGGGGTCAGTGAGACACCAGTGGGGACGCAGGGACACCAGTGGGGACAGTAAGATCCTATTGGGGACAGTGTCATCCCACTGGGGACAGAGAGACCCCACTGGGGTCAGGGAACTCCACAGTGGGGACACGAGGACCCTCCTCGCCCCACACCACCACATCTGGTGACAGTGGGGGGATATGAGGGGACGGCACGACGTCCCCCCAAATCCCAAACGATCCCACGGGGGTCCCGGCTCATTATGGAGCATCCCACAGTCCTGTGAGGCGGTGACTCCCCCCTGTCCCCATAGGGTTCCCCCCCCCCCCCCTTCCCCCCAAACCCCACTCACCCACTTGGGGGTCTCTTGCCAGCTCCTCGTAGCTCCCATAGGCACGTGGCACCCCATGCAGCTGTGCGTACTTCTGGGCACGGGACAACTCTCGTGCTGCTATAGCCACGGCCTGGGGAGGGGGGGAGAAGGGACAGAGGGTGATGGCAGGGGGTCCTATGGGGTGATTTCCCCCCTCCCCCCTCCCCAAATTTAGGATCCCCCCCCCCCCTTACCCACCAGGTGCTCCTCGGCGGGCAGCGTGCGCAGGGCCACCAGGAAGTCGTGGCTGATTTTGCCAGCTGAACAGATGCCCCAGCGGGTCGGGGGGGGGACGGGTGGTACCTGGGGGGGACTGAGTGGGCTCCTGGGGGGTCACAGTGTCCATGGTTCCTTGGGGGGGGGGGGGTCCCAGTGGTGGTGTCTGTCTGGATCCCTGGGGTGTTGCTCCAGACGGTGTCTGGGATCCTAATGGTGTTCAATGGGATCCTGGTGGCTTTCAGCAGTTGTGGCGGAGAGGAGGGGGGGTCACTCAACACTCCCCTCTCACCCAGGACGGCCCTGTGGGTGCGGGTGTGGGGGGTGGGGGGTGGAGCAACACCTGATTGGGGCCCCCCGGGGTTGGGTGGTGGTGGAAGCCCAATGGGTGCTGGAGGGGGGGGGGGGGGAGGGGGGAGGGTCAGAGGGCGGGGAACCGAAGGGCTTGCCCAGGGGTGGGGGTTGTTTTGGAGAGATGTGGGTGGAGCCTGCATGCTGATGAGGAGGAGGGGAGGGGGGCGTGGCCAACGCTCTGCCCCTCCTCGTCGATAGGGGGAACCAAAGGGTTTGGGAACCCCTCCCTCCCCCCCCCCCCCCCCCATAAAGGAACAGGCAACAAAACTGTGTGGTTTTTACTGATGAGGTTAACAAATGAATGCCAATAAGTAGCAGCGGGGGGAGCTCAGCCCCTCTCTGACCCCCACTCAGATGTGTGGGGTGCTTCCCCATCAATGGGGGATTGCCTTTCAGTGGGGGGGGGGTCCCGGGGAGTTCCCATCATTTGGGGGGGGGTCCCAGCAGGATCCTGATGGTGTCCTGGGTGATGATGGAATCACAGAGGCATTCCTGTGTTCACATTCCATGGGGTGCTCTCCAGGTCTGGCAGGAATAACTCATGGAACGTCCACATTTCTTCTCCCAGAAGCAAATGCTGCTGCTCTCCTTCCTGCCTCACCTTTACCCGATTCCTTCTGCATTAGTGGGCTGAATCTGATTGCCTAAACCGAACCATTAAATGCCACATGAGGTCCCCTCACGTATTATTCCTCTTTACCTGTGGGACGGTCACAAGTTTTCCTCTCTCTGTACTCATACCTGGGATTGCCCCACCCAAATGCAACTCTCTGAGGTTCTGAGGTTCTGAGGACCCGCTTTCTCATCCTGTCCAGGTCCCTGTGGATGGCAACCCTCCCTTCTGTTGTGTCACCTGCAGCACTCAGCTTTGCTGTGGATGCACTCGTCACTGATAAAGATGCTCAGGATTACCAGGCCCAAGATGCACCCCTGGGGAAGCACCACGTCTCACTGGCCTCCACCTGGACACGGAGCCGTTGACCACAGCCCTCTGGCTGCAACCAATCCAAACAATTCCTTGTCCATCCCTCTCCATTTCAGATGTGCTGCAGGACCACGTCAGAGGCCTTGCACAAATCCAGGTAGATGACATCGCTTGCTTTCCCTTTGTCCACTGATGCTGTCACTCCATCACAGAAGGCCGTGGGATTGGTCAGGCATCACTCACTTGAATATCTCTTCATGTGCTCTAACATCTCTTCCAGGAGCATCTGTTCCATGATATCCCAGGCCCAGAGGTGCAGCTTATCGTCCTGTAGTTCCCCAAGTCTTCCTTTCTCCCTTCCTGAAAGCAGAGTGACGTTTCCCTTTTTCCAGTCGCCACCTGGGCAGCCACAGCTTTTCAAATACGATGGAGAGTGGCTCAGCCCCCGCATCACCCCGCTCCTCCAGAACCCTGGGATGCCCATCATTCAGCCTCGTGAGGCAGCCTGTGTGCTTACAGAGGGGGGTGTTTCACCCCTGTGACCCCTGCCCAGAGTTTCAAGGAGCAGGAGAGGTGTAGGAGCCTGGTGAAGACCGAGGCAATGAGCTCACTGTCTATTTCAGCCTCCTCCATGTCTGCTTTAGTCACTTCTCACCTATCAGAGAGGTACGCTCTCCTTGGCCTGTCTCTGCTGACCAGCGTGCCTGTAGAATCCCTCCTTGTTGTTTTTCACATCCCTTGCTATTCTCAGCCCATCCACTTTTTAACGCAGAGGCAATTCCCACCCCTCCTACCCGGCCTATCCCTTCTGAAACGCTTGGAGCCCCTCAATCATCGTATTCCAGTTGTGTGAATCATCCCACCACGCTTCCGCGTTAGCAATTAAGTCATCATTTCCTAATTGCAGCAGGATTTCCACCTCCTCCTACTTCCAACCCACGGCCAGTGTCTCAACCCCTCATCTGTGCACCCTGGGCACTGTCAGCTGAAACCACAGCGTGGGGAGGGCACAGTGCAGCACCAAACCAAGTCATGGCAAACGCATTTTGATGCATTGATTGAAGGCAGTCTGGTGTGGAGAAAAGAAATAAATGCATCCACGCTTTCTGTTCTGATGCAGGAATTTGAGAATAGTCTTCAAAATTGCAAAAAAAAATATATATTTATATTAAATGATTCACGTTTGCGACTGCATTTTCAGTTGATATAAATACACAACCTGCAGGTTTTCAGATGGAATTGTGCAGTCGGGTCTCCGACTCAAATATTTGGTCGTGTCTTTTTGCTAGGCTTTTATCAGGCCTCTGTTAACAGAGAGAAATGTCCCCTGGCTTTGCTGAATGTTGTTGGAGACCCAGCACTGGGTGTGAGCACAGTGGTGACGCTGACAGTGGTCAGTTCTGCTGGTGGAGGTTTTGACAACGTGGCCTCTTGTTTGTTGCTGGTGGAAACTCACTGCTGATGGTGGTGATTGGTGAAAAGTACTGTTTTGTAGCTGAGAATTTGCTCTGTCAAGCAGAGCTGCTGTGCTCATTGTTGTGGTTTCCAAGGGAATAAATAGGAGGCATTAGTTTTGGAGTGATCTATGGCCCGTGGCAATTCCTCTTCACTCAGTGTAGAAGGTTGGACGTTCTAGATCACAAAACTCAAAGCCCTGAGCTCAAAGCCATTCACACAGCTATTCAATTAACAGTTCTGTTCTCTTCCTTCTGCCTCGATTATACGGTCTGATAATAGGGAACGGTTTTAAACTAAGAGGGGAGGTTAAGGTTGAATGTTAGGAGGAAATTCTTCACTCAGGGGATGGGGAGGCGCTGGTACAGCCTGCCCAGAGAGGTTGTGGGTACCCCATCCCTGGAGGTGCTCAAGGTTGGGTTGGATGGGACCCTTCCTGTCTGTCCTACTTCCTGTGATTGATGCCATTTGTAGTCGGTGCGTCCCATTCGACTCTTCTTTTGTAGCAGGACAGGTTCCGTTTTCTCACGTTCCACAAATTTAGCTGAAGAAAATGCAAATCTTTGGGATGAAAGGAGTGCACCTCTGCGAGCGGTGAGTAAAGGCACTTTGTATTTGAATTACGGGTTCAAATTAGTTAATTAAGCATTAAGGTGGGGAAAAACCAGCCTTGGCTGATCTGCTGCCTGTGGGACAAGTCCTCATTCTCAAAGCACCACTGAAATTTTACACTCAGTGGAAAATCCCATCCCTCTCATCCTTGAATTCTCTGTATCTACAGGTACATGAGAAGGAGCAATCAAGCCCTCTGTGAACTGTGACTGTATTAATTGTTGTGGGGTGCTGTAAGAGACTGAGAAGCAAGAGGGCTGATGTCCCAAATGCTCCCTAGAAGCATTGAGAGCTTCAATGAGAGCCTGAATTGAGAGCACAGCGCTAAGAAAATAAGGAGCAGTCGGAGGAGAGGCCTATTAAAATGGAAGTAACATCTCTCCAGTGCATCTGGTCTCGTAAAACTATCAAGATCTGGTGAGTAACAATGGGGGCTTAATGGGGGAGAGAGAAATCTCTCCAGGTACGTCTGCATACGTGGTTAACTGGCAGTTGTTTGGACAGGGAGAGAGCGAGACCAACCTACAGCCCCTCCAACCCGCTGCTCTTGGGAAAAGCCAAACCCAACTCACGTTGGAGGGGGCACGACGACCGCCTGGACCCCAGACTCATTTACAACCAGTGACAGAACTCCTCCTCGGGTCGTGACAGAGGATTTCAGGAGACCGAGTGTCCCTGGTCTGCACCCCTTCTATTTGTGGCCGTGGTTGCCATCACCCACCTGGTGTTTTCCTCTTAATCAGCACCCACCTGGTGTTCTAATCTTTTCCAGGTCAAGGAATTGTAATGCTGAGGTTTATTGTGGCTTATACACCTGAATGAGACATATGTCAAAGCAGCAGTTGAGCCTATTTGTCACACAGCCCCCATCCTACCCCCTCCTCTAACGAGAGGGAAAATGCTGCTTGCTGTTACTCTGCCTTTTGTGTGAATTCCTGTCCCAAGGGAGTGCTTATATTGACTGCATGTTCTGGAAGGCCAAGTGGGGACAGGCCCAAATCTTGCACAGTTGATGAAACTGAGCAATGAGCAATTTGTAACGAGCTGGAGCCTCCACCCTCATATCCACCAACACCTCATAAGCCTCTGCAGCTCCTGTTGGCATCTAGGAGCTCCACTGAAACTCTGGTTTGGCCCGTGAATCTATGCTGTAATGCAGGTTTGTTGGT
Source organism: Lagopus muta (assembly GCF_023343835.1). NCBI lineage: Eukaryota > Metazoa > Chordata > Aves > Galliformes > Phasianidae > Lagopus > Lagopus muta. The sequence goes on from NC_064460.1 coordinate 9,815, forward strand.
CTCAAGCTCCACTACAGCCGTTCCTGTGCTTGACCACTGATCCTCACAGTGTGAGAAACAGGTAGGAAAGCTCCCTGTCACTCCAATCTCCTGCAGGAGCTCATAAACATGAATCAGATGTGAAAAAAAAGGACAGCAGAACCCTCCAAATTCCTGGCGTGCCGTGAAGGGCTGTGTGTTACACTGGAGTGAGAAAAGAAACCAACCAACACAATTTTATTGAGTTTCAGACTGAACCAAGAGAACAAGGCTGCGTGCTGCTGCTTAATGCCTATTCCCCAGTTATTCTCTTATGAACAGTAACTCAAACATGATTTTTTCTTTTTGTTTTCCTCCAAGAAAGCAGCTTGCTGTCCCTTCCACAAAGCTGATTCACCTGAGCGCACACGGGGCATCTCAGTGTGCATGGCCACATTCTGGTGGCGACGTGGACACTGAGACTTGATTTATGCTTAGAAAGTCCTGTGTTTGTTAGGCAGAAGCTAACTGCTTGCAGCTGGGAGCCTGCTGAACCAGTGCAGTGTTCAGGAAGGAGCAGCTCAAACGTTCCTCCTGCTCTGCAAGACCTGGAGATGTTTCTTCCATCTTTGCTTTATTCCTCCTTCATGCAAAGGCAAAACTGGAGCTGTCAAGATCATCTAGGGAACAGTATGAGGACTAACAGATTTGGGTGTGAGTCTAACCAATCTAGGACCAGAGTTTAGAGACAGGTTGTTCATTTGGTGCTCATTTATTGTCAATATCTACCCGCCCCTTTGTAACCAGGAGTTACTTTGTGGAGCCCTTTTAATTGACGTGCATAAAAGCAGTGATGATGGAGGCACATTTGAAATGCTGAGCACGACGACCGGTTGATTGCTGTGTCCCACTCTGTAACCTCACCCTCTATGACCTCCTTTATTTTTTCCCCAATTGCTTTTAGACCCAAAACACCCCAGAACATATTAGGAACGTTCTCGATACGGGGTTTCGCTTTCATGTAATTTCCTTTTGTGTTTCTTCAGCATGTTCTCACATTTATTCCTCCAATTTGTTCTCCAGCTCATCTTTCTTGTGTTATTCTTCATTTATACTGCAGAGTTATTAGGGACAAATTCAGCTCACCCCATAAGCAATTATGGTGAATGTAAGAAGCCCCAAAAGCTGGAAGAGCTCTTAAAAGCCCAGCACTATTCAGCCACCTGTCCTTATCAATACATTCCTCTCTCCTGCCACAGCTGGTGACAGCTAACAGTAAGAGGTGCAAGCAGTCACAGGTGATAAGGAGTTTTCTCCCTCTTGAAAAATGCTTTTTGTTTAACTGATTTTCATAATATTTGCATTAAGATCCAGGTGCAGCACACATACATAGATTTAGCGAATCAGCACGGTGCAAGATGTTTGAAAATCATTTATTTTTTTGGCCCAGGAATGACGTGCGAGCTAGAATCTCATAGCAATGTACATTAATTAAAGCCAGAAATGCTTAAAAACGAGAGCTGGCAACGCAAAGTAGGAAACAACGCGGTAATTCTTTAACCACAACTGTTGTGGATGTTTGAGTTGAGACTGATGTTTCTTTTCCTAGAATTGTGGTGCTAAGCAGTAAGGGCAATGCACCATGATCCTATTTCCAGCAAGTTATCAATTCCCTTCACTTGACATTCTGTTCAGTGCTCAGTCTTAAACATTCACAGGCTTACCGGACTCAAACCCTCCTGCATCCAATGGGAAGAAATGAGAACCTCCACGACCTGAGCAGTAGGTAAAAAAAGTAGAAAGTAGATCAGTTAAGTGTCTGCATTACCTGGATGGACCTCAGAGAGATGGAATGTTTGCACCACGCGAGACATCAGTTCCAAAGTCAAAGGATACAAAGGAAAGAAGTGGGCAAAAAAAATCCTTGCTGCTAACTGTGAAATAAATCGCTTTTTGTTTCTGAGTTCACACCCAATCAATGGATCCTTGCTGAGAAATGATAAAGGAAGGGAGGTGAAAGAAAGGTGCCTGATGTCCCTGTGAACTGGGGCAGCTGTGACTTCTATGTCCCTGACAGGATTATTGGCTGCTACAACCAACAAGAACTTAAACACCCATCCTGTGTCAGTGGGCATCATCACCACCATCCTCTTTAAGCACTGAGCCAGTGCCACGTCTCCTTTTATGCAGAGGCTGAGTCTGTGCTATGATTTTATATTCAGCTGATGGACCAAAATTCAACCCAAGCCGCAGAGTCCATGCAGGGAACAGAAGAGCCTCAGCAACTGAGAATTCTAGACACTGAAAGCCTTTTAGGTAATGTAGGCATGTCTACTGAAGATCTCAAAAGACACAGCAACACGTGTAACCATTAACATCCCTTACCTCTGGACTCAGATTGATAAGGAGATTAATAATTCATCTTCTCGTGAGATAAAGCACACTGAATATGGCAGCACTTCAGAGCGTGCTCTAAAGACTGGCTGCAAGCAAATCACCGGGTGGTGGATCTCTGCGTTAGCAGCAGGTACAGAAGGTCAAGAGCTTTTTTGATAAACGATCCCTGAGCTGCTTTTGGGTTTCATTGTAGGTGTTTGGACCGCAGTCTGGCCATGACACAATCCAAACCTTTGCTTTTGCTCTCTGTTCATCCACGCTGTGCAACAACTGCCCTGACCTGGGGGACCGAGAGCAGCAAAATTCTGCCTGAAGATTAAGGACACGCTCAATGCTGCTAGCAGGCAACTTACAGCACCTTTCGTCAAAAGCCAGCTGGAAGATGGATCCAACACAAGGGGAATCCTGCCCCACAGATCTCAAGCCCTTCCCAAGCTGAGTGGAAACACTCGGCCTGTCTTCATCGTCCAGCACAGAGCAAAGCAACCGCGGCAAGCAGCCGATGTTCTTTGCAGCTCATCAGCCCTCTGCGCTCACACACCTCCATGCTTTTGGTCCCTCACACTGGAGATGTGCAGCTTCGGCTCTTTTAAATGCTGCTTCAAGCCCAGCTCCACGCAAGCAAAGCATCACAGAGAAATGCATCTTTCTGAAGGAGCGGTCGGGTGAATCTTGTGTGGGAGGAAAGTTCTCATTTCTAAACAGACGAGGCGTTGCTGTGTGCACGAAGCTGTAGTCTGGCCAGGCCAGAGAGCGCTAAGAAAGGGTGAGGCAAAAATAGCACAGGCTGATTCTGAGCATGCAGGAAGTTCATCACTCACCACAGAGTGAGTTCCCAGCACGTGGCAACGTTCTGTGTGCCTCCAGATTGCGTGTAGCCCTCTGTTGGTCGTCTCTGTGGGCTGATGCAGGGCCAGAGCTCCCGGTGGCTGAGTTCCTCCATTCTCAGAGCAGACAGCAGAACTGCAGCCGTGGTCCTGCTCTGCCCCTTGACTTCACCATCAGCCCTACATCCAAGCAGGGACACGTTCTCAATTGTGAGCCCAGAGAAAACGTTTTGTGGGGCAGAGGAGTGGGGAGAGGCGCTAGTTTACTTCTACTGCAAGGAATGAAACTGCAGTGCTGTTTCCTTGCGGTGACAACGGCAGCGATAGTGAGTGCAAAGAAGTTTTCTGCTGTTGGAGTTCTGCAGGTGATGGAGAGCTGCACTCAAGGCTTTGGGTTGTTTGCAGGCTTCTCACTGCTGGGATGCTCCCTGGAGGGTGAGATTGGGCTGAGAATGCAGTCTAAAGAGTAAAGGAGCAGTGGGGATATGTGTAAAGCACAGAAGAGATGCCCTGCCTGGCGCAGAGAGGTTGTATTTGAAGGGATCTTGTAAACAAGATGGACAGTGATTGATTACACAGTTTGGCAGTGGCAGGACCAAGAGAAAGGTTTTAAAATAGATGTGGGGTGATTAATGTCAGACGCTGGGAAGACATTCTTGATTCAGTGTGTGTTGAGGCACTGGCTGCCCGGAGAAGCAGTGCGTGCCCCATCTCTGGAGGTTCTCAAGGATGGAACGTAAGATTCTATGATTCTATCTAGGTATAGATAACTGTATTATCTTTAAGGTCCCTTCCAAATCAAACCTTTCTCTTTTATGACTCTGTGAAAGACCAGGGGTGGTCAGCAGTCTGGAAGAGACAGAGCAAGGAGGACAGCTGACCTAAAGAGACCAAAGTGACACTGCATGCAGAATGAGGCCATGATCAGCAAGGAGATGTGGGGAAAAGAGGGAGAAGGGAGAAGTTTCCTCCCTTCAGGAAACAGGAAACGCGGACCATGCTGAGGGCTCTACGTGTCCTGAAATAAAAGCGGTGTCTCTGCTGACGCAGTAGATGCACCATAGGCTGCATCACAGCCTCTCGCTGTGAATAACTCTCCATCAGCCGCAGAAGCACCACAGGACACGTCCGAGGCTCACAAGACAAACCTGTGACCATCTGCACCCAGCTCACAGCAAAGCAGGCGCCGGGAGAAGAGATCTCCAAAAGATGTGGGTGCAGATGGGATGGGCAACGCCGTGTCCTCGTGTCTCTGCCCTCCTGCTGCTGGTGCTTGGTGAGCTGGGGAGCAGGGAGCCCTGCCTGGAGCAGGAAACCCACCAGTAATATTCTTGGAGTGGTGCTGAGGGTGAAGATGAGTAGGAACGTGTGTGTAGGCATGTATGAATAATCTGAGAATGAGGAATGCTGTCTGAATTTGAATTTGAGGAGATTGCATCCGGAACTGAAAACACATCTGGACTGGGCTTAGATATGCTGAGAAGGAGATGGAGGAGAGGCAGTATGCAAAAACACAGATGAGATTGCTCCTACTCCGCAATGGGGACATGGGCAGGGACACGTGGGTGAGCAGGACAGTGTCCCTCTAACCAAAACCCTCTCTGTCTCATGGTGCAGGTACTGGTGGGAGCACACAGAACATCTGCAGCTCCGGGACTGATGGTGAGTGTGAGAATGGGTCCAGAAAATGAAAACATCGTGGGGGAGGAGATGGAAAGAGAGAAAGGAATCTTTCCCAATGAATTCCCAGTGTCCACCCCTGGAGTGCTGGTTGTCCATGCCTTGGGATACAAGGTGTTTTTCAACTACTGATGCTGGTGGAATCCCTGTGCCATCTCTCCAGGTGTTTTCCAGGCTCCTGTCCTGTACCTTAACGCAACCAGCGCTCAGGAAGGGGACGTTGTCCTGGCTCAGTGTGTTCTTCAGGACCAGTTTCCTGCTACCCCGAATTGTCTTCTGCAAGGATGGGTTGGAGGTGTACAGCATGAAAGCCCAGGAGGGCAGGGTCATCAACTCCATGCTGCTGAGCATCACTGAGAGAAGCAGTGGGACTTACAAGTGTTTGTACGAGCACAGGAATGAGAAAAACTGGCCGAGGAGCTCCGTCCTCAGTGCTCCCCGGGACCTGCGTGTCACAGGTGGGACATGAGATCAGGGCGGTGGGGACACAGGTGGGACTGAACATCCCATGTGCAGCAAGAGATGTCATAGAGTGGGGTTGGTTCTGGAAGGATTCCCTTCTCCATCCCACGCTGCAGAAATGGGGCTCTGCAGTGCCCAGGAAAAGAAAGGACAGATAGGGGGTGGCCATGGAGCCTTTGGAGAGGGGTAAGGATGCTTCAAGGACTGTTGCAATATCTTTATGAGCGTATGGAAGGGAAATTGGAGCGATTTCCAGGAGTGAAATCGTTCCTTACTGTGTGAGGAAGAAGATGATGCTGCGGCCATGGTGTGGGGATGGCCAGGTGTCGGTGTGCTTTGGGGTCTGGGTGCCCCCACCTTCAACAAAGCCACCAAAAAGAGCCTTTAGATGACGGCAGGAGGGGAAAAACACAGGATGCAGTCTGGTAAATTTGATGCTGCCATCCCATCTAGGCAGGGCAACATACTAGTCCTTTCTTATCCCCAAGGGCAAGGAAAGAAGAGGGCTGTGCTGCAGTGTCATACAATGCACAGCTGCATCTCTGCCATGCATTTCTTGATCCATCATAGTTTCCATAATCGATACCCATGTGGGAGAGAACCTGCATCGTTCCACGTGTCTCAGGGGCAGAGCTGGCTGAGCGGACTCCTGCCCACGGCTGCAAGCTGTGCCCCTAACAATGCATTCAGGGGCTGTGTTCATGCAGAGGTGAGAGTTCAGGGGAGATACTCAGCCCATCCATTTGTGCCAACAGGCCACGTGTCCGGCTCCACGGAAGGGACAGCAACTGCTGGTGAGGCTTTCCCCTTTACTCCTGCAGTCCCCATGCATCCCAATCTTCCCTCTCACTCTCCTTTGTCCCCATTTTGTCACTGCGTCCCCAACACGCCCCAGTGTCCACATCACTCCCTTCGGACTCAACTGCACTCCATCAACCCCAAGCTCTCTGTCCCCACGCCTCCAATCTGTCCCCAGACCCCAACAACCAGCAGGCCTCCGCAGTCACTGCGGTGGCATTGGTGACTGTCATCCTCCTCCTGTCTGCAGCGGCCTTCTGGACCGTCAAGAAAGGTGAGGGCTTGTGGGAGCTGTGAGGGATCCACGAGGCTGTCACAGCTCTGATGTGGGACATTTCTTCTTGCAGGTACCTGCAGGGAGAGATGCCGAAGGTGAGCAGTAATGGCCTGGTCAGGGCTGGGGGATTCAGGTGCAGCTGGGACCCTGCGCAGGGCAGCATGATCTGCGGGTTCCCCCAGGATAAGATGGGATTTCCATCCTGCTGAGGAAGAGAGCATTTCCTCATGGGAATATTTCCAACAGAACATGGGCACCTGGTGGATGAGAGATTGCCGTGGGTTTGGATCGAACGCAGTGCCCTAGGAGGCATCATTTAGTGAATATCCCACAGCAAACACACAGCCCAAATCCATTTCCCTTTCCTCTCCAGGCAGCAGCACGTTCCCAGCCAGCAGATGGAAGCCACTGACTATGGAGAACTACACTGTGAGTGCTGGGCACCCCTTTTCCATGGGGATCCCCTTCCCATGAGCTCCCATTTGCGATCCCACCAGTTCCTTTCATGATGGGACTCGCAAAACTATTCATCAAGGGAGAATTTCCCCGTGCTGCTTTCATCCCAGTGCTTGTGCTGACAAATCCCGCATGCATGGTGGATCTCTCAGTTCAGACTCTGCTGTTCACCTTCTTCATTTTCTCCTCCCTGTGGTGTTTGTTTCAAGCCCAGCCCAAGGCTCAGCCCCACACTGGAGGATGCTTACAGAGACAGGGGTGGGGAAGTATCTCAGAGGTGGCTCTGCAAGTGCAGGCAGCAGCAAAAGGGAGGATGCTGTGGTTGGGGGCAGGGGATGTAACCCCACCACGCGTGCACCTTGCTCTGCTTGCAGCTCGAATTTCATTGCAGAGCAGCAGGCTGAGATGTAAAGAGAGAAAATGCCTCCACCAATGGGAAAATGCCCCAAAGCCCATCATCTCTGCTCCTGCGTATCTTCCTGCACAGAGTGGGCAAACGGGGCTGGGCAGTCAGAGCAGAACCCATCATCTGCTGCCCAAACCAATGGTGGTTCTCCCCTGTTCCCATATTGGTTCTGAGCAAGCACTCACGGTGTATTTTTTCCCCCACAGATGCCACCGTTGTCCACTATCAAAGGGACAAGGTGAGTTGGAGTCCTTCCCCCTGGAATTGAAGTGATACGCTCCTCAGACACGTCATGGTATTGTTTGTACACCTCCTCATGCATCTCCTGCTCTTATGTTCCTTCTGCTTGCAGAAAAATGGCAAATCACGAGATACTTTTTCCAGCCACACATCACACTCTCCTCTCTGACTTCTGCAAACACCTCCCCCTGTTGTGTAGAACTGCAGCCCCTTGTTGCTGCTGCCAGAATTGCGCGGTTCCTCCTCGGAAGCTCCAGAAATGGTTCTATTGGAGGAGTTGGAAGAACATTTCTGAGAGTTGGAAAGAAAGCAAAGGGGGAAAATCTTGCCAACAATTATGAAGAAGAGGCAATCAAGCAAGGAAACTCTGCCCCAGATGTGCTCTTATTTTTGCTAGCTGTCTCCTGCCTGCTTCCTCCTGCATGCGTGGCTCCTGGTGCACCTGGAGTCTCCTCGTTCAGGGCCTGCAGGCTGTAGCTGCAGTAATTGGGCTTTCCTTTCCCCTCCAGCCTCCTGTGAAGCAGATAAATGACAGCAGAGCCCTGTAGGCTACAGCATGGCAAGGGCACTGGGACTGGGTCACGGCCACTGTGTTTCCTTGCACAGGGCTCCTGGGGTGTAACGTGGGGCAGAGAGTATTTATGGGCTTTGCTCTCATGTTACATCTGGCAGAATAAGATTTATGACTTGCTTATGTACATAATGCCTGCAATGTTAATAAAACATCAGAGATACACCAGAGTGGGACATAATGATGTGTCATGCAAATCCACAAGCTGCACTTTGCTGCATCATCAATCTCAACCACAGTCTTGAATCAGAGGAATCACGGAGTGATGAGCTGTGGTTATGCATTACTGCTGTGGCTTCAGGTGGAAGAAGCTCTGAAGATGCCCAGGCTGGCTGTGTTTTGGTACCTGCAATGAACCTGAAGCGCAAGGATTCTGTCACAGCCCTGTGCACAGAATGTCGCTCTCAGGGTGCATTCAGAGAGAATTACACCAGATTCGACTGGGAAGACTAAGGGAATCTTCTGTGCCTCTGTGTCACAGACTGGCTTTGTCCTGTCACCGTGTCTGTGACTGATTAAACAGCAGAACAGAAGTGAAAATGAAAGCAGAAGCAGCAGCGGGCTGCGCACCCACCTGTGGTCTGATTCTGTATGCTTTGAAGCTGAGTGTTTGTTTGTGAAAGGCTCCGTGAGGTTTTGGGGTTTCCTCATCTCTTGGGCAATGTCATGGCAGTTACAGGACTTTACATGGAGCACAAATTCCTCAAAACGACATTGAAATTTGCTCACACGGGGCCAGATGAGCCTTATGTGTTCACAGGTGTGTGCATCAGGGCTCATCAGACTCAAACCCTCCTCATCTAACGAGGAGAAATGAGCACCTCTGAGACCTGAGCTGAGGCAGGTCAGTGAAGGTGCAGTATTGCATCTCAGAAGGATGAACGTTTCCAGCATGGGAGGCGCAAGGGCAAAAGCCAACGAACACAAAGGCGATGAAGTGGGCAGATGTTTAGAACAATCTTTACTTCCTGACTGTGAAATGAATGACTTCTTGTTTCCTAATGCACACCCAACCAATGGATCGTTGCTCAGAGATCTTACAGAATCACAGAATTGTAGGGGTTGGAAGGGACCTCCATGATCATCGAGTCCAACCCCCTGCCAAAGCAGTTCCCTACAGCAGGTCGCACAGGTCGGCATCCAGGCAGGTCTTGGACATCTCCAGAGCAGGAGACTCCACCACCTCCCTGGGCAGCCTGTTCCAGTGCTCCTCACCTCACTGTACAGCAGTTCCTTCGCACATTGCTGCAGAACTTCCTATGCTGCAGTTTCCGGCCGTTTCCTCTTGTCCTGTCTCCACTCACCATTGAAAACAGTCCGGCCTCGCCATTCTGCCCCCCACACCTTAGATACTGATAGACCTGGATCAGGTCTCCTCTCAGTCTTCTTTTCTCCAGGCTGAACAGACCCAGTTCACTCAGCCTTTCCTCATAGCAGAGATGCTCCAGGCCCTTCACCATCTTCGTGGCCCTCCGCTGGACTCTTCCCAAGAGATCCCTGTCTGTTTTGTACTGGGGAGCCCAGAACTGGACGCAGTGCTCCAGATGAGGCCTTACCAGGGCAGAGCAAAGGGGGAGGATCACCTCCCTCGACCTGCTGGCCACGCTCTTTGCAATGCAGCCCAGGATGCCCTTGGCCCTCTTGGCCACAAGGGCACACTGCTGGCTCACGGCCGACCTGTCGTCCACCAGGACACCCAGGTGCCTCTCTACAGAGCTCCTCTCCAGCAGCTCATCCCCCAACCTGTACTGGTGCATGCAATTATTCCTCCCCAGATGCAAGACTCTACACTTGCTTTTGTTGAACCTCATCCGGTTTCTTACTGCCCAGCTCTCCAGCCTGTCCAGGTCTTGCTGAATGGCAGCACGGCCTTCAGGCTGTCAGCCAATCCTCCCAACTTTGTATCATCAGCAAACTTGCTGAGGGTGGCCACTATCCTCTCATCAAGGTCATTGATGAAGATGTTGAACAAGAGCGGACCCAGCACCGACCCCTGAGGAACACCGCTGGTTACAGGCCTCCAACCGGACTCTGCACCACCAACATCGACCCTCTGTGCTCTGCCACTCAGCCAGTTCTCAACCCACCTCACTGTCCACTCATCTGTCCCACGCTTCCTCAGCTTTGTTATAAGGACGTCATGGGGGACAGTATCAAATGCCTTGCTGAAATCAAGGTAGACTACATCCACTGCTCTCCCCCCATCCACCCAGCCAGAGACAACATCATAGAAGGCCACCAGGTTGGTCAAGCACGACCTCCCCATGGTGAACCCATGCTGACTGCTCCTTATCACCTCCTTTTCTTCCAGTTGTCTGGAGATGGCATCCAGCACAAGCTGTTCCATCACCTTTCCAGGGACAGAGGTGAGGCTGACTGGCCTGTAATCACCTGGGTCTTCCTTCTTGCCCTTTTTGAAGACTGCAGTGACATTGGCTCTCCTCCAGTCTTCAGGCACCTCCCCCGTCCTCCAACACCTCCCAAAGACGACCTAAAGCGGCTCAGCAATCACCTCTGCCAGCTCCCTCAGCTCCCGTGGATGCATCCCATCGGGTCCCATGGATTGGTGAACATTGGTGCTGCCTCGGTGCTCCTGGACCACCTCTTCCCTGACAGAAGGGAGGTCTTCCATTCCCCAGACCCTCTCACTCACCTCCAGGGTCTCGGATTCCCAAAGGGGAGCTTTCTCACTGAAGACAGAAGCAAGACAGAATACAAGAAGGTATTGGAGACAAAACCATGAAAGGTATCTGGAGGACCTCCAAACTGTGCTTTGATGCCCTGCTGCTGCCCTCTGGCAGGACAGTTATTATCACCAACCATCTCCATCCTATGTCAGTGCGCTGTTCATGGGCACCAACATCTCCAGCAGCATCTTCTTCTTTGCGCTGAGCGAGTGACTCACGTTCTTTGAAGTAAAATCCATGTTAAAATTTTGCATTCTGCTGATGAATCAAAATTTGGCCCCATCTGCAGAATCCATCCGTGAAAAGACTCAGCAACTGAAATTCTAGACGTTGTGTGAAACTGTAAGCCTTGTGGATAAGTCAGGCAGGTTTGGTAAGGAAGATCTCAAAAGACACAGCAACACTTGCTACCAATTAACATTCCTTATCTCTGGACTAAGGTTGATAAGGAGATGAATAATTCCTTTCGTCTTGAGATGGAGTCTGGCCAGGCCAGAGAGCACTAAGAAAGAGGGATGCAAAAATAGCACAGGCTGATTGTGAGCACGCAGGAGGTTCATTGCTCAGCACAGAGTGAGTTCTCAGCACACGGCAATGTTTTGTGGACCTACAGATTGCACCTATCCCTCTGTTGGGGGAATCAGCCTCTGCCCAGGACTTAACCTCCTTGTCTCCTCCATGTCTTACCTGCCATAGGAGGGAAGCATCCTTGTGTTGCAATTAGATGCAAAGGGTTCTTTGGTGTTACAGAGAGGAAGAGTTGGATGTCCACGGCCTATAATCAACACTGAGCCTTATTTCAGAACTAAAAATCTATTTCAGCTATTGTCCATTAGGAAAGGACTCCACATCTTAAGTCTGTAGATCAAAGGGAGTGAACTCTGAACAGTGGAACTGAAATGAAGACCGAAATATTAAAGATTAACTCCTGGTACAGCTCTGCCTGAAGGTCAGCTGCTGTTTTATTGTAATGCCAGTACTTTCTTGTCAAGGTGCATTGTAAATGGAGACTCTTTGTCCTTGGGTCTTGGCAGATATCACTGAGAGAACTTGGTTTGAAACAGGGGTGACTTTGAAGATCATGCCTTTGAATGCAGGTGCTCTTGGATTTTCATTGGACTCACCTCTTAATATTACCTCTCACAACCGTTTCTTCTTTGAAATGTGATGCAGCAAGCACTGTTACATGGGTTGATAGTGACAGGACAAGGGAGAATGGCTTTAATGGTTTTAAATGGTTTTAACACAGGGGAGATTCAGGTTAGATATTAGGAGGAAGTTTTTCACACAGAGGGTGGTGAGGCACTGGAACAGGTTGCCCAAGGAGGCTGTGGATGCCCCAACCCTGCAGGCATTCAAGGCCAGGCTGGATGTGGCTCTGGGCAGCCTGGGCTGCTGGTTGGCGACCCTGCACATAGCAGGGGGTTGAAGCTTTTCAACACAGGCCGTTCTATGATTCTATGAAGTTTTTTTAGCCTGCCTTAGAAACAAAACTGAATTTTCTTCAAGAAAGAGAAGAGAAGAAGGAGGAAGAAAAAGGCTGTCCTTGGTGTCAGGGAGTACTCAAAAGTAATACAACATAGCCCGACAGGCTGCATCCACCAGGTCTGAGGGAGCTGGTTGATGTCATTGAAAGACCACTCTCAGTTATCTTTGGAAGCTCATAGCAGTTTGGAGAGAAGGAAGAGAGCAAACATCAACTCCAACTTCAAGGAAGGCAGAAGGAAGACTCAGGTAACTACAGGCCAAACCTTTTCATCACAGGCCCTGGAAAGGAGCTGGAGAAACCCCTCTCCCAAACAGAACAAGAATGTAATTGAGTGCAGTCAGCATGGCTCTGTGAAGGGCGAATCATGCCTTATTAATCTGAAAGGCTTCTACACAAACTTGGTCGATGATAAGAAAGCAGAGGGAGCTGTTCACCTGCTCTTGGTGATAGGCTTTTGATCCTGTCTCCTGTATTATCCTCGTGGAGATACTGAGTGGAACATTCAGTGAAGTGGAAATCAGTTGAACAGCCAGGCTGTGTTGGATTTTCATGCCCGTATAAAGGGGAGAGGATGACTTTCATGTGGAGCAGGTTGATCTTAAAGGACTGCAGCCACTGGAAAGGACCCACAGTGTGGGGAGAGGACCCACAGCAGGGAAAAGTGTGAGGAAGAAGGAGCAGAAGATAATAATTTGCTCATTCCCTGTGTCCTGTGCCACTCAGTGAGGAGTGGGGTTGGGAGTAAAAGGGTGAAACTGAGCCCAAGAAGGGCAGCAGAAGTAAGAAAAGTGTTGGTTCAATTTTGTCTCTGGTTCTCACCACTCGTATCTGTTTTAATTTGTGACAAATTGAATTTTCACCGGAGTGAATCTGCTTTATCTGCTGTGACAACTGCTAAGTGAAGATGCAAAGGGTTCTTTGGTGTTACAGAGAGGAAGAGTTGGATGTCCACGGCCTATAATCAACACTGAGCCTTATTTCAGAATTAAAAATCTATTTCAGCTATTGTCAATTAGGAAAGGACTCCACATCTTAAGTCTCTTGCCTTTATCTCAATTCATGACCTTTTTCATCTTCTTTTCTGTGTCTTGTTGAGGAGGGAGGAGTGGAAAACAGCTGGGTGGGCATCTGGACAAGACAACAAACTGGGAAGAATGTCTTTCACACCAGAATTGTCCTGTTGCCACTTAGATATACCTGGAAAGGCAAATGGGAAACTGATAAAGCTCAGAAAGAGGAGGAACAAAGTCCAACCAACGGGGAAGAACGGCCACAGATGGCAGCACCACCTTCTTTCATGTGATCCACAACTGCCTTTCTTTCAGTGCCATGTGCTGTTTATATTTAACTGTGCAGTCAGAGTTCCAGATGAATTTATGAGTTCACCGGTTTCTGTACAGGTAAATTCTCATATATCCATTTCTTTTTTTTTTTTCAATTTCCTTCTGATCTGCATCTTCAAATTATGCTTCCATTCGTTGGCTTCTGTGGATGAGACTCCTATTTTTAAAATAGTTGTATTTGGTTTAAAGGCGGGACTCATCTGTCCGAATGACTCCACCTGTGGTTCAGCTGACATTTGGGATGCTCGGCCTTTGTCTTGAGACCTGGTGCTAAATTCCTTCAGCAGGTGACTGTACTGCCACCCCAAAATGCAGCAAATGTCGCATGCACGTCTGTGTAAAAGTCACAGGATGGGGTTAGGAAGGGAGGGAGGATAAATACTATGGATAAAAGCTCATTGGATGAGATGAGGACAAGAAATGAATGCGTTCATTATTGTTACTACTGGCACTGGCTCAGTATAGGGGGGATTAGTGTAGTTTATTGGTAATTAATTGATAGAAGACTGGAGAAAAGTGAACTAAAGCAAACTAAAACCACCTTCCCCCCATCCACCCAATTCTGCCTCGTCCCCTCAAGCAGCACAGAGGAGTAGGGCAAATATGGTGGGGCAAAACACTTAGAGGAAAAAGCCAAGCGAGCTGACCGAAGGTTTGTCACCATACATTGTGCACAGCAATAAAAGCTCAGAGAAAGGAGGAAAGTGAAAGAGTTGATGGTTAAAGAAAAATAAACATGCGCTGAGCAAGGCGTCAGCTACTCAGGTGCAAACATCCTGCCAGCAGGAAAGATCAAGCAATGGTATAGAATCAATGGCTATGTTTTCATCATGTGGTTTTGTTTTGGCCACTGCTTGCTCTAAATTACCTTTCAGGTCAGATTTAAAAGCTCTGCAAGAAACATTGTGGCAGATGAACAGTCCTGAGATGAGTTGTTTCTTCTGTGTTCTGCTTCTGCTCCAGATGGCTCGTGCAGGTAAATGCCTCCTCCCTGTAATATCTGAGAGCTTCTCCTAAACAATCAATCAATCAAACAAACAAATGCATTTTAAGCAGTGCAGCCTTTTGCATTCCTGTATCCAGGCGCTAGGGGATGCTCTCCAGTTCTGGAAGTGGTTCATGGCTTCCAGCTGCGTTGGAAATATCCAAAGAATTTTCTAGGACCGTTTCTCTGATGAAGCAGATTTTTTATTCGCCGTTGCAAGCAGGAGAGCCCCGAGAAAACAACGGTTCCATCTTGTATCCCTATTGCCTGACGCTGAGCTCTTTCTGCCCTGGTTCCTCATTGGCTGAGTGCTGCAGGTTCACACTCTTTCTCGACTCTTCTCTAATCATACAAACACCGGGTAGATGCGGTAGACACAAATCTTTGCTTCTCAAGCACACGCGTCTTAATTGGTTAATTGACTTCTAACAGTTGCAAGCATTTTGGTGATGACTTTTCTGATTACAGCTTTACAACAGAAACACAGAGTCTTTTAATTCTTTAACCCCCCCTCTAACATTGGTTCCCCTTCACACTGGGTCGTTCTGGTCGTTCATCCATCCTTGCATAGAGATAAGGAGGATAGAGGGGAGCATCTTGGAGTCTGCCTATGGCATTCTAGCATTTCCACAAAGCGAGACAGTTCTGCTCTGCGTAAAGGCCCTGACTCTCGACAGTCTGTTAAATATGTTGTATTTCCACCAGTCTAATGAGCAGCCTTACATGTTTCCTATTTCAGGATACTGTGCTCATATCGTTTAGAACCTTCAGATTATTTGCAGCATGGTGTGAAAGCATCCATCAAGCAATTTAGTGATTACATTTCTAAAATATGTTACTAATATGTATGGTATTCTTACTTTCTACATCAGCTATTTCTAAGGGCACGTTACGGCTTAATTCTTTATTATTCATACGTTACTGATGAATTCTTATGTTAATTCTTAATTCTTTAGATCAAAGATTGTCCTTTTTAATGTTCAATGCAGAAACAACACTTTCATTTCCCACAGCTGTCATTTCCTTCTCCTGGAAATGAAGAGTTCAACCCCCCTCTTCTCCTCACTCTACCTCTACCTCTACTCTACTCTACCTCTCCTTCTACCTCACTCTACCTCTAACTCTACCTCTGTTTAATTCATCCCAGCTCCACCATTCCAGCTCTCATTAACAACAGTTTCATTTTTGTATAGCAGAGCAAAAGAAAACACAGATTCAAAGGAAGGATTGGATAAGTTCCTATCAGCAAAATCTATCCAATGCTTCTGTAGACAAACGTGACTCGGGAGGTCCGTGCTTCACTGGAAGACAGGAGAGAACAGTGTGGGAATGCAACCAACCACCTGCTTGCTCTGCTCTTATCTCCTTGTGGAGTCACCCTACACTGCCTGCACTGGGAGGCTGAATTTGGTTGCCTAAACCATTTAATGCCATGTGAGGCCCCCTCCTTTTCTGCAGAAGGACGCGGGAGTCCTGTGGGTTTTGACTGAATCCTGCTTTGAAATCACAGCTGAATGCTTCAATGTAGGCTTCTAAATTCAAGAGTCTAACTTTTTTCTTTTTTTTCCTGCTAGAAACCCTTGATGTATCCAAATTGATTGAAGCGAACCACAACCTCCTCATAGGTGTCACTGCTTTAGTCTCCGTTCTCCTTCTCATGGCCATCATCATTGCGTTCTACTATTGCTTCTGTCCAGGTACGGGCATTTTCTCCCAGCATCTGCAGCTTGTATGTGCTCCAAGTTCTGCTGCCCTCATTCCATCCTTATTTACACGGCATCCAGGTGGAGATGTGAAGAGTGAAGCACCCAGACCATACCTTGCCCAAGTGTGAGGAGTAACTGCAGATGTTTGGAATCATTGATCATTCTCCCCTATCCTTCCTTATCACTGTTGGGTTCAGCTCATCCACGTGGTCCAGAGCCATAAAACCTGGCTCTGATCTTGGCAATGCTGGTCATCTCCGAGGTGCTGACCTTCACGCTCCTCCCTCTGCACCAAAATGTGCTTGTTATTTTTTTTTAATGGCTTCAGCTTCCTAATGAGAGGGAAAAGGAGCGAGAAGAGAGTACAACTACATCGATTTCCATTCAGTAACACCTATTTGATTTGTTTGAATCAAGCTGTCCAAACCCAAAACTTCCAGACACCAATATTTTATGGGAAGTTTAACATTTAAGCTTTCACTTCCACTGTGGAGTTTTCATGCTCTCTCTTTCTTTTCTTTTTTGTTTTCTTTTTCTTCTTTTTTTTCTTCAGTTAATCGTTCAAAGGATCCTGAAGGAGATCCTGAAAGAGGTAAAGCGTAGGTTAGAGTAAATGCTGATGATTACAGATGTCTTCGTTGGTACTTGATTGTGCATCTGTTTGGAGTATGCATTTCGGAGCTGCTATGGGACCATAGGGTGCGACCCAAATGTGATTCCCAGATGCTGTAAGTAATGAATTAAATTGAGAGCACGAGAGATTTTGCAAGTTTTGAGGTGCCTTGTCTAATTTCAGACCGAAATACAGGGTCATCACCGATATCCAAGACTCATTTGCAGGAATGCAAACACAAATGTCATTTCAGGTGTCTTAAGATACTGTTTGCCTTCTAAGAAGATCTGTGCAGCTGTCTGTGTGCCCCTGGCACACCTAAGCCTCTGAATATCTTTGTAAGGGAAAGTGAATCCAGGCCCACACACCCATTTGCCATCAAAGGGCAGCTCAAGGAGGCAGCTCTTCTCTCCCAGGGCAGATCAAAAGAAAGGGGAAGAGGGAAGATGGATTCTGGGAGCTTTCGTTGGTGCTAAGTCGAATTTGAATGAATGCTCTGTCTTAGCAGTCAAAAAGGACTGAACCCCGTGGGTTCCTTCCAGCTCAGGATATTCTATGATTCTATAAATCACTCGTGGAGCTGAGAATCCATCCTGGGTGTTCAACTGAAACGAGCACATTGAATTTTTCAACTAATATTTTTTTGTTTGGATGGGCACAGGAACAAGAACACCAACCTCTGCTCTTCTTTATTTCCTCTCTAGGGTCACTCATTCCTGACAATTCTGAAGGTAAGAGTTATGGTGCACAGAGTAGTAAAAAAATAATGTCTATGCCTTATTCGACTGCACCGTATTCAACCTCTAATGCAGGATCTCAGAAGCCAGTTTGTAAGACTGCGTGTGTCTTCCATTCAAGTTAATATTGGCATGAATCTCCACGGCTCTGCCATCTGCCGGATCTGCTGTGAGAGCAACACCACTGTAAAGGTGGTGAAAGAGTGATTTTTGTCAACTACCTCTATTTGCAAGCAGTCACAAAGGAATTTTAGGAAAAGCACTTTTCTGTTTTCTTTTTTCCTTTTTCTTTTTTCTTTTTTCTTTTTTCCTTTTTCTTTTTTTCTTTTTTCTTTTATCTTTTTTCTTTTTTCTTTTTCCTTTATTCCTTTTTTCTTTTTTTCTATTTCCTTCTTTCTCTTTCCTCTTTCCTTTTTCCTCTTTTCTCGTTTTTCTTTTTTTCTTTTTTCTTCTTTTTTTTTCTTTTCCCTCCCTTCCTCCCTTCCTCCCTTCCTCCCTTCCTCCCTTCCTTCCTTCCTTCCTTCCTTCCTTCCTTCCTTCCTTCCTTCCTTCCTTCCTTCCTTCCTTCCTTCCTTCCTTCCTTCCTTCCTTCCTTCCTTCCTTCCTTCCTTCCTTCCTTCCTCCCTCCCTCCCTCCCTCCCTCCCTCCCTCCCTCCCTCCCTCCCTCCCTCCCTCCCTCCCTCCCTCCCTCCCTTCCTTCCTTCCTTCCTTCCTTCCTTCCTTCCTTCCTTCCTTCCTTCCTTCCTTCCTTCCTTCCTTCCTTCCTTCCTTCCTTCCTTCCTTCCTTCCTTCCTTCCTTCCTTCCTTCCTTCCTTCCTTCCTTCCTTCCTTCCTTCCTTCCTTCCTTCCTTCCTTCGTAACCCAGGGGCTTTGCACTGACTGAAAGTGCTTTTGATCTTTTGCAGGAAATACCCCTGCAGAGGAAGGTAAGTTTGTACAATCTCTGTGCAGATGTGTGCTAACAAAATAATGTGCAGTCAATGTTTCTAATATCGACACCTCGCAGCTCAGAAAGATGTTGGAGGGGCAAAAAGGAATCTTGTGCAGCACCTAGGCAGACAGGCGCATCAACCAGCCAGACTTTTAATCCTTTCTTTCTGAGTATTCCTCCCAAGTCCACCTCAACAACTCCCTTCTATCATCAGAAAGTCTGGGAAGAAAACACTCTAACTCAAATGCAGTGTCAAAAAGCAGGCATTCCTTTTAATTCAGGACACATACCGGGCAACTTGGCAGATAAAGCATGCTTGAAACTCTTGGAGTTCAGGTTCAACATTTAAACAGTAAAGACATGCAACATTTTTACCAGAAATGATGTACATATTCATTATTTTTTCAAGAGCTTTTTAATGTATGCTGGTGTCTCTTTGGGCATACGTGGTGCATCTCATGGTGCTGTATGACCACCTACTTCCTTATTTCCGCTTTAGATTCTTCACAGTGAATTTTGGACTACCTTCAGCTTTTTTCCCCCATTTGGCAAATTTCCAGTTTGTTGCGCCATAATGAACAACTTTTTATCTTGCTACACCATAACTCAAAACAAATTTACATGAAACACCCGGTGGATACAAGGGAGCTCCCAGTACATACTATTGGGATAGATAAAAAGTGGTCGTTGTGGCTTCAGTGAAGCAAGGATCACGCAAAACAATTCACATACCAAGCAAAGCTAAACTGGAAAATCTTAGAACAAGCACACATGAAGTCCTTTTGGCAAACTAATTTATCTGTTCTTAAACAAATGTGTGTAGTTTGGTTGGTTTTCTTTTTTGCTAAACAAGCCTAAATGAAAGGGGAAAAAAATCCTGTAAAAATGTCCTAGAAGAGAAGGAATTCAGACAAAACACCATTGTAGACAACTCAGGAGGACATTGCTGGCTTCTGGGTTCATTCTACAGGCAGAATCTTCCCTTTCTCCCCTTTAGGGACACATCTCAGGTGAGACAGCACTTGGCTGTACAGAGTACTTCCCCATGAAACTTAGAAATCCCTATAGAGTAATTCCCTTTTTCTTTTCCTTTCACATTCTTGGTTCCTGCACATGTGCTGCTGACACTGTAATTATCACAGGTGATCCAAACGAATCTGTGATCTGTTGCTGAAATAAACAGCATGATTCGTTACACTAGCCATGAGAGCTCTCATGGAATAGAACAAGGCTCCTTAAGAGTGGCCATGTGAGTCCACTCAGACACGACTGGACTTACAGCACAGACTTGAATAACTACCCCTTAATGCAAAAGTGGGTTGCCTGAGTCCATTACACAGTTGAATGGTTTTAATTAAAAGTCTGAATAAACAAGTCAAAGACCAGGAAGAATAGCCAAGTAATCTGGACATGATAATGACTCGCCAGAATTATTTTCCAGCTGCAAACCCTTCCTTCCCCACAAGGATGGGACTATGAAGGGGCTGCTCAAGCAATCAGGTTCACATGCGTTGTCCTCAACATCTGGAGCGCCTGACTCTTGGAGGTTGAGGAGTCAGCATTCATTGTTTGCAGTAGGGGGAACTGGAGGAGAAAACAAAAATGATCCAGTGAGCCTCTGGGACCTCTATCTTCAGGGGAAGATTGGTCAAATTACTTCAGGGTTTCAAAGCTTTTAACATTTCCCCCAAAGAAAGCAAGCAACAGACATGTAGGAGCCCACAGGTACAGGCCCTTGGAGCTGTCATGGACATGAAGTCTCTCATGGGCAAATCCAGGTGACTCTCTCACTCTTCACATGGTTTCTTTTACTTTTCCATTTCTCCATCCATTCTCTTAATAGTTGTAATACCTTACAACAACACAATTCTGCAACTCCTTTTCTCAGTATTTCCAATTGTCTCATCCAAACCTTGTTTCATTTTATCCAGTGAAGGCTTATGCCATTGACTTCAGCTCATTCAGGCTTATTCCTGTGACTCCAGCTCAGCTGCCTGATCTCTAAGATCATGGCATTGCCATTTCAGGAGAATTTGGACGGAGAAGTGCACCATTTTCCTGTCTTTTCTCCTGTCTGCTTACCTGCTTTGTCCTGAGCTCTCCAGGAAGCTGCAGAAGGAAAAGAGACAGAAGGGTTTTGTGAATCTCATGCACAGTTGGGTAATTGTAAGCCTGTCTTCTGCTTCCTTCTGATGTGCAGTTATTGCCATCACTGTGATTTTATCCATGGCGTGATGTTACCTAAAGCAGCAGTACATATTCCAAGAAAACAAAGATTTTAAACCACTTACCCAACTCAGTTTCTAGTGCATCTGAAAGAAGAAGATATTGTCATTATTTTGGAACATATTCTAGTTACTAACACCAGTAATCATTGTAGAGAGTCTTCTCAGTTTTACTTTTCGACTCTGGACAAACCCAGACCTCAACACAAGCCCTCAACACAAGCCCAGTCATGAGAAAAGTTTCAGGAAACTCTCTTTCAAGCGAATTTTCAGCAAATAAATGAGCATTTCAGAGACTTTAAGGAAGACTCTGCTAGCTGGTAGCTTCTGATGTAGAACTATAATCATAGATTAGAGTTATGCCTCATCCATTCTTAAGAAAGAAGATTGTGTTCATACTTACATTAAAGTATCAGAAAGAGAGAAGCTTAAACAACCTTTAGCAAATTGTTTAAAATGCTGCATGCAGAATTCCAAAATGTACTCCCACTTATCTAGACGAGAAAGAAGCCATTTTAATCCAGGGCTGAAACCATTCCCTGGGGAATGTAAAGGGCAAACAGCCACCTCGATACTCATGCAGACCTCACATTTGTGAGCACACAGCATTGTTTCAACCAGGCTTTCATTCCTTACCTGAATGGCATGAACCAAATGATCCATTTTAAATACAGCTTGTATTGCAGAACTGAAGAATCTTTGTCACTTTGCAGTTGTCTTGCATTCCCTGAACACAAGTGCTTTCATTTTCCCTACTTATACAGATAGTGGACTTCAGTGGCTTGCTCACTGAAGTTGACAAATATGAAAGACTGAACTTCAACCCTAGGAAATTACTGCCCTTTGGTCCAAAGGATTGCAGGAGATACCTGAAGGTTTGATTTTCCTACACACCTGGGTCCAACGTGCAGCAACACGTTTGTGTTTCAACCACTTTCATACCTTTGCAGAACAATTCATATGCTATTATGATTTTCTGGCAATTACTGCATTAAAATGGAAAACAGCATCAACAGGAGACAGAGAAACCAGAATCAGTAGTTGCCTAAGTCCGTTATCCTTGAGAATGATTTGTAATCAGAAATATGAATATAGAAGTCAGAGACCAAGTAGGAAATTGAAGTAAGCTAGAAACGCAATGATTTAATTACACCAGATTTATTCAAATCCTGGTTGTAGCCCTGCCTCATTAATTCCCTTGTGATAGCAGAAATCCTTGACCTTCCCTGGGAACAACTCTTTTCATAGACCTTACAGAAATTTTTTGTTTCTGAACTCTACCGCTAGATCTGATTTGGTTAAAAACGATCAGAGTAGCTTAAAAAGCCAGAAAGGTGAAGGAGACTGGAACGCTTTATGTTCAGAATCCTGATTTCCACAGCCATGCTTTTGCTTAAGGAATAAATGCATAAATAAATAAATGAAAGCAAACAAACCAACAGAAAAAAGAAAACAAAAAAAAAATCCAGTAAAATCAGAATCACCGAAGTCCAAAAATGAGTAAACTTCCAATGTGGTTGTTTTCAGATCTTGAATGGAACATAAAAAGTATTACATGAGAAAACACACTTCCAAGATCTAGGCATGTCAACAAAGAGAGCTCAACATTCAAATATGTGATAGGAAAAACAAAATAAAACATACTAATAACAATATACCTAACAATCTGTTCATTATATACTTGTAAGTCTTATTGCAGCGCTTTCTGGCTAAATGCTGGTTGAAGAGAGAGCTGGTTTGCACAGGGGAATGAGGAGGAATATCTCTACCTTGTTTGCCCCAGTGTATGGAAATGGATCGGGAGGCAAGATGATATTTTTGTCTTTCAGCATGAATTCTGACATTTACATTTTTCCCAATCAGTCTGGTCAAGCCTCTCTATCCTATTGGACGTCAAAAATGCAATCACAAGTTTCCCTGGTAATAAAGATATAAGGACAAAGGTTCAAAACTACCATATCCCTTACATAAGTCTTAAGGTTCGTTCTATTCAGGTAAGAAATTATATTTTTTCTACAACCATAAGGAAAATCTCCTGCATTTACAATGATACTGGAATTAATTGCTGTAGATTTAATGGAATGCACTGACAGACATGAACCTGCTTGCTGTAGCTGCATTGTTATTCGGGTGGGAATGCCTCCCTCTGACTTGATTTTTATCAGTTACTGGAAATGTGAGAAAAAGAAAACCACACAGAAAGGTGGAGGAGAGCAGGAAATGTTTTGTCTCCAATTAGTGAGATTTAAAGACATGACACCACTTAATCTTTACTGAGTACATGATGAGTGTGGATTAGTTCAGCAATGACTTTGAAAACCAAGTTCTTTGCAGGAAGTTGGAAAGAGTTACCTTTGTTAAATCACAAGTTTCTCCTTAAAATGCTCATGGAAGTCAACGGGGAGATTGGTATAGGAACACTTTGCTTAGGAAGTTATCCATGAAGGTGGTTCCGTTTTGTTTTGTTTTTCATTAAGAGAGAAAGAAGAGAAAGAGCTTTTTGCTACAAACAAAAGATAAAATAATGTTAACTTCTCACTGATTGAAAATATAGCCAAGGAAGGTAATGGAGTTTCTGGAAGACAAAGGTAAGCATGGACAACTGAACAGAGCAGACAAAGATCATATTGCTTTTGAATGATTTACAATAGGTAGCTAAATTTGATAGATCTGTTAAGACAGATGCTCTGCAAGTGTCATTGCCTTTGACTGCATGCAACACAATGTCTTCATCTTTGTTCATACTTTTCCTCATTATATTACATGTGCATTTATGCCTGTTATTTTACACTGAACACACGCAGAGACCAAAGGAGTCCCACAGGAATTTCACCTGGAAGATTTACTTTCGGTCGTGTTGATGATTAAGAAACCTGGATAATGTTGGGTTTCCCGTCTTGGATGTTGACACCTTTTCAAGTTCTGGCTTTTCAACACTTATCATGCTTGATTACAGGTAAAATAGTTCAATTTTAAATATATTTCATTTTAATTGTGCCTAGGTTGACATAAAAGAAATAAATAATGAGCACACAATTTATTTCTTTTTTACTTGGTTAACTTCTAACTAAAAACACCAAGAATGGCCCTTGTACAATCTGATATCTGACAAGGTAGTCAAGACTGGAAGATAACATCAGCCAGTAGGGGACTTACAGACTTTCAATCAGGGAATGGAAGCCAGGTGGAATTCAGCTCTAGACTTCTAGATGTAGCCAACCATGTCATGCCTGAGAGTATGGGCTCAGCTCAGAGATTTAGCTGTTTATCTTCAGCTCTCTAGAGGCAGATGTCTACATAAAAGCTCAGTGTACAGGATTCCACTCAATTACCCAAATTCTGCGTACTGCAGGCTTTTCTTCTTTGAGCATGGATGCTCCAAAAGAGAACAGCGTAATGGAATGGAATAATGCCAGTGCTTCTGTGTAAAGTTTATTGATCCTGAAGAAAGTACACAGGAGAAAGTTGATATTCATCTATTAAATAGAGAGGTACTCATATTGTTGGGGTGAGCCAGCTGGTTCAATCACTAGCAAGCTCTTATCACTGGGAATGGATGGCTGGTACAGTGTCCATCCTGGGATGGACTGAAGTGCAGGCTGAGGCACTTTACTTGTGTTATCAAGCTAACACAAGATCTTTCTCTGGGCTAGTCACCAATTCAGGCTGTGATCTGTGTTTTTACACATAGCCAGCATGTATCCTGAAGTCACTTCTACCAGTCCTGATGTCTGAGGTCATGAAATGCAAGTGTTCAAGAAACTCTACTGTGTTCAGTGAACAAACTCACTCTTGACTGTAGAATGAATGGAACAATTAGCTAGAGCTTAATTGACAAGGTATTCAATTAAATGATTGACATGGAGGTGGCAGATCAGATGCACACACTATCACTTTCTAAAGGATACCAGGTACCACCATCTGAAAAACTGCATCCCACCTTCATTTTTTCTGTCCTATAGATCCTGCATCCTGTGTTGGATCTTTGACAGACTTTGTCAGTTTTCATCTTTTTTTTCATGATGTCTCAGTTTCCACTTAACGGTCGTGAACTTTCTTAAGCTCGTCTTCAGAAAATTGAGGAATGGGAATATTGTTCATCTAAGCACCCTGCCATGCTGTTTTCTACTTCTGTTCTAGATTTCTCTTCTGTTGATAGTGATATTAGGTCAATTTACTGACTGATGTAGTGCCAAGTAAAATATGATATGGACAAATGAAAACAGCTGTCATTTTTACTCTCCACAGGTCAGTTTATTAGCTCTTCTCGTCGTAGTTCCATCACTGGAGTCATTGGAGAAGGGGTCATTTTGCCTTGTTATGTGGTAGCAGAGAACATTCCTGAGATATTCTCTGTCCAGTGGATATTTAATGGACAGTCTGAAAAAATAACAGTGAGCACATACCATGGAAAAAATAAAAATGAAAAGCAAGATGAGAGATATCAGGGCAGAATAGAACTCTTCCACAGTGAATTTAAAACTGGAAACATGTCTCTGCATTTGAAGAATATCAGAAGTTCTGACAAAGGATTGTATACCTGTGTGGTCTCTTTCAATGATGAGCACCATGATGAGCTGATCGAACTGCAAGTAGCAGGTTAGTGGCTCTTCTCTCACATTATTCAGAAATGGAGATGAACAGAAGCATGTATGTCCACCACTGACAGAGAAATGTAATTTTAATGTAATTTGATTGATAAATTTTCTCCATGGAAGAATGTTTGACTTGTGTTCGCTTTCTCTAAATAAATGCCTGTCTCTGACTATGTGAGGACAGATTTATCTTGAGATACCAAACACCAAGCATCTTTATGTGATCTGGTTGTACAATCTCCTTTCAGGTTCAACGGAAGCCTAGACAGCAAGTTTAGAAAGCTCTGTTATTATTCAGCTAAATCTAGGTTTCTACTCTGCAATCAACCATTATTGAACCTATTGTCCAGTCTCTCTCTATGATGATGTCAATTGGGATATCAATCAATTTGTTTCATCCCAGTACCTCACTGCTTCCCTTGCCCATATCAGGAAAACAAAGCAGTGGACAATGCTCCTATTTATTTTTATTTCAGTATATTAATAGGTACCATCTTCATAGGTAGCTCTTATTAATGTGGTTGGCTTAGAATTGGGCACATTTCTCCTTTCTTTCTCTGCTACACTGGATCCAATTTTCCTTAAATCACAGAATAGCAGAATGGCGGGGGTTGGAAGGGACTTGATGGATCATGGATCTCCAACCCCCCTGCCACATGCAGACCCACCAGCTTCCCCATTTAATGCTAGACCAGGCTGCCCAGGGCCCCATCCAATCTGCCCTCAAATACCTCTAGAGATGGGGCATCCACAGCCTCTCTGGGCAGCTGTTCCAGCACCTCACTGCTTTCTCTGTAAAGAACTTCTCCCTGACGTGCAACCTAAGTCATCCTTCCCTCAACTTAAAACCATTTCCCCTTGTCCTGCTGCTGTCTACCCTTTCAAAGAGCTGATTCCCCTCCTGTTTGTGAATGGGCATAGTGGCTTCTAAAAATTACAGCCAGATTCTCCTGAAGATGTTTTCATAGTTAATTCCAGAGGAGGCAAAGATTTAATATCTATGTAGCACTGTAATTTAGTCATCTGAGTCCGTGAATATAAACAATATGATGTTATTTTTATTTTTTTCTCTATGTCAGTACAAATTTTACTTGAAATACCTAACCTGAGGCTCTAATAAATTCTGTTTTCATGGACAGATTGCACTAGTTGTTCACAGGCTTCCTGTAATTCACCAATTTTCTTCATATTATGAGGTTTTTATATTTTTCACCAAATACGGGGAGATTCCACTGGCAACATTATAAGAATATAAACTTACAAGTATGTTTTCTCCTTAGCTAAAGGTGGTGTGCCTTCCATTTTCCTGAGGAGTCCCAGGAAAGAGGGCATTGGCCTCACCTGCCATGCAGATGGGTGGTTTCCTAAACCTGAAGTGATTTGGTTGGATGGCCAAGGACAGATCAGGAAGGAACTATCAACCACAAAAGTTTTGATGATGCCTTCAGGCCTGTACAGTGTCCTGAGTTCCATGAACCTAATACCAGGATCTGACATGGAAGTCTCCTGCAGGGTAGTTAACAATGTCCTGAAGACAATGAGCGAATCCCGAGTGCTGATTTCAGGTGAGTGAGCAGAGTCATCTACTTGTGAGATCAAAAAGATAGGAAAAATGGTGTGGGTCCCATTTTTATGTCACGAGCTGGCCCAAAAATATAGTCCCAGAACCACTGTTGGACAAAAGGTCTCGAGAGCTGCAATCTTCTGCAACCTTTATTTCTAGTTTATTACACAGTCTTTGTGGCATCCAATTTTCTCCTTCAAAAAAAAAAAAAGACTCAGATATTAACAAAACTTCGTGTTCCCTGGTTCACATTGAGAGATGTCAGTGGACAGCGCTGAATTAAAATGAATTAAAAATCCAACTGTATGTACGTTTGAAAATGACATTTTTCCTTAGTTATGGCTTCACATTCTACAGGATTTTATTACCTAGACCATTACCAGAACATTTGATAAGATTTGCACAGATGGGCTTCACAGAGCATAGCTGAAAACAAAAGCAAAAAAAAAGAAGGAAGTGTTCAGGAGAGGTGATAGTTTCAATATCTCACAAATATTTTTATTCCAGTTTTTAACCTTCACTCTTATTAATACATACCTTACTTTTTAATCATTGTAGGGTGGACCATCTTATGTTTTCCTGTGCTTTGTAGCACTTCACACATCTTTCTTTGTTGGGTAAATAGACAGGCATTAGGTAGATTCAAGCAAGACTCACAGGGCTGGAACCCAAAAAGAACTACAAAGGCAATGTGCAGTCTGGAATGGGAACCAGAGTGAAGGGTAGTGCTCTTGAAGAAGTGTGCAAGTAAACTCCCTTTCAGGATGGCATGAAGAAATCCCAGAAAATTGAATGTGGAGAGACTTAGGAAGAGACAATAAGAAAGAGAGAAAGAAAGAGAGGAAGAGAGGAAGAGAGGAAGAGGGAAAGAAAGACAGAAAGAGAAGAAGAGAGGAACAGAGAACAGAGAAGAGAGGAAGAGAGGAAGAGAGAAAGAAAGAGAGAAAGAAAGGAAGAAAGAGAGGAAGAAAGAGAGAAAGAAGGAAAGAGAGAGAAAGAAGGAGAGAAGGAAAGAAAGAAGGAAAGAAAGAAGGAAAGAAGGAAAGAAGGGAAAGAAGGAAGGGAGGAAGGAAGGAAGGGAGGAAGGGAGGGAGGGAGGGAGGGAGGAAGGGAGGGAGGAAGGGAGGGGAGGAAGGGAGGGGAGGAAGGGGAGGAAGGGAGGAAGGGAGGAAGGGAGGAAGGGAGGAAGGGAGGAAGGGAGGAAGGGAGGAAGGGAGGAAGGGAGGAAGGGAGGAAGGGAGGAAGGGAGGAAGGGAGGAAGGGAGGAAGGAAGGAAGGAAGGAAGGAAGGAAGGAAGGAAGGAAGGAAGGAAGGAAGGAAGGAAGGAAGGAAGGAAGGAAGGAAGGAAGGAAGGAAGGAAGGAAGGAAGGAAGGAAGGAAGGAAGGAAGGAAGGAAGGAAGGAAGGAAGGAAATACTGAGTCTTGCTCAGTACTGATGACTTCTTCCTTCTTTAAATCTCCTGCTTTGTAGTCAGTTCAGTATGAAATGCGACACACTTGTGGGGAAAAAAGAATTCCTTCAGATTTATGAACTACTCGAAGCTTTCTCCACATCTCAAATTTGGTACCCACAGAAAGACTCTCCCTGAATTACTGCTCCCTTTGTACCAGATATCTTCTTCAGCAATTTTATTAGGAAAATCAAAGAAAAATACAAGCTCACCATCTCCTTGACTACATCCTGAGTTACAGTTGCTTTTATTTAACTCATTAATATAATACAACACCTTTTTGTTCATTTTTGTAGATATTTTCTTCCCCTCCATTTCAAAATGGCCGGTTGCCTACCTGGTAATTTTATGTGCCATCGCAGTCCTAATTTGTGTTGTATTTTTTAAGCTAAAACGTAAGTATTTCTTCATACATTCTTTCAAATAGTGCACAGAAGTATCATATTGAAATTCATGATTGCAACAAAAGCTTACAATCAAAATGACCAGTGATTATTTCATGAGTGAATTCAAGAAATTGAACAATAAAAGAGTGGGGAAGTGCATGGGCTGAACAAGTGGTAAGACACATTGCGTGTCCTTACCTCAGACAACGTTAGATCTGATAAGGATTGCTCTATGAGCTCAACTACATGTCTGAGAACCTCTCTGTATTCATTAGGGACACAATTCCAGAGAGTTACCCATGTCACTAGAGAGAAATCAGAGAAATGATCGCTCTCAGTGTTACTCTTCAAAAGTCATTTTGTTCTTTTTTGTTTGTTTCGTTGTTGTTAACCAGGTAACCACAGGAAAACAATTAATGCAGGTAAGAGACGATGAAGATGAAGAATATGACACTTTGTAAAGCATATGGATTATTTATATTTAAATAAAGGAAATATTGATGGACTATTTAGTAATTGTTATAGACAAATATCTTAGTTTTTCACTTTAGTTCTGCACCACTCAGTGTAAAAACATCTTGCATGAGCTTTTTTCCATACGTATTTTATAAACAGTCTGCTCCTGCTTTCATTAAGCCCTAGTCATTCCTGTATGTGGACTGACATTTGACTAACATTTTCTATCATTCCTAGTTAAACTGCCTATCTAATCATGCATAATTAAGGCATCAGAAGCATTCCTCAGATTCTTTAATAACTAGACAGTGATGAGGTCTTTCCTCAGGCTCCTCTTCTCTAAATAAACAAAGTGACTTCAGCAGCTCTTCATACATCTTCCCTTTTGTGTGTGTAACTCTATTAGAAGTGATATCCCCCTTGGTCTGGAAAAGTAGAGCTAACCAGGAGCCTTAGAAAATATACCAGGTTAAATTAAATTTAACTTTTAACCCCACTTATTTCTATTTACACTTAAAATTCACTATTGCAGAATAAGCGGCGTACACAAGAGTAGCTAACACAATGATCTGCTTGTCTCTGTTTTTTAGTACAATTGAAGAAAACGATGGAAGAAGGTAAAATCCCTTTGCATTTGTAATGACGTTAAGTTGTTCCAGTGCCTCAGCAAATCTCCTATAAAAAACTTCTTCCCTATATCCAGCCTAAATGTCTCTCTTCAGGTTTGAAATGATTTTTCCTTGTTCTGTCACAGCAGACCATGCTAAAGAATCTGTCCAGGTCTTTTTGATAGCCTCCTTTAGATGCTGACATGCCACTCTCAGCTCTCCTAAGAGCCTTCTCTTCTCCAGGCTGCACAGCTCCAGCTCTGTCTGTCCTTGTAGGGAGGTGTTCAATGTACCAGCAGCACAAATAAGTTGTCTTTCCACCTTGCTCAAGTTTTATCAGTTATCTACCTCTAATACAGTTAAAATACTGTGATCCATTCACGGGTGAATTATTTGGTTTCCTCTGGATTTACACCTGCTCGAAGCAGTTGACAGTGCAGTGAAAGTAGCCAAGCTCCAAGGACGCCCAAGGACACCATGCTATGTGATTTTGCAGTTTGCATATTGGTATTTTTGAGCCATTCTGCCACGGGATACATTGGTGTCTGTGTATTGTCTCTTCCAGAACATGAACAACTGAAGTTGATGTTAGGTAAGATGGTTTTGCTGTTCATTAAATACGATGCCTTTGCACTAAAGATGGAGAATTGTCTGATTTTTTGTTTGTTTGTTTGTCAGTTGGTTTTGATGTGATTGATTACTAGTCTTGATAGTGCTTTTTAATTTGAACAAGGGATTTAAATGAATTGGATTATTCTCATGTGAAAATATCCAAAGGTAATAAGGAAAGGCTAAGCACTGTAGATTCTGTGTCCTAGTTGTAAAGCAGAATAACATTAAGAGTGTTTTTTCAGAATATTTACTCAACTTTAACAGTGAAACTTTATGGAAAGTCCATACATATAAAACATAATAGTCCACTTAGTAAGTTCATATCCAATAACTATCACATTTATGTGTGTTTTTTTCCTTTCTTTCTGTCTGCTGAACTGATTAGAACAAGAGAAAGCCAAAAATCGAAGAGGTAAATCTCATTTTCTTCAATAATTGAGGATGGATGCAGTTTAGGCACAATGGAATAAATTGCTTTATTTAATTATCTTGGTTTTAGTTTAAATGACTTCTTGGATGTGTTAGTAGAGATGATTAGATGGTAGAAAATTGATGATATTTACCTCTCTACCTTCAAATGGAGTGTATGCTCTGCCTGTTATCAGAATCACAGACTTGTAGGGGTTGGAAGGGACCTCCAGAAGGAAAGAACAGGCATGTAACTATTATGTTATTTTCACAAATGCTTCTTGTTCTTGTTGCTGTTGTTTTCCTTGAGTTCTTGTATCACTTATTTATGTTCTTATTTTTCAGAAAAATCCAAACTCAAAGGCCGCTTTGGTAAGAAAACACACTTTATATACACCTTACAATCCCATCAAGCATAGAAACAATAATAAAATTCTTCAGATGAGTTTGTCAGTGCCATCCCAGATTGTGAAATGGAACAAATATGGTGAAACATCCATCTACAAGGTTCTGGTTTTTTCTTTAAAAAAAATAATCTCACCATGGTTGCTGTCCTGATGCTTTACTGTATGACTAGCCTAAACTACTTTTTCTTGGCCACAAGTTTTCCAGGCCTAACTTCACAATAAAGATCTGGATACCATTGATTTCTAATGGATTTTATCCTATAAAAGGACTGCACTAATGGAGATGAGCCTCTCTCACTGATATGGAGAAAGCTTTGAGTAGTTCACTACTGCTGAAACTCACCACCCATCGCCTCACTGTGCTCACAAACACTGTTTGGTCTCCATAAACATTCAGGGAGCATCAATGAATGTCAATAGGGTGCAATTATTTCTTCATGGAGGAATTCAATTACACACCCTTGCTTCATACGCGTTTCTGCGTCAGATGCCAATTTGTCAGAGTGCCCCTCTGCTGCCATCTGTCACATGGCAACAAAATGTAATGAATTATTGGCAAGAAGGTTCTACTTCCATTGCCATCTCACCAACACACGCCTCTGACATGGTCAGCCAACAGAATAAAGTAGTAGACATTACCTTCAGAGCAATCCTCACAAAATACATATTATATATAAACTTATCTTCATACTGCATGCACTTGTTTTTCACTTTATTTCATCTTTTTGCACCTGACTCCACAGGCTTAGGGGACAGCAGGTCTTTTATTCAGTCTCTGAACCAGTTGCCACAAAAAATATTTAGAGCTGCTTCAGTCAAATTGGTGACATTACAGTTAGAAACTGCACTGGAATGACATGCCAAGGTTTTAGTAGCAGGGAGTGCTGCAAGATAGACAACAGTTTCTTCCAGTCAGCTAGAACAGCCTGCTGACTTGAATCTGCTACAGAAAGCTCATGAAAACAAGTAGATGGAGCACTCTGCAGCATTGTAGCATTAATGCATTTCCTGGAGAGAAAAAAAGTCAGTTCCAAACTCTTCTGGTGAAGCAGCAGTCAAGAAATCTTGCCCAAATCTCTTCTTATGAAAGGCTCCCACCACTAGGCTTTTAGGCAGAATCAGATTTATTCTGATATAATTTTGGCCTTCTGTCTTCTGGAGAATATATTTCAGGATTGTGTGAAAATCCAGAGCCTATTAGGGAGCTTGTTTTGGATTCAACTGCTTCCAGAACGCCCACAGAAATAACCTGGCCACTCAGCACAAAGTAGAAGAACCCTTCTAAGGATGACCCAGACCTGTCTTATCTTCTCAGGAAGTCAGGCATCCTTATCATGAGAGCAGTTAAAAGACACATCCAGACCAGACTTGGAGTACAAGAACATATCTTTCTGAGAGCAAAAAGAAGCCCAGAGATAAAACTAGAATTTTCCTTGAATAATCCCATCTAAGCTGTCCTTCAGATGTCCCTCACCTGCTTTACTAAAGGGTTTTTCAAGACATATCTGAGGAAATGCTGTGTAAATGCAGACCTGATGGAGTCTGGAGGACAACTTTGTGCCCCTCCCTTTGGAGCACTGATGCTGGTATGTAAATAGCATGAATAAAAATGTTCCTCACTACGGCTTCCAGAATTCTCTCCTATTTCATGCCCTAGGGTTGTTCTGTTTTGTAAAACTATAATGAAAATATAAAAAGAAACAAGTGTTATTGACTGAAATATCTTTCCCTTGCAGGTAAACTGAAAGCTGAGCTGGGTAAGTCATTAAAAATGATAACAAGATGAAGAATTGTGGAGTTAAGAGGACCTAAGCCAAAACTGATAGAGAATCAGAGGTGACAAGAATTGTATGGGGGTAATTTTTGCAGTACATTCGTTTCAGAAGTCTGCAATTGCCAATGGAATAATAAAACCCTATCATCTCTTTCCTTTCTGCAGATTTCTGGGAAGCCCAGAGCTATGCAGGTAAAACTGAAAGGAAGGAGTGTACAAAAAAATTCTTTGACCAAGTTCCCTTGAAATGACAATGCTGTGATCTTAGAAATTGAACATCTGAGCTGGAGTCATAGGAGCAGGCCTTCACCTGGCTTGGTTAGAAGGCAATGAGGCTTGTGACTATTGTATTATTTAATTTTATATTGTATGGAGAGGGAGGGAATCACCTGGAATTGCCCACAAGAGAGAACACCATGGCTATGACAACTCCAAGGTCCTGTTAGTTTGTATGAGATTGATTCCTGCCCTGTTAGGGGGAAAGGTTTCAATTCCTTGTCAAATCATGCCAGGACTGCTCAGATCCTCAAATGCTTCAACCCACCTCACCCTGAACATAGAGGTCCCTGAAGCACTGTTATCTCATTTTCCCCTCCAGTTCCCATTACTGTGAATCCTGAATGCCAACTCCTTGAGATCCAAGTGCCAGGAGCTCCAAGTGTTGAGGACATTGCATGTGAACCTGCTGACCTGAGCAGCCCCTCCACAATCCCTGTCCTGGTGGCAAAGGAAGGGTTTGCATCTGGGAAACACTACTGGGAAGTGGATGTGGGCCAGCAGCAGGACTGGATGCTGGGGGTCATAAGGCAGAAAGGGAAACGAGAAGAGCAAGAGACACTTGGTAGGGAGGACTACTGGGCTCTGCAGAAATCCAGGGGAGACATTTTCTCTATCAAGGGAAACATCAGTTTTGAGAAGGAGGAGATGAATGACTCAGTGATTGGTGTGCTTCTGGACTTGGAGGAAGCACAGATAAACTTTTACGAAGCTCATCAGATGTCCACCATGGTAAAAATATCTATAAGTCTCGGAAAGGAACCTACAGAAATGTTTTTCCCATTTTTATCCAAAGGAGGAGAGGCAGACGCACCTGTTATCCACCCAGTATTAACCCCCGTGCCTTTGGAGCCACTGTAAAATGAGATGTTGAATAAAGAGTCTTATAGAATCCAAGTGGGGTTTTTTTGTTGTTGCTTTTTTGTTTGTTTGTTTGTTTGTTTTTAACTGCAATTTTTGTTTGTTTATTTGTTTTGTATTTTAAGTGGTCAGGGCAGAGGGGAGGAGAGGTAACATCATCTTAGGATGTCATAAAATAAGGAAAGTAGGATTCAAGGAAAAAAAAAACATGGGAAGAAAAGACAAATGGGGCAAAAATTCAGCATTGCAAAGTAGAAAAAAAAATCAGTTTGAAGTGAAATAGCTTTTATCTTACTTCTCAACTAAAAGAATACAAACAGTTTCTGACTTTGGTTGAGAGTATTCTCGAGATTGGGTGTGAATTCCAAGTCATGTATAAACCACCACAAAAAAACAAAGCACCATGGTAAGTCTGTCCAGGCAAAGAAAATAGAAGACTGGAAGATAGCCAATGTCACTTCAGTCTTCAAAAAGTGCAAGAACGATTATCTAAGATACTACAGGGCAGCCAACTTCACCTCCATCCCTGGAAAAGGGATGGAACAACTTGTTTTGAATGTCATCTCCAAGTAATTGGAAGATAAGAAGGTTATCAGGAGAAGCCAACATGGATTCACCAAGGGGAAATCATGTTCCACCAACCTGGTGGCCTTCTATGATGCCATCACTGGATGATAGATGGGAGAAGAACAGTAAATGTTGTGTACCTTGACTTCAGCAATTGACTGTGTGTCACACAACATCCTTGTAATGAAGGTAGCATGGAATAGATGAGTAGATGTTGAGGTGGACAGAGAACTGGCTGAGTGGCAGAGTTCAGAGGGCTGTGATCAGTGGCACAGAGTATTGTTGGAAGTCTGTAACTAGCAGTTCTCCAGGGGTAAGTGCTGGATCTGGGCTTTTTCAGTATCTTCATCAATGGCCTGGATGAAGGGATAGAGTTGACCCTCAGCAAGCTTGCTGATGACACAAAGCTGAGAGGAGTGGCTGACACACCTGAAGGCTGTGCTACCATTCAACAGGACCTGAATGGACTGGAAACTCTATTCTTCTTCACTGTTGTTAGGAGGAGGAGGGTTCGCAGCAGTAGGAACACTGCCTGCCTGCCAGCTCCCCTCCACTACCTGTATGCAGGGTGGGGTGATGTGATCCATGTGGAGCCTAAACTGGCTGCCTAGATCTCAGGGCCGATAGGAACTGGGATCACCAATCAATCTCCCTCTCACATTTCCCTCCTCATCCCCTCCACCTTCTCCTTCAGGTCAACCACAAGGCTGAGTGAGTCATTTACCTGGTTGTATCTAACACAAGTGCTGTCTCCATTGTCTAACACTGCAAAGGCCAGGTTCTGGCACTTCACTGCAGCCAGAGACATGTGCACTAGGGTGTTGTTTCAGTACCTCAGTCTGAGTTCCCACATTTTTCTTAGCAGCAGCCTTCCCATGTATGCATAGGACCTAGACAGGTCTTAGTCTCCACACTTTTCCTGGCAATAGCCTTCCACCAGGGTGCAGCCCCAGCAAACCAGCAGACTCACTAGCAAGGCTAATCGCCCTGGCAATGCTCATCTCACATCAGCCACTCTGGTGAGAACTGCTGGGCTGCTCTGTTATCTCAGGGTTCCCTGGATGAAAGAGCCGACCAAACCCCCCTGTACCTCATGATCAGTCACTGCTGTTCTGGCCAGGACAGTTCTGAAGCAGCAAACCTCAGCAATCAAGGTACATCTGTGTCTTTCTGTCACTCTGTATCCTGGTATGAATTTCATGATCAGGCTTTGAATAGCATCCTCAGAATGTATGCCAACAAGACAAATAAAAAGCTCACTTTGCTGAAGCTTATGATTGTGTTCGTCTTCAAGGGCATCACGTTGTGTAGGTGATAAAATACAGCAGCCTCCTATGTGATCCATCAGTGATTTGATTGTGAAATAAATCCATAAACTGTTTCAACTCTAAGGGTTTACTGCCTCTATGTAACCCCAGATCCATACTGTATGACAAGTAACCACATTATGCCCTACCTATTTAAAAACTGACCCCTTTTTTTTGTGTGTTTGAGTTTTTCTGGGATATTCTTGTTCACCCATGCAGGGCTTGTGGACTTCCCTGCTCTGGGTATCTCCCCAGCTTCAGTCAGTCTGTAAACCCCTTGGAAGTTTGAGACATAAGCAAACGTAAGTGGAAAATAGTAAGACGTGGGCAAATAACAGAAAGGAAATTATTTATTTCTATTTAAACTGTGGTTACACTGAATTACAGGGTAGGATTTTTCACACTTGGATTTATGTAGATACTCATAGGCACTA
This sequence comes from Lagopus muta, assembly GCF_023343835.1. Taxonomy (NCBI): domain Eukaryota; kingdom Metazoa; phylum Chordata; class Aves; order Galliformes; family Phasianidae; genus Lagopus; species Lagopus muta. Next base: position 46,309 of record NC_064460.1, read on the forward strand.
ACCAGAACTTACAATATGAAAGAAGAACACTTTTTTTTTTCTGTTTGATGTAATATATCTCCTAATTCTCCCAAAAGTTGTGCTATTCATTTGTCAGAAACTTTCACTGAATGCTTCTTGTGATCTTCCTTCACATACTGTTTGGTTCTCCAATTGCTATTACGATTTTACATGTTTTCATTTCATTTCATACTTGGGATGGTCTGAGTAGGAAAAGACCTTTAAAGATTGTCCTCTAAACTCTGTGCCGTGGGAAAGGACAACTTTACCTTAAAGCAGGTTGTTCAGTCTCATCAAACATGATTTAGAACAATTCAATTGACAGAATTTAGACTACTGTATAAAATAGGTAAAGAATTACTGAAATACAAGCTTCCAATTTCATGGAACTGCTGGGACTTTTTGAGAATCCCTTCTGAGAAAGACACTCCATAAAAGTTCAGAAAGGAGAGCCTTCACTGACTGATTGTGAGCAATTGTAATTAGAAGGAAGTCTGGAGTGGTCTACAGTGCCCAGAGTGAAGCAGGAAGTTTTGGCACCTTGATTCTGGTAAGTGGAATATGTCAATCATCACTGGTTGGGAATTGAAGGACATTGAAACACTACAAAGCCCCTCATCCATGCTTCAGGTTTTCTACTGGAATAAGGGGATAGGAACGACTTCCATACCATTTTTAAAGGATTGTTGGACTAGACAGTTGTGGCTTTAGTAGGAAAAATAGCAAAATCCTAATAATTCTCTATTTGGTATCTGTGGATAAAATTTATCAGACCTTTTAGACCCTTAGGAATGACAGACTAACCCTTGCTATGCTTTAATGCCTCTGGAGAGGAACAGGAACTTCAACCACAAACTGATCTTCATACCTACAGAAATGGCATGGAAGATACATATGAATTGAACTGAAGAAAAGCAGCATGATGTGACTGATGCAGATTTGACTATATGAGTCTGATGTGATCTGCTTTTGGACATCTCCTGGATACTGGATTTAGTTCCATGTGACTGAGGTGGGAAAAAACAGCCAGGGGCTATCAAATTGAAATCTTGCACTTCCTGCTCTGAAAAGACATTTCAGTTCCGCACACGAGTCTTTAATAAAACTCATGTTTTATAAGGAGTTCACAAGGATACTGAGTGCTATACTCCATTTATCAATGTGATTTCTAGCGCTTCTTTCTGCTGTCTCACAGCAGGAATAGCAAGCAGTGCTGAAAAATTCTGGTACCAACAACCTAGCCAGATTCCACTGGGAAACACAAAGGTGGGGATTTTTTGACAACATATCAGTCTCATTTCATAATCTGTATTTAATCATACATTCAATCATCATCATCATCAAACCCTTGCACGATTTTCAATGGCTCAGTATCAAGTGCTGAGACACCAGAACCTGTTGAGAAGAAGGGAATGAATTTCCTTTCCAGTCTGCTATCACCAATACTGGTAAAAGTGTACAAAGCTGATTTCTTTTTGGCATTATAAAATGAGAGCTTGTTGGCAGAGATGTCCAGGAAGATCCCAATCTTCTGTGGTCTACCACTCACTGTCACACGAGTCCAAGGATCCGTGTGGGCCCAATACTCTTTCCCATCTGTTAACCCTATGACCCAGAAGCCATTCTTTGGGGACAGGTTCACAGTCCCTTTACGAGCCACAGACTCAGAAGCAACACCCAAGATCCAGTTTCTTCTCTTTCCAACATCCACTTCCCAGTATTTTCTTCCGGATGTGTATCCTTTCTTTGCCAACACAAAAATGTTGGAATCAAATCTCTCCTCCTTGCTGGGTACCTGTCTGATCACACCGGTATCATTCACGCTCTTCCCATCTTCAGACACTTCCAGTCTGGGGTGAGCCGTGTCAGCATTCAGGGTGACATCAACTGCAATGATCAAGTCATGTTGTAAGTAGCAAGAAAACACAAGGTCTGGTTTACTAAGGCTTTCTTTACTTTGTCCTTACTCACATCTTACTTTCCCTCTACTCAGGGTGCAGTCAGTAGCTAATTGCCTCAGGGTATCCTAGCTTCTCCCCTCTCATTCTCCCAGGACCCTTCATTCCCACAATTGAAGTATGTGATGAAGTGCCTGGCGGACAGAAGACCCTACAGAGGTATCTGGACCAGCTGATTGCTGGGCTGAGGCGAATAGGATGAAGTTCAACAACCCCGAGTGCCAGCTTCTGCACTTGGGCCACAACAATCCTAGGCAACACTACAGGCTTGAAGCAAAGCGTATGGAAGACTGTGTAGAGGAAACAGAATGGGGGTATTTTTTGACAGTCAGCTGAACGTGAGCCAGCACTGTGCCCAGGTGGCCAAGAAGGCCAATGGCATCCTGACTTATATCAGAAATAGTGTTGCCAGCAAGAGCAAGGAGTGATCATCCCTCTGTACTCAGAGCTGGTGAAGCTCTACCTTATGGACTGTGTTGAGTTTTGGGCCTCTCACTGCGAGAGAGACATCAAAGCCCTGTGGCATATCCATAGAAAAACAATGAAGCTTTTCTATGGGGTCTGGAGCACAAGTCCTAAGAGGAGTGGCTGAGGGAAGTGGAATTATTTAGTCTGAAGAAGAGGAGGCTCAGGGAAGACCTTATCTCTCTCTACAACTACCTGAAAGGGGGGTTGCGGTGAGGTGGGGGTTGAGCTCTACTCCCATGTAACTAGCAATAGGACTAGAGGGAATGGCCTAATGCTGTGTCAGGGGAGATTCAGGTTTGACTCTGTGAACATCTCCTCTGAAAGAATGGTCAGGTGCTGAAACAGGTTGCCCAGGTAGGTGGTAGAGTCACCCATCATGGAAGCACTCAAGTGTTTACACGTTCTACTGAAGGACATGGTTTAGTGGAAGCAATTGGTGATAGGTAGATGGATGGACCGGATGATCTTAGAAGTGTTTTCCAACCTTGGTGATTCTACAATTCGATGATTCTATGATACTTGGCCTGCTATTGAAACCATGATGCCCACCCAGGGTGCATGAACTGCAAGGCATTCTAACAGGGATCATTTGAAGAAAGCATTCAGCATCAAGAAAGACTTTGTGGGCTCAAACACGTCTTTGAATTTCTCTTGACCACACTCAGATGATTTGTGGGTTAGAATTTAAGAGTGATTTTCACTGGCGCTATAACAAGGAAATATTTCTTCCCTCCTCTCACCCAGCTAACCTCTGCACGTTATAATCACTGGACAGGCCTCTAGCAAGGTGCAATACTGTGAAATAATCCCCTCTCACTCCAAAGAGGGCAAAGAGAGGAGTGTGTTACAGTGGCCAATGCAAGCAGCCACTATTGGCTACACACAGCTAAAATGCCTCCTGCCAAGCATACATAAGGTCTTTGGCAGTGCACGAGAAAGAAAAGAGTTATCAGACATTCCTTCCTCTGAGCATGTTGTCTTCCATACAACTCTGCACCTGGGCTGGATTTGTATTTCAGAGGCGCAGCCAGGCTCTGAGAATTCGTGTCCATCATTTCCTTTCTGCTTACCTTTGTAGCGCTGCATTTTGAAAAAACCTGTGAGAAGAAATTAAAGCAGACAGTTAGTGGATTTCTCAAGGCATGATGGCCTCAAGTATAATGAGACACAGTCTGAGCTGCTGACTGAAAGTGCAGTGCTCTCCTACATGACATGTTAGTTCTGTAGTTGGGTAAGCGTGTCAATCCGCCATAGAAGGTGAAGTCTCAGGCCATTGGGAGGCTTGGTCTTCCACAGCAAAACTGTAACCAAGCTTAAATTCAAGGTAGGAATAACTAAAGGTAAGAAAAACAAGGTCATACTTGTGGCATGGAAGGAAAGGGTACAGAACAAGGGACATGATTTGCAGAGTTATCTCAATTTGTCCTGAATGCAGACGATCATATTTAGGAATGCCAGGAGCACAGACTCTTCCTAACTAAATCATACTTGCAGCTGAAGCTTCCTCAATGAAACACTTATCCTACCATCCCTTAAAATCTGCTGCTTGTCCACTGTTGCTTCTGGCTTTTGATTCCTCTCAGAACGTGCCCCCACGCAGAAGAAAAGAGGAATAAAATCTAAGCACCATTTTCTAATTACCTGCCTTATGTGGCACCCAGACCCACTCCACCTGCTACACACACATGCTTTTATCAACTCTCAGGTCTCAATGTGACTCAGGGTGAGAAACCTCATTCATATTTAGATCTTATGCTTCTAGACCAAGAGGCCTGAAAGACAACTGTAGACACACATTCACTGACCACAGGCAGGATCAATAACCAATTCTGGAGAGACAAGAATAATTCCTTATGTGTGTATTTTTGCTTCTTGGCACTTGGCACAGAGTGCTTGCATTAGATTCCTGGGAAGTCTCTGGAGGATAAAAAGCTGCTGTGAGATCGGCTGAGGCTCTCATTCTTTTTCCCTTAAGAAGTATTTGCTGAAGGAATGAAGGATTGGCCAGACCACTGATTTTTGCAGACTCCATTTTGCAATGGAGAGTCTGCCAGGAAAGAAAGGTGACTCTCCAGCATCAGACTTTCCAGATTTGTTCAAGATAAACCATCTAGATGGCGACCCGATAGCAACTCTGACTACATGTAATAGAACTTCACTATACAGAGTATGCTACTCATCGTCGTCAAACCCCTGCACTATTTTCTTTTGTCAATCTTCTTGTGATCTTTTAAGGGAGGAATTTTTGAATAGAAGAAAGAAGACAAGAAGTTCACGGCAGGGAAGAAGGGATAGGGAACAAGGAGATGAAGTTTTTAGAGGGCAGCCTCTCAGGTTTCTCACACAACAAGAGCAGAGGAGTTCTTGCTGAAATGCTCTTCCTGATGATGGACCACCCTGGGCCATCTGCAGGTAGTGTTATTCTCCAGTCATCAGTAGGGATTTGTGTCTCCTCATAGCAAAGGAAATTTTATCAGTGTAACACTTGTCTTAGAATGCCCTAAAATCTGCTTGTTGTCCACACTCAATTCCAGCTTCTGATTCTTCTAAGGATGTGTACCATAATAAATAGAGGAACAGTTATCCATTACTCTGACCCAGGCAATGTTCATCATCCCTTCTCCTCCCCATCACATCTCCTAGCACACACAGTTCTCTCAAAGTGTTGTTTCTGTTGGAGGTGACAGGTAGCTGAGACAGGTAGTTTCTAATTGCAATTAATGATTCAGATTGGATATAAAACAGAAGTTATTTTGCAATAAGGGTAATGAAAAACAGGAACAGGTTGCAAAAAGAGGTGGCATTTTTTGTGGACATTCAAAATCAGGCTTTACTGAGCACTGAGCAATCTGATGGAGTAGGAGGTATTCTTCCTCTTTGCAGAGCCTTCCTGGGTGAGTTATCCAGAGTTTCTCTGGACAGCCTGTGCCAATGCCTCACTATCTTGTGAGTAACAATTTTCCACCTAACACCAAATCTAGATCTCCCCTCCTTTAATTTAAACCAACCTCCTTGTCCGATCACTACTGGGCTGTGTGAAATGTAGGACACCATTTTGTGAGCTCTCATTCATTACTGAATGAACTTCAGTTCAGAAAGGAGAAATACATCTCAAAGGAATGAATACCAGAATCACAGGGTTTGGAAAGAACCTCTAGAGGTTATCAAGACCACCCCCTGCCAAAGCAGGTAACCTACAGCAGGTTGCAGAGGTAGGTCACCAGAAGGGTCTTGAATATCTCCGCAGAAGGAGACTCCATAACCTCACTGGGCATCCTGTTCCAGTGCTCCATCATCCTAACCATGAAGAAGTTCTTCTGCATGTTAGTACAGAACTTCATATGTTCCAGTTTTAGGCTGTTACTTCTCATGCTGTCATTACACACCATCAAGAAGAGCCTGGCCTCATCCATTTACCTCCACCATCCCTTCTGATATTTATAAACATTTATCAGATCCCCTCTAAGTCTTTTTTTCCCCAGGCTGAACAGACCCTGGTGTTCTTCACCAGTTGAGTGTGGTGTTCTTCAAAGTGGAGATGCTTCAGGCCCTTTATCATCTTGGCAAGACCATGGACAGAAAGGGGGCACTCCTCTTACAGTGATGAACCTCCCAGGGTAGAAAGGCTTCCCGAGGGAATACTTGTCCTATGACAAAGCCGTCAAGCGCTTTGCCAGTCTCTCCTATAGTCTCTCACTGAGCTCCTGCCAGCAAGGGAATCTCAGAGTCTTCAGCAAAGAGCAAAAGGAGTGCTATGTCATCGCCTTGGGTTGTTGTAAGAGGCCAAATAAAATATACAGCACACAGAAAAAAGCATGATGAAAACTCAGATTGCACAGTAGATTCAGTCCTGTTGAACAGTTTTACCATCTGTGGAGATGAAAGCCTGCTTAAGGATGGCCGTGCTCATTGGACTGGTACTTCAGAAAGAACAGTGTTTCCTCAGACCCAGAACCCTTAGACCTTTCACTCTTCTGCCCTCTAGGTAGCATCTGAGGACATTTCAGCATCTGAAGGATAGCAGACCCCAATAGAAAAAAGGGACATTCTATACCAGATGGCATCTTGCTCGGCTAAGGTAAAGAAGGAGGAATGGCAGATGTTCCTGCTTATGAATGAATGGAGAAGGAATGGCAGATTCCACGTTCCTGCTTACGATCTTTGCCTGCCCACATTAAATTAATAAAGAATTCAGGCCTTTTTTTTTTTTTCCTGGAAATGCCTAAAATCTGTCTGCCAGTGGGAAGTAGACAATTAATTCCTGATTTTCTTTGTTGTGTGTGCCCACTGTTCACCTGTTAAATTCCCTTCTCTCAAACATGATGTTTCCTCTTCTTTACCATTCCAGTTCTCCCTCCCATCTCTTTAGAGGAGACTGACTGAGGGTTTATGTGCTCATAGGAGATCCAACACAGGGAGATGAAAGCCCGCTTGGGGGTGGCCATGCTCACCTCCAGGGTTCTCCACATCCAACAGATTCTCTTCAGACTCAGACCTTTTGGGTGTATTCCATGCTTTTGGTACTCTTTCCTCCAGGTCTGCTCTGAGCATCTGAAGGCCCTCCTTTGTGGACACATGCATGCTCTCCAAACCTTTCTGCAGGGCTTGCACATTCTCAGAGATACTCTGAAGGGTAGTCCAGGTGTCGGTCGGTTCCTTCATGGGTGGGATTGCATGCTGGGTCGTTATCAGTTCTCTCTGCAACACAGCCAGTTTCTGGCTCAGAATCTTCTCCATTTCCTCCCTCATGGATTCCACGACCTCTGAGGTGCTCATCTCCACTGTCCTTCCTGTGAAGAAAGAAACGAATCACTGGAAACTAACACTGCCTCTTGTCGTCTGAGGAATATTCTGTACAAGCAGGAAGTACCTTTTCCTGTAAGAAATGTCAAGGAAAGCAATCTTTCTGTTTTAGTTCCTAAGTGGACATTCACGAGAATATGCTGAAGCCCAAAATATGGCCTTCAGAAGCTCTTTTCAGCAGTATGGGGACACTGTAGATTGCAAGAATGTGTAGAGGGAGAGGAATCCATTTCAGGTCTTCTGTTCCTTATCCAGTGGAGGAGATGAGGGGAAACCAAGTGCCTGAGCCAGAGTTCCTTCTCTCCGCCTCCATCAAGACCAATCTGTCTCTCATGCGTACTGCTAAAGGAAGGAAATCCTATCACATGGTCCTAGGCACACCTGCCTGTACCTAGGCAACTCTGGATGGAAGAGGACAGAAGTGAGAACAAAATTCCTCCTCTGCTGCATTGATTTCGATTGATTTAGTGCCAGAGAGATGAGAAAAGGGCACGGGCCTTGAGATTCTGTCTGAAGACTTTACAGAGTCTGTCCAGGCAGAACAGATGCTAAGAATTGCCCTATGCCATCTCCTCAAGCCACAGTCTGTGTACTGTGGGATAGAAGCCTCTTTACTGATTAGCAGTATGAGTTTTGAAAGGGAGAGATTGTAGCAAGTTAAATAGGCTGCAGATGCGAAAGCCCCATCAGGGTCCTTCACAGTGTGTAAGGAGCACTGAGAGCTCCTCAAACACTCTCTGTCGTCCAGAAGAAGGAGAGATGAAGGACTGTTACCACCCGCAGACTTGTCACCTGCATGGAGATTTCTCAGAGAAAAAGCACACAGGAAAAGGGCTGGCAGCCCTCTGCTATCACTGAGAAAATGCTTTGGGCTCGCTCACTGTCTCAAACTTTGAGTTTAGGGAGATTGTCCATGTTATGATGGATGTATCACTCATTTTCCTCAAAGAGATTTTAATGGTTCTATGTATGAAGTCTGTGATGCAAAGAGATGTTTAAGTTCTTCTGAGCAGTGCTTACACATATGCAACAGCCTTTCTGGTGGCATGATGATCCTACGGTGTTTGCCTCCCTGCATTAAAACTATGCACAATTTAGCCCTGCCTTCGTGGAAACACCTGAAATCTGCTTGCCAGTGTGAAGTAGACAAAGAATTCCTGATTTTCATTGTCGTGTGTGCCCTCTGTTCACTTCACCTGTTAGGCCAGTTTCTTGCTCAGAATCTTCTCCATCTCTGCCCTCGTGGATTCTTGGCCCCATGAGGTGTTTGTCCTTCCTTTCAAAGAAAAGAAGAGAGACTGGAAGCTGACACTGCCTCCTGCCATTTGAGGCCTTGTCTCTCAGAGAAGGTAGTGCATTTCATGTCAGGGGAAGAAATCTTTCAGTTTTAGTTCCTTAGCAGACATTCCCTACAGTGTGCTTAAGAGCAAACATGGCCTTCAGATGCTCTTTTCACAGAAAGGAAACTCTGTAGAGGGCAAGAATGTGTAGAAAGGCAGGAATCCATTAGTGTTCCTATTCTCTGCTCTGTTCTTTCTCTAGTGGAAGAGGGGAAACAAAGCTTCTGAAGCTTCCTTCTCGCCCTCTCCATCTAGACTGATCTGTCCCTTGTGTTTATTGCTCCATGGAACTGAATCCTTCCTTGCAGTTCAAGGCACACCAGCTCTGGATGGAAGAGGACAGAAGTGACAACAAAATTCCACCTCCACTGTATTGATTTGAATTGATTGAGTGCCAGAGGGATCAGGAAAGGGTACAGGCCCTCAGATTCTGCCTCAAGATTTTGCAGAGTCTGTCAGGGCCGAACAGAGGGCAGGAATTGTCCTGTGCCATGTCTACAAGCCATAATCTGTGCCATGTCCACAAGTCATAATCTCATATCACTGTGGCATAGAAGGCTCTTTGTTGGTTAGCAATTATGAGTGGTGAAAGGGAGAGATTGTAGCAGGTTCCATAGGCTGGAGAAGCGAGAGCCCCAGCAGGGTCCTTCACAGTGTGTAAGGAGCATTGAGAGCTCCTCAAAGACTCTCTGCCTTCCAAGAGGAGGAGAGATGAAGAATTGTTACCACCTGCAGTCTTGTCACCTGCATGGAAGTGGGGAAACCAAGTTTCTGACCTGAAGTTCCCTCCCTTCACTTCTCCCTCTACATCTTTTATTCTCCCTTGCTAATTTCCCAGCATTGCTCTCCCTAACTTACAACTCCCAGCCTCCTGTCATTGTTTTTCCACCAGACAACAGTGATAAAGCCAGACTGTTAACAGCATGAAAAGGCTGCTCCTTTTTCCTCTTGTCAGCTGAGGACCTGTAGGTCTTCCACCAGCTAGAGGATTTTTAGAAGTAATGATCATGTCTCCCCTGCCTTCTTGTGCAAACCAGAATCCATCCATACATAGAGTAGGTTGCATCTGACACCAGTGAGCTGTGACCCTCGTAAAGGAGTGGGGAGGTGGTGGAACATCACCCCAGATGCAGTGTGTACTGTGCAGAGGAGAAAATGGGATCTGCCAGACTCTGGGGTGCCTTTGGCTCCCAACCACAAGCAATACACTGCTAGAGAACAATGTGTCTGACACCAGAGAGCTGTGTTCCTCTGACCACAAGTGTTTCCCTCAGGAGGCCATGCCTTCTGACTGGGACCAGGAGGGATTCTCCCCACATCTTGCTCACACCCCTCAGGGCTCACTCTGATACAGCCCTCCTGAGACATTCCAAGTGATGACCAGGAGCAGGAGAACTGGGATCCAGCATACTAATCCTGGGAACCAGTGGCTAAACCTGGGTTGCAGATCCACCATGGTGGGCAAAGAACTTCTTTCAGTTACCTCCTGGTTACCTCTTTCCAGAATTACTGGATTTTCACTCCCCTTGCTCTGCTTGGAGAAGTTTGCTTGGACTCTCCTATGTGAATCCACGCTGCTTTCCTTCTGGGATGATTTCTCAGGCACGTGGTTTAAGGCTGAAAAAGAAAACGACAGCAGCATGGTAAACATTTAACAACAGTGTCTGACTGTTCTGACTTGGTCCATTCCACTTCCCTCTCTGTGTTCATTCTGTTTCCTGAAGGTCTGAGAATGAGCAAGCATCTGTGGAGTGCTTCAATTCAAATCTGTGGCTGTGGTTAAACTACAACAGCAGGCCACCAGGAAAGAGCAGGGGCAGGAAAGGGGCACGTCCTACATGCCAGGAAGGAAGAGATTCAGCACAGTCTCAGCTGCCCGGTCAACCCTGGCACAGATCACTACTGGCCTGCCTGGCACACCTCTGTGTTATTCTCCTTTCTTCAAGTCATTTGCACCCAGATGTTGCACAGGACAAAGACCTGAAAGGAAGCCTTTGCAAGACGCAATGACTGTCTGGTACGAGAACAAATCACTATCCCTCTTTTCCATAGGTCACACCTCCTGGAAGTAGAGCTTGTCCTTCCCTCTGGGGTTCCCTATTGCTTAGTGCTCCTTCTCTTAGGATCCCTCAGCCACTCACGGATCACGGAGTCACAGAATTGCAAGGGTTGGAAGGGACCTCTAGGAATCATGGAGTCCAACCACCCTGCTAAATCAGGTTCCCTATTGTAGGTCACTCAGGTGGGTGCCCAGATGACTCTTGAAGATCTCCAAGGAAGAAGACACCACCTCCTCTCTGGGAAGCTTGTACCAGCGCTGGCTGTAAAGAAGTTCTCACTGCAAAGAAGTTCTTCCTCCATCTATTTGTGTGGCACTTCCTATTTGCCACGCTTAGCCACTGCTCCTTGTCCTATCAGTACACACCACTGAAGAGTCAGACAGACCTCATCCAATTGCCTCCCACACTGCAGATATTTCTAAACTTTGATCACACCCCCTCTCAGTCTTCTCTAGGCTGAAAGTCCCAGGTCTCTCAGTCTTTCCTTGTACGAGAGATGCTCCAGGTACTTTTATGATCTTCGTGGCCCTCTGGCTGGACTCTATCTAAGAGATCCCTGGTTGTTTTTCTTTTGAACTGCAGAGCCCAGAATTTGACACAGTACTCCAGATGTGGGCTCACCAAGGCAGAGTAGAGGGAGAGGATCACCTGGCTCACTCTGCCAGCCACTCTCTTTTAATGTACACCAGGATACCCTTGGTCTCCTTGGCCACCTCTGCTGGTTTGTGGCCAACTTGCTGTCGACCAGGACTCCCAGGTCCATCTACACAAAGCTCCTCTCCAGCAGGTCATCCCCTAACCTGTACTGAGGCATGCAGTCATTTCTCCCCACTTGCTTTTGTTGAACCTCATTGTGTCTCTCTCCAGCCTGCACTCCCATCCCACCCAGGAGACCTGCTGAATGGCAGCACGGCCTTGTGTTGTGTCAGCCACTCCTCCCAGCCTTCCTTCTCTCATCAGCAAGCTGCTGAGGCTTAACCATCTCTTCACCCAGGTCATTGATGAAGGTGTTGAACAAGACTCACAGACCCAACACTAACCCCTGGGGAACACTGCTAGCTACAGCAGCATCTGAGCCACTGATCACAGCCCTCTGAACTCTGCCACTCAGTCCGTTCTCAATCCACCTCACTGTCCACTCATGTATCCTGCACTTCCTAAGTTTCATTACAAGGATGTTGTTAAAGAAGCAGTCAGGCGCCTCGCTGAAGTCAAGGTACACAGCATTCTCTACTCTGCCCTTATCTACCAAGCCAGTGATGACATAACAGAAAGCTCCCCGGTTGGTGGAGCACGATTTCCCCTTGGTGAGTCTGCACTGACTACTCCCGACAACCTTCTTCTCTTCCAATTACTTGGAGCTGGCTTCCAGAACAAGTTGTTCCATCACCTTCCCAGGGAAGGATGTGAGGCAGACTGGCCTGTAGCATCCCAGCTCTTCTCCAGTCGCTTGACCATTCCTGACAGATTGATAGATGCAGCTGACTGAACAGAAATCCAGGATGGGGGAGCAATGTGAGCTTGGACCTGCTGGTAGGGAAGGATCAGCCTGGCCTCTCCAAGAACTGCTGCTTCATGGCATTCAAATGAGCCCTTATTCATGACCACAGTCCATGGGTTCCGGAGGCACTGCTGAGCCCTGTTCCAGCTCTCAGCCCTGAGAGTGAAGCCAGTTCATAAACACACCCTGGAGAGAACTGCAGATGCCTGAGCTCTATGATCCCACAGAGCTGGGAGATTTAGCATAGGGTTGGAAGAGATGTGGCCAAAGAGATGGAAACCTTTTGATTAGCCTTGACAAAGTTGCAAGTCGTTGCTGACACTTCTGGAAAAGATGTCCTTGCTGAGTAAGATCTGGATGAGAAGTGTGATCTGTGGGGCTACATGGCTGGAGTAGGATGTGCCTGACAGCAGAGAACAGCGCCTCTCTGACCCAGTGCATCTCTCTTAGAAAGCCATGCTTTCTGCTTGAGACCAGGAGGGGGGCCTTACCACGTCTTGCTGAGAGGGACAGGTCCCTCAGGGTTTGTTTCCTTGCATTCTCATAAATCCCACCCAAGATGTTCTGTGGTATGAAAACAGGCTACAGAAATGTGATCCAGCATACTTACCTGGAGGCTCGAACACCTTCTTCAGATCTTGGATCCCTTGAGGCTGTATCTGGGTTTCTGGATCTTAAGTTCAAGTGAAAGAGAAAAAAAAAGAGCAAATGTAAGAAAGTTGTTTTCACTCAAGACACCCATAAATATATTAAATAGTTCTTGCAGTATAAGGCGTCATGCGGACACTTCAAGAAATATTTGCTGCTGTGAAACAAAGACCTCACCACCGTACTGTGAGGTTTGAACCTGGATTGGAACCCCAGTAATGCTGTCCTGTGCTGTCAATCTCCATGAGCTGCCATGCAGTCCAAGCGCCACAGTGCATGAACCATCCTGGGAAGGGATCACAAGCCTTGCTCTGCCCCTTCCATTCCTCCCAATGCATGAAGTGATTGCTCTGCTCCTGCCCTTCTCCTCCCTACAACACAGCTCTCCCTCTCACTTTGGTGGGATCTGAGGAAGTCAGTTGTGTTTTTCAGGCCTTGGCTTGGGCTATGGGCTTTTGCCTTTTCCAGCAAATAGTGCAAGTGCTTGGTTTGGGAAGGAGCTCAGGAGATCTTCAGTGGATTCTCCTGGTGAAAGGAGGATGTATCCTGACTTCTGAGCACCTAGCTTAAGGCTTTCTCCAATGTGGTGCTAAACACTGTTAAGATTGGTAGTTTGGTGTCACTGCATCAGTGGACAATGGAAGAGCCTCTGATGTCATCTGTTTTGAATTCAGTAAGGCCTTTGGCGTGGTACTCCACAATAACTTTCTCTCCAAATTGGAATGATATGGATTTGATGGGTGGACAGTTCGATAGAGAAAGAGCTGGGTGCAGGATCGAGTCCCAAGAGTGGTGGTCAGTGGCTCAGCGTCTGGATGGATGTGGGGTGATAGGTGGTGTCCCCCAGAGGCCGGTGCTGATACTCTTCATCAGTGACATCAGCAGTGGGGTAATGCACACCTCAGCAAGTCTGCTGACGACACCAAGCTGTGAGGTGCAGTTGACACACCAGAGGGACAGGAAGCCATTTTGAGGAACCTAGACAGTCTTGCACCTGAGTCATCCCCCAATATAAACTAGGGGATGAAAGGATTGAGTGCTTCCCTGCTGAAACAGACCCTGGGGTACTGGTTTATGGGAAGCTGGATAAGGACCAGCAAAGTGCCCTTGCAGCCCAGAAAGTCAGCTGTATCCTGGGCTGCATCAAAAGAAGCGTGGCCATCAGGTCTGGAGAGGTAAACCGGCCCCTCTACTATGCACTGGTGAGGCCTCCCCTGGCGTACTGCATCCAGATGTGGAATCCCCAATACGAGACAGTCAAGGACCTGTTGGAGCATATCCAGGGAAAAGGCCACAGAAATGATGGAATGGAACGGAACACCTCTCCTACGAGGTCGGGCTAAAAGAGCTGGGCTGTGCAGCCTGGAGAGGAGCACTGGAGAGGTGCAGCCTGCAAGATGCCCTGATAGTGGCCTGTCAGTATTTAAAGGGAAGCTTAAAGGGAAGAAAGCAACAGACTCTTCAGCAGGGTCTGTGGTGATAGAACAAGGGGAAATGGTGTCAAGCTCAAAGAGGGTAGACACAGGTTAGACAGAAGGACAAAATCTTTTACAGTGAGGATGATGAGGCACTGGAACAGTTTGCCCAGAGGTGTATTTAAAGCCCTGCCCCTGGAGACTTTTATGATGAGGCTGGATAAGGCTCTGGGCAGTCTGATCTGGCTGTGGTGTCTCTGTTTGTTGCAGGGGAGTTGGACTAGATTGCTTTCAGCGGTCCCTACCAACTCTATAGATTCTATTGTTCTAAGTGAGAAGAGGTCAGATCTCCATCACGCAGTCCTATTGCATATGGGAAAGTCCACAGCCATCCAAGTGCTAAGTCAGCACCAAGCCGAGATGGAAGGAGATGGAAGGAGATGGAAGGAGATGGAAGGAGATGGAAGGAGATGGAAGGGGATGGAAGGGGATGGAAGGAGATGGAAGGGGATGGAAGGGGATGGAAGGGGATGGAAGGGGATGGAAGGGGATGGAAGGGGATGGAAGGGGATGTAAGGGGAACTCCAACCCAGACGAGGAAATTGCACGTGCTTGTGGTAGGAAAACTGTGGGGAGGCGGTGGAACATCACCCCATATGCAGTGTGTACTGTGCGGAGGAGAAAATGGGATCTGCCAGACTCTGGGGGAAGTCTGAGAACCAGTGCCTTTGGCTCACAACCACAAGCAAAACACTGCCAGAATAGGATGTGTCTGACACCAGAGAGCTGTGTTCCTCTGACCACAAGTGTTTCCCTCAGGAGGCCATGCCTTCTGACTGGGACCAGGAGGGATTCTCCCCACATCTTGCTCTCACCCCTCAGGGCTCACTCTGATACAATCCTCCTGAGACATTCCAAGTGATGACCAGGAGCAGGAGAACTGGGATCCAGCATACTAATCCCGGGAACCAGTGGCTAAACCTGGGTTGCACATCCCCCATGGTGGGCACAGGACTTCTTTCAGTTGCCTCCCGGTTACCTCTTTCCAGAATTACTGGATCTGCATTGCCTTTGCTTGGCTTAGAGAAACTTGCTTGGACTCTCCTATGTGAATCCACGCTGCTTTCCTTCCGGGATGATTTCTCAGGCACGTGGTTTAAGGCTGAAAAAGAAAACAACAGCAGCATGGTCAACGTTTAACAACAACAGTGCCTGACTTTCCTGACTTGGTCCATTCCTTGAATTTGAAGGGTGGGCTGTTTGATAGAGAAAGAACTGGGTGCAGGATCGAGTCCCAAGAGTGGTGGTCAGTGGCTCAGTGTCTGGATGGATGTGGGGTGATATAAGATGCCCCCCAGAAGTCGGTGCTGGGGGCTGATACTCTTTAATATTTTTGTCACTGACATTGATGGTGAGGTCCTGTGCATCTCAGCAAGCTCGTCCTCAGCACAGGGGAGGCATAGATCTTTTGGAGTGCAATCAGGGAAGAGACATAAAAATGATTGAGTGGAATGGAGTAGAAGACATCTAGAGGGCAGGCTGAAAGAGCTGGGGCTGTGCAGCCTGGAGAACACTGCGAGGTGACCAGATAGTGGCTTTTCAGTATCTAAAGGGGAGCTACAGGAAAGAAGGGGACAGACTTTTTATCAAGGCCCTGTGGTAATAGAAGAAGGAGAAATGGTTTCAAGCTCAAAGAGGGTAGATTTAGGTTGGATAGAAGGAAAAAATCTTTTACAGTGAGGCTGGGTAAGGCCCTCCATAACCTGATCCAGCTGTGGTGCCCCTGTTCATTGCAGGGGAATTGGACTAGTTGGCCTTCAGAGGTCCCTTCCTACTCTGAGGATTCTGTTATTCTAAGTGAGAAGAGTTTAGGTCTCTATCACACAGTCCTATTGCAGAGGAGAAAGTCCACAGCCATCCAAGTGCTAAGCCAGCACCAATTCCAACTCCTGATGGAAGGAGAATGAGGAGAACTCCAACCCAGATGAGGAAATTACATGTGCACGTGATGGGAATGCAGCCAGGAGGTGGTGATACATCAGCCCAACTGCAGTGTGTACAGTGAGGGACTGCCAGACTCTGATGGCAGGAGGTGAGACAATTCCCAAACTGCAAAGAGTGCCCCACAGAGGGGGAATGTGGCAGTGAGTTGAGTAGTAGGGCCAACCCTGAGGTGAGGGTCCAACATTGCGTGCACAGTTCTTCTCCCAGCCCCAGTTACCTCTTTCCAGAATTACTGGATCTTCATTCCCCTTGCTCTGCTTGGAGAAGTTTGCTGGGACTCTCTTTGATGAATCCACTCTGCTTCCCTTCTGTGGGGGTTTCTCTGGCCCATGGGTTAAGGCTGAAAACGCGAGCAACAAGGCAACCATTTTACAACAACCATGCTTGAGTTTTCTGACTTAGTCCATTCCGTTTCTCTACCTGCATTCATTTTCCCTGAAGCAGGTTTGAGAGTGAGCAAGCATCTGTGGTCTGCTCCAATTCTAATCTGTGGCTGTAGTTAAACCACAACAGCAGGCCACCTGGAAAGAGCAGGGGCAGGAAAAGAGCACGTCCTACGTGCCAGGAAGGATGGGATTCCGCACAGACTCAGTTCTGTCCAGGCACAGATCACTACTGGTCTGGCCTGGCAAATATCTGTATGATTCACTCTTCTCCAGGTCACGATGTGCCCTCTGGGACATCTACACTTAATTGTTCTGCAGGACAAAGACCCGCAGAAGCAGTTTGCAAGAAGCAGTGTAGGGGGCAATGAGAACAAAGGAAAGTCATTATTTCCCATGGGCCACATCTCCTGGATGTAGAGCTTCTCCTTCCCTCCTGGGCATTCCCTATTACTTAATGCTCCTTTCCTGAGGATCCCTCAACCACTTGTGGACCACAGAGTCACAGAATTGCAGGGGTTGGAAGGGACATCTATAGATTGTGGAGTCCAGCCTCCCTGCTAAATCAGATTCCCTACAGTAGGCCACACACGTCGGTGTCCAATCAGTTTTGAACATCTCCAAAGACTCCACCACCTCTCTGTTTGCTGGAACACTGCAAAGAAGTTCTCACTATAAAGTTTGTCCTCTGTATATTGGTGTGGAACTGCCTATATTCCTTTTTTTAACCACTTCTCCTTTTCTGATAAGAGCACAGAATTCCAAATGTGGCCTCACCAGGGCAGAGCAGAGGGGAGGAACACGTCACTCACTCTACTGCCCACATGGAGTTGACTGTTCAGAACTCCAGGATGGAGGAGCAATATGAGCTGAGACCTGATATTAAGGAAGAATCAGCCTGGTCTGTCCAAGAACAGTTGCTTCACGGCATTGAAAGCAGCCCTTATGCACAGCTCCCCTCCTGGCTTGCTTTGCAGGGCCCTGCTCCAGCTCCCAGAACTGAGAGTTAAGCCAGTTCATAAACACACACTGCACAGGACTGAGGATGCCTGAGATCTTTGGTCCCACAGAGCTGCAGGACTTAGCGTACAGCTAAGTCATACTCAGAGGGACAGACCCCTCAGGGCACATTTCACTGCACTCTCACACGTAACAGCCAACATGATCTGTGATATGATAATAGGCTACATAAATACGATCCAGCACACTTACCCGGAGGCTCAAATTTCTTCCTTAATTCTACCACACTGCAAGAATTTTGCTGGGATTCTGGATCTTCATGTTCAAATGAAAGATGCAGAAAAGAGGAAATGTAAGAAAGCTTTTCTCAGTGAAGAACCACATGAACATGCTGAGCAGCTTCTGTGAAATAACGCGTCATGTAGGCAGCCCAGGGGGAAGGTGGTTTGCTCTTCACTGCCACTACAGTTTTTCCAGTGGGGAGAGGATAATGGGATACATCAGACTCTGGGCAGAGGGTGTGATCCACATCTCAAACTGCAGAGAAAGCTCCACAGAGACGGGATGCGGCTGTGTGGTGACAAGGGCCAACCCTGGGCTGAGTGTCCTGCATGGGGGGCAGAAGTCCTCTCTCAGCTATAATTACCTCTTTCCTGAGTTTCTGGAATTCCTTTTCCGTTTCTCAGTTTGGAGAATCTTCCCTCGTTTCTGTTATGTGAATCCATTCTACTTTTGTTCTGAGCGCCACGCTCCGGTACGTTGCCGAAAGCTGGAAAAAGCAATCAGGGTTTTAATCAACAGTCATAGGAAAAGCAATTTGTACCCATAGCTATTGGATCAGGGATGCCTCCAAGGGGATCATAAACTCTTCCTAAGGCTTCATTTCCTTTCCAGTAGGGAACACAGCAAATACATTCTGTGAAAGTCCGATGTTGGTCTGGTCTCACTGAATTGAGTGCAGACTCCTTTGTGTCACTGCTTTGGTGTGAAATACAGAACATGTATTAACAGTTCCAGTGACAGAATGAATGCCTTTTTTAAAGCTTCAGGCTTCTTATGCCATTAAAGAGTTTAGATTGTACAGTGTGATCTTAGAAGCCTCTTTTCCTCATGAGACTCTTCTTATTTATGCATCTTTAGCTTGTTAATGTCTGGTTCCTGGTCTCCGCATTGCAAAGACAAAAGATTACTTCAAAAATGTGTATTTGTGACATAGACTACCAAAACTACGTTTGGCAACAAGCACTCTTTGCATACTGTCATTATCCATAAGAATTATACCGACTCTCCGTGTTGACCTTACCACTCTCATGTATCGTTATAGCAGACGCAGAGAGAGGAAGTTCTGCAATGCAAAATGAATAAATTAAGAAATATGGAAACAAGAAAGAATATGAGTAGAAAAACCACCTTGCAGACAGCGCGTTGAATACATCAGAGAATTTCCAGGGGCATTTTTCCCACGCTGTACGTAGAATTCTTGCCAGTGCCATCATAGCATCTTTAACATAGTCACCCACTCACACTGAAACCTATTGAAATTAATTGCAGTGCTAATTACTTCATTCTAATTGGGTGAAATTAAGACACGGCGTTGCTAGGACTGGGAGATTCATCCTCTGTGCTGCCCTTCCCTATGATTTTCTTAGCATGATTTTGCTTGGCTGTTGTTCTCTGTGCTTCTGCCTTACTCTCTTGGGACACAGGTGTCCTGCTGTACACCCAGGGGAGGGCAGTCACATCCCCCATAGCTGAAGTGACCTGGGATGATGCTTCTGTGAGCAGAAGAGGGGCAAGAGGTGAGAGGAAGGCCTTAGATGCGCCCCTGAAGTCATGGGCTTTTCATAGTATCCCAGGTTCTCTTTCTCTTACATCGCATCTAAACACACAAGAAACTCCGCTCTTACCTGGCTCCCAAGACATCTCCTGCTTTCTGCTTTCTCCAATCCTTTTCTAAAAGGCCAGTCTGCAAGACAAGAGAGAAATATCTTTCAGAACCTCGTGGTTGCCACGGGCCGGGAGAGCAGCAGGCAGAGTCAATGGGATGACCAGATGCTGGTCACTACCACACTTTGGGGGCAGTGCAGCTGTCTGATTATCCTCACACTCACACAAATGGTCAAAATGCCAAACACTTCCGGCATCTGCAGGATGCAGCAGGAGGCGCCTGACACCTGCCACTCTTTTCCACCGAGGCAGAGAATGAAGTCATATTTCTGCCTTTCCCTTCAAACTAATTCCAGTTCTGGAAGTGATCCTGAGCAAGCTATTTTCAAAGGACTGTAGCTTGTAGGCCTGGACTGGCATCACCAAGCCAATCTATCCAGTTTCCCCTCCTCTGCTAATCAGGAAGGAAAAAAGGACAACAAAGCTCCTCATCGACACAAAGAGAGGAAAATTACTTTTCAATTCACGTCGTGGGCAATACAGATTCGGTTTAGAAGAAAAGCCCAAGAGCAGGCAAGAGAGACTTTGGACTACTGGGGCAGTTGGTTAGCGTATCTGAGGCACAGGTAGTGCTTTCTTCTATCCTTGCATCATCTTAGTTGACCTCCTCTCGACCCATTCCAATATCTTTCTTGTGCTTGGGGCCCCAGGCCAGGTTGCAGAACTCCAGATGGGGCCTCACAAGACCTGAGTAGAGGGAGAAAATCACCTTCCTCTCCCTTCTGGCCACCCTTTTTGTAATGCAGCCCAGAACACAGTTGGACTTCTGGGCTGCAAGCACACACTGCTGGCTCTCTGGCTTATGTCCAGCTTCTCATCCATCAGGACCCCAAATCCTTCTCCATAGGGGTTTAACACAATTAAAGAAAGCTGCATTCCTTTAGACTACATTCCTCCTTTTTCTTTTTTTTCTTTTTTTGGTCCATTCATGGTCAGAAAGGAACAACAGGTCGCATAAAACACTCGGCCTCTTGAGGGATTTTTCTTTTTCCTGGCCACACAGTGATGCGTTCTTAAAGAATAATGCTGGATTTATATAAGGGTACAGTAACTCACCTTGAAAGAGTTCTCACCTCAGTGGTGTTTCTTCTCAGCTGAGCTGGCTTTCACTTGAACTAAAACAATGCAGTTACAGGAAGCATATGGTGTCGTTGGACTTTGTGCAGTTACAGGAAGCTCATTAAAGCTGCTCAGATGTCAGCCCTCGACCCTTTCACTGCCAGGCAGAAAAAATTTTATCACACTGGGCAAGTCTTGTTCCAAATGTAATTCTTGCTTGAGCGTTGTGCCTCTTTTTAAGGAATGCCTGCTTGTACTGTGAGGAAGAACATTTGCAGGACATACAGGATGTGCAGGTGGAGTTATCACAGATATGCCTCTGGCATGGATAACATATGAATGGCTCCTACACAGTGCGGGTTGATCCCTAAGAGAAAAAACAGCTGTAATTGCAGGAATAGTTCACCCCACTGATATCACATAGGACAGAGATCACTTCCTTGGAAAGTCCTTGAGCAGACACTGAAAAAAGCACAAACGAGCTTCGCAGAAGGAGAAAAAACCATCATTTATTCCCTTTTCATAGCGTAGAATCACTGAACCACCAAAGATGGTAAGGACCTCCAAGATCATCCGCT
Source organism: Lagopus muta (assembly GCF_023343835.1). Classification (NCBI taxonomy): domain Eukaryota; kingdom Metazoa; phylum Chordata; class Aves; order Galliformes; family Phasianidae; genus Lagopus; species Lagopus muta. The sequence continues at coordinate 67,433 of NC_064460.1, forward strand.
CCAAACTTCCACCTACCGCCAATATTCCCCCATGTTCTGTCCCTTCACAGAACATCTAAGCATTTCTTGAATGCTAAGCATTTCTTGAATGCTTCCTTGGGTGGTGACTGCCACCTTTGTGGGCAGCCCATTCCATTTTAATTGGAATGTCTGCCACAGAAGCTAAGAGAATTTATTTCACAACTCCTTGGGGTCACAGTAATTCTGTATTCCTAGCTGTACTCTCTACCCCGTACAAACACTTTGCTCACTAAACAGATGCGTGTAGGGCAAAAAGCAAAAGCATTTGTTGTTTAATATTGCAGAGTACCTGCTATAAAATAGGGCAGTCTGACTTTATATGCTCAGGAGGTGTTTGTTTTCTCACTTCTGCAAAGAGAGTACAGCACAATCCTGTACACGTGCCTTTTGAATGGTTGTTAGAAATAATGAAGTCTTGAAACTACAGTTTCATACCAAGTATCTGCAGCATAATGCTATTGGGGATGGGAGGGAGGTCTTGTTGGGAGCTGCAGGGTCAAGTATCACAGAATCACAGAATTGTAGGGGTTGGAAGGGACCTCCAGAGCTCATCGTGTCCAACCCCCTGCCAAAGCCGTTCCCTACAGCAGGTCGCACAGGTCGGCATCCAGGCAGGTCTTGAACATCTCCAGAACAGGAGACTCCACCACCTCCCTGGGCAGCCTGTTCCAGCGCTTCGTCACCTCACTGTACAGCCGTTCCTTTGCACATTGCTGCAGAACTTCCTATGCTGCAGTTTCCAGCCGTTTCCCCTTGTTCTGTCTCCACTCACCACTGAAAAGAGTCCGGCCTCGCCATTCTGCCCCCCACACCTCAGATACTGATAGACCTGGATCAGGTCCCCTCTCAGTCTTCTTTTCTCAAGGCTGAACAGACCCAGTTCACTCAGCCTTTCTTCATAGCAGAGATGCTCCAGGCCCTTCACCATCTTGGTGGCCCTCCGCTGGACTCTTCCCAAGGGATCCCTGTCTGTTTTGTGCTGGGGAGCCCAGAACTGGACGCAGTGCTCCAGATGAGGCCTCAGCAGGGCAGAGCAGAGGGGGAGGATCACCTCCATCGACCTGCTGGCCACGCTCTTTTTAATGCACCCCAGGATGCCATTGGCCTTTTTGGCCACAAGGGCACCCTGCTGGCTCACGGCCGACCTGTCGTCCACCAGGACACCCAGGTGCCTCTCTGCAGAGCTCCCCTCCAGCAGCTCATCCCCCAGCCTGTACTGGTGCATGCTGGTCAAATGGTCAAGTAGTAGACCAGAAAACTTCCTTCACACACTCCAGATGTTTCCTGCAGTGTGTACTTGAACAGTTGCCCTTCATCCTATATGGGAACATTTTTATGAGCCTCATCACTAGTAATTAAGGCCGAAGTCCGCAGTGCTTAATGCTGCCTGCATTATTTAGTTATCTGTGTATATTGGGAAGAGAAATCTGAAACCAAGAAGCAAAACTGAAGCTGGCAGTGATCACTGCAGGGACAGGTTTACTTCTGTATGTTTTCTTTCTTCTCATTTAATTAAGCAACGTTGGTGAGTTTTGTCTGGCAAGAAATAATGACTGGGTGTTTGATTTGAAGAATGGCAAGCAGCTGACTGTGCTCAGGAGGTGAAGAAACAGCCTGGCAGTGTAACTCATGTGGGAGCTGGTGGACAGGGCAGCTTGCTTCATTTGAAGTACTGACTCTGACAGTGAGTTACGTGCCACTGGTCACCCAAACATCATTGAAAACATTGCCAGAAATCTCAAGAGGTCTCCGTGTTTGGACTGAGTTGGCCTTTTAGTTCAGCTAGGCTGCAGGACAGTGGGTGTAGAAAGCTTTATTCAGCTAGTTCACTCTATGCTGAAAAGAAGTGCCTGGAAGTAATGAGGCTTATCAATCTCTGACAGCATTTTCTACACCAGGAGGAGGACCATGACAAAGGGAATGGGTGAGCTCTGAGTTCAGGGTGTGATTTCTCTACCCAGATGTACATCAGTTCTAAGATGACATCAAAGCACTCTTTGCATACTGCTGACTGTATGTTCTACACGTCTACTGATGAGGTGGGACCAGAGAAACACAGTTTTCAGGTTTGCTCCAAGGTGGATAGAACCAGTCTTAGGAAATCCAGGTCTTTTCCCAGTTGCATTTGAACTGTCAGCAAAAAAACATCCCTATAAATTTTCTTTATTGCTGTGCTCTAAACTGTGTTAGAAGAAAAGATGAGAAAATGAAGAAAGAAAATGATGGCCAGGTATCTTTAAGAAGTGTAACATTTTTTGCATCTATTCTTTTGCTGTTTTCATCTGCAGTAGGAGAGGCCTGAATGTCCTGCGCTTGAAGCTTGCACCACACTTGACAAAGTAACATTAGGCAGTCAGAACATCCTTTCTGCAAGTGTTTTGCCTATGAAATAGAAAGATAAAGAATCAGAAATCATTAATCAGTTAAAATCTAAAGAAAGAAATTAAAAACTAGTGAGCAATTGTTCTTTGTATGTCTCTGACCAAACACCCCAAGGAGTGAATACCATTTTCCCATACCAAGAATGAGTGGAAGTCTTATAAATTGTACAAGTTATTTTGTTGGGGGTTGCTTTAGTGGATTGCTGCCTTTTGTGATGGCATCTTGGTCAAAGCCTGGTTTGGTCATTCCCAAGATGCTTATTATCCCACTAGCTGTGTAGGATGAGTTCCCTGAAGTGAAGGTGCATAATGTCACCGCTCTGCTTCTATCAGTGCAAGCCCTCTTCTGGTTCTACAAGAGCCCAGGCAAGCCACCTTTAGTTCACTCTCACCCTTTGGCAGCAGAACTAAGATTTCTTTGAGCTTTCAGGATGACCTTCACACCCCACACTACTTTAAACCCAGGCCAAGTTGTGTTCTTCCTCTTTTTATCCCTGCAAACATGCACAATTTTCGGCTATCTCCTCTGGCTGTTTGTCCCTGGTTCTACCTTCCATGTGTTTTTTTTCCCCATCTGAGCTCAGTCCGGCTTGCCCCATTTTGTCTCCTTCTGCCCATTTCTGTGCAGGTAATTTTGTGTTATCCTTGTCCTTCGTAGAGGTTCCTCCTATTGGATTGCTAACTTTTCTGGGACACTTCACCCTTCCTGCCAGTCTTCCATGTGATCCTACTTAGCAATCACTATTAGAAAGGATTACCAGTGCCTGGTACTCATTAATATCTTCTGCTTTAGGTAATCACAATAGCTTCTGATCAAATGGTTGATAGTTGGGATTAGATTCAGTTATGAGGACAAGAAGAATTTATTGGATCAGAGGTTTGTAGGTATCCAACATCTCCCTGGATCAGAACTCCAGATCCTTTTTCAGATTTGGAAACACAAATCAAGGCAGTTGTCAATGTTCTGACTTCCCTCACATGAAATCTTGAGTATGGACTTGAAAAGCAAGAACTGCTTGAATCTGATCTGCTCTACAGCATGCAGAAAGTGAATCAAACGAACTAGATGAACTAGCTGAAAATCAGCTGAAATGTCCCCTGGAAAGGAGATTTCCTGTGCTGGAAATTATCTATAAATTAAGCTTTTCTGTAGGAAATTGTGTGGCTAGAAAAGTTAGAGAATGTATCTTCAGTAATTTTATCTCGTGACCCAGAGAAGAATTTTTGACAGGAAACAGACAACTTTTGAGTTAAAATGGAGAGCACTGGTGTTCAATACTATGGAGTGTGAGGTCAAATTGGGTGAAATTGGGATTACACCGATCAGTCAACAAGGCTGCGTATCGATTGGCTGTGTAGCGTCCTGGCACTTGTATTGCTAGATCATATTTATCAATATGAAATCACTCTGATCTGCTTTCCTGTACATGACAGTTCTTTTTCTCCACTATGAAGTGAAGAAACTGAACTGGGGAGAGATGGGCAATTCTCATGGCCATTTCATGTCGTGACCCATGTGTCGCGACCACGACTCTCAGGGTTTGCAGATACAAAGCAGGGAGAGTGATATCAGACAAATAACTGGAAGGAAAAACAAACAGAGGGGAGGGGAAATCCTTGTTAGGCTGTAAGACACAAAGAGTGCAGACAGCAAGCTTTGAACAATATCTGGGCTTTAGCTTCCTTAACACGATCCTTAGCTGCATGAACAATATCTCCGTGTTCTTTCCCAGTTTCCTCTCCTTTCTTCTACACTCTGTAGGCTTTCTTTTCTTGCTTGAGTTTGGCCAGGATCTCCTTGTTAACCCATGCAGGCCTCAAGGCATTTTTGCCAACTTCCCCTACCCTGGGTGTCCCTGATTGAACAGCTGAGGACCTGCAGAGGCTCCTTCTAGCCTTAATCATTCTGAAAACCCCCTGGATGTTTGCAATACTAACAAATGAAACCAGACAACAGTAAGACCTGTGGACAAATATCTGCAAAAAGGAGATCATTTATTGCTATTTAAACTGTGATTACATGAAGTTATGCAGTAACATTACCATACTTCATTCAAATTCTAATAGACATGAACGTGAACATTCAATACTACAAAAGAATATATTCTGTGTGCTTGGCATAATATCTTTGTCTCCTAACTTTCCATGCCTGCTGCTGGGCTTCTGCCAAAAAAATCTGCTATAAATTGCTCCTCATGATCTTCCTTCACACAGTGCTCTGCTTGTTATTACAGTTTTAGCTGCTTAGAATAATTTGATTCGGAAGGGGCCCTCAAAGATCGTCTCGTCTAACCTTTGTGCCATGGAAATGGACATCTCCCCTCTAGAGCAGGTTGCTCAAATCCTATCAAACCTCAGAACAATTCTGTCGATAGAGCAGTCACAGCTGTTCAGGGTAATGTCTTCCACTGTCTCTCTATGATCACTGTGAAGAATTCCTTCTTTATATTCATTCTAAATGTTCCCTCTCAGGATTGCTGGAATGCCTTCTGAAATAAAGGGAAACAGTTACTGAAATACTTGCTTTCAATCTCATGAAAATAATGGGATGTGTAGACAGTTTCTCTTGGAAAATACAAAATCAGGGGCTTTTTTTGACTACAGTCTGGTCTCACAGTGTGCATTTTAGTCATACAACCAGTCATCATCAAACCCTTGCACGATTTTCAGTGGCTCAGTATCAAGCGCTGAGACACCAGAACCTGTTGAGAAGAAGGGAACAAATTTCCTTTCCAGTCTGCTATCACCAATACTGGTAAAAGTGTACAAAGCTGATTTCTTTTTGGCATTATAAAATGAGAGCTTGTTGGCAGAGATGTCCAGGAAGATCCCAATCTTCTGTGGTCTACCACTCGCTGTCAAACGAGTCCAAGGATCCGTGTGGGCCCAATACTCTTCCCCATCTGTTGACCCTATGACCCAGAAGCCATTCTTTGGGGACAGGTTCACAGTCCCTTTACGAGCCACAGACTCAGAAGCAACACCCAAGATCCAGTTTCTTCTCTTTCCAACATCCACTTCCCAGTATTTTCTTCCGGATGTGTATCCTTCCTTTGCCAACACAAAAATGTTGGAATCAAATCTCTCCTCCTTGCTGGGCACCTGTGGAGCTTGTGAAGTGGGCTCACATGAACCTTATGAGATTCAACAAGATCAAGTGCAAGGTGTTGCAACCTGCTCACAGCCATCCCAGAAGCGTGTACAGACCGAGCAAAGAACTCACTGAGAGCAGCTCTGCACAGAGACAGCCAAGGAAAGCTTGGATGGGCCTTGGGCAACCTGATCCAGTTTCTGATTTAGTGGGATGCAAAACTGCCCACACTGGGGAGCTGGAGCTCAACGAGCTTTAAGGCCCCTTCCAACCTAAGACATGTTTCAGTGAGATGTAATGCACACATGAGGACGTGTTTGAAACAGAAACCTGTTGCTGCACTTTGGATCTAGGTGGGTAGGGAAATCAAACCTTCAGGTATCTCCTACAATCTGTTGGACCCAAGGGCAATGATTTGCTATGGGTGAAAGTTCAGTCTTTCATACTAAACAACTTCAGTGAGCAAATTACTGAAGTCTGCTCTCTATGGAAAATGGAAATATTTGCGTTCACATGAGAACAGCAAAGTGACAGAGACCCCTCAGTTCTGCAATACACACTGAATTTAAAATGGATCATTTGGATCTTGGTATCCAGGTAAGGAATGAAGGCCTGGCTGAATCAGTGTGGGACATGATTTACATTTCCCAGGGAATGATTTCAGCCCTGGATTAAAACGGCTTCTTTCTCGGCTGGATCAATGGGAATGCTCTTTGTCTTCTGCATGTGGCATTTTAAACAGTTTGCTAAAAGTTGTCTGAGGTCCTTTCTTTCTACTGCCTTCATGTAGATATTAAGACAGTCTGATTCTTAAGAATGGATGAGGCATAAGTCTAATCTATGATGACAGTTCGACATCAGAAGCTACCAGTTAGCAACTTTTATTAAAGTCTGCAAAATGCTCATTTATTTGCTGAGTTGCTTGAAAGAGAGTTTCCCAAAACTCTTCTTAGGACTGGGGTTGTGTTGAGGTCTGAAATACGCTGATTCTCAAATACATTTTCACATACGGGAGAAATTTACTTTGCTCTTAGTGTGTCAGAAATATAGACTTTTCATTTTCCATTTTTCTTCTCTTTTTTCTTCATCTTTTCCTTTTTCTTTTTCTTCATCTTTTCCTTTTTCTTTTTCTTTTTCTTTTTCTTTTTCTCTTTCTTTTTCTTTTTCTTTTCCTTTTTCTTTTCCTTTTTCTTTTTCTTTTCCTTTTTCTTTTCCTTTTTCTTTTTCTTTTTCTTTTTCTTTTTCTTTTTCTTTTTCTTTTTCTTTTTCTTTTTCTTTTTCTTTTTCTTTTTTTTCCTTTTCCTTTTCCTTTTCCTTTTCCTTTTCCTTTTCCTTTTCCTTTTCCTTTTCCTTTTCCTTTTCCTTTTCCTTTTCCTTTTCCTTCTCCTTCTCCTTTTCCTTCTCCTTTTCCTTTTCCTTTTTTTTCCTTTTCCTTTTCCTTTTCCTTTTCCTTTTCCTTTTCCTTTTTCTTTACCTCTTTATTTTCCTTTTTCTTTACTTTACTTCACTTTAATAAAGAAAGATGCATGAAGTTACAGCTGCAGTTTTTTATCCTTTTAATTCTTTCTTCTTTCCTTCTGTCAAGATCTCAGTAAAGCTAAACCTACTGCCTAGTGATTAGTAGGTCAATAGGAAGAGCAGTGTATGAATGCAGTTACAATCCCTGGCAAGACATTCTGTGCTTGCAGTTTCTCGCTTCCATTTAAACTCTTTAACCTCTTTACTCTTCATGATTCCCCTTTTTTATAAAAAATTATTTGTTTATTTATCCATTTATTTTTGTTAGAAAATAAAAATGCATGTTTGCCTTCACAAGTGAATGCTATGCATGTTCTTCAAGCTTATCTCCATGTGCACAGTGTTACTACTATGCCCTAGAGAAATCAGTCCCTTCCTGTGCAGAGATAGGAGAGGCTGTACTGGAGTAGTTTGGATTGGATTAAATTTATTTCAGAGGTTGTATGGAAACCTCTGCTTGGGGAAAAGCAATTACATGTTATGTTAAAAATATATGAAGATTGAAAAATGTAGATAGACTCTTTAAGTTTACAGTTCTAGAATTTGCATGTCTATATATTCCCTTTTATTTTTTAGAGTAACCTGATAAGTTCCATTTCATTTTTCCTATTTATTTCTCTCCAAGGAGTTCTATCTTATGAGTTAGGTAATAGAAACTACTTCTACTATGCATACATGCCAGGAATAATCATTTGAACTCCAACACGTGGCACTTAGGTCAGGAATTTTCCAAGCTGAATGCATGGTTCCATGGCAAACACATCTGTTAGTGCTAAAATACTACTCTATTCAAAAGGGAAAACGATGGGAAAACTGTTCCTTAGTCCTTTGATATTTTTAATATTCATGCCTTCCTCTGCAAAGAAAATACAAAGACAAGCCCCATTATTTTTCAGTGAGTAAGAGAATTCACATATGGAATTAGAGTGCAGATTAAATGTTTTCTAGCGAGACTTAGAAATGAAGGCACATTTCATGTGACAAGTTTGCCTTAAAATTTCCCCTGCCTGAAGGTAACAACCATACATCCTCCGGTGTCTGTATTTATTCTGTCTTCATCTACAAAAAATAACTAGAGTTTTCCTAAACACAAGGTGTCTTTTAGACCCTTCGGGGATAAGGCTGTAAAACACCCTTCTGATCCATTCTCATGTCTTTCTAAGTCTTTCAGAAATACCTCTCTCGGTCTCTGCAGGACAAGTGGAAGTCTTAGAATCTAAACATAAGTCACAGACTTCCATTCTAAACAACATATTCATTTATTTTCCTTATTTTTCTTCCATGAAACTTAAGCATTTTAAAGGGTTTATCTTTGTATCACTCCACGTACTTTGATATCTATATAAACATACGCCTTTCATTCCCAATTCGGTCTTCTAATTTTCTGTTCCATACTTGGAAAGATTACAGGCATGTGGTAAGATTTGGCCGTGGTTACTGAAGGCATCCAAACCTGTGTGGTGATGGCTTCCAGATTTCAGCACACAGTGAATCTTCACATTATAATTTTCCTACAGATAGTTCATTTGATCAAAGGTAAGTCTGGGTTTTCTTCTAATTTGATTTAAATGGTACTATCATTTCCAGAGCTGATGGGTTGTTCTAGAACTTAAAAACAAAACAAAACAAACAAAACAAAACAAAACAAAACAGGAAATGAAAGAAATGAAGAAATTTATTTGTGTGTTTTCATATAGCATTATACATAGATTTACTGATTTCTGAGATTGTTTCTTCAGGGAGCTTTCTTTTTTTCTTTGCTTCGACTTCTTTTCTCAGCTCAGCTGGTCCTGTCACTTAATTGGGCTCAGAAACCTACATTTCTTTGGGTATTGTCCACTTCTGAGTGATGGAGTAGGAGAGTAAAATCTGCAAAGGTCTGCTAGAATATTTTCCAATAAAAATCAAAATTAGCTATGCCTAATTTTCATAAATGACCATATTTCAACAAGTATTTGATATGAAATCTCTTTCCTGTTGTGTGTTTCATCTATAAAGGAAGGTACACAAGTGAAAATATGATTGGCATCTGATATTAGGTAGGCATAAGCTTGCCTTTTGAATTAAAGCTTTACATAACGAGCCCATCTTTCTTCATGGTAGTATGCCATTTCTGCCTCAGAATCTGTCTGCAAATTAAGCACAGTTTTTCCAATAACCCTTCCCTGAGGTTACCCTGCATTCTGAGTGGGTGAGTGATGGTGTTGAACAACGGCAGAGGACAGAAGAGTCTTCTTCCACTTACAAAACTGACATAGAATCATAGAATGGCTTGGGTTGGAAGGGATCTTAAAGCCCTTCCAGTTCCAACTCTCTGCCATGGACTTGTTGTCATCTAGATCTGACTTGTTGTACTAGATCAGGAGGGCCATCCCAAACCGTCATCAAGTAACTCCACAATTTCTGTGGGCAGCACCTCACCACCATCTCAGTGAAAAATTTCCCCTTGATGTCTAATTGAAATCTCACATCTTTCAGAATAACTAGTCCTATCACTATCAGACTGTGTAAAAAGTCACTCTCCCTTCTGTTTATAAGCTCCCTTTATGTGCTGGAAAACTGCAATGAAGTCACAAACGAGCTTTTTCTTTTCCAGACTTAACAAGGCCATCCCTCTCAGCCTCTTTTCATGAGAGGTGCTCCAGTCCTCTGAGCATCTCTGTGGCCCTTTTCCAGACTTATTCCAACAGCTCCACATCTTTGTCATGGTGGGGGTCCCAGGTTTGAGCACTGTACACCTTATGAGGCCTCACATAGTAGAGGGGGACAATCCCCACCCTGCTGCTACCCCTCTGTCAGTGCAGCACACAATGTCTTTTGGGCTACAAGTGCACATTGCCGGCTTCTTATCCACCAGAATCCCCGAGTCCTTACCGTGATGGGATTTCTTCCTCTCCATTTGTCTGATCTCATCAGCGCCCGATTTCAAAGTAGGAAATTATTGAAATAATTCTTGAGATAACATCCTGATCCACAGCATTTCCTGATACACTGATTTCTATCAGAACGGAAGACCTACATTCACTAACTGACATTACTGCTTCCTGTACAAAATGCTAATGAGAACATCTGTGGCTGGCAAGATTTACATCTACATCTTCTTTCAGGTCAGTTAAGAATTATACCTCCTTACGATCCTGTGCTTGGAGTTGTTGGAATGGGAGTCACCCTGCCCTGCCAGCTGGAAGCCAAGACAATCTCAGAGGGAGTACTTGTTCAGTGGACATTAGTTGGAAATCCTGTAGACTATGAAGTGGCTACCTATGATGGAAAAAATGCACAGAATCCAGTAAAGGAGAATAAGGCATACCTGGGCCGTACAAATTTTTTTCTGAGTGAAGTTACTAAGGGGAACTTATCCCTTCACCTGAAAAATGTCATGGTCTCTGATAAAGGGAAATACATCTGCAGTGTCTTTTTGGAGAATCAGTACAATGAAGTGGTGGTTGACCTGAATGTGGCAGGTGAGTGGAATGTCTTTTCCAAGGTTCCAAAACCTTCCAAAAAGGTGCTTTTGACTTCTTACTCAGTGCAGTTGTGTATCTTTGGTAAGGACGATGGGGCTCTGTTAGCCATGAGGAAGACCAGCCTCCACTCTGGTAGTCTTCCTTCACTGACATCTGGACACTAAAAATATCTTTTTAACATTCTCTTACATGTGGGTATGAAAATGTGCAAAGGGAGTAGGGCTGAATGCTGCAATAAAGCAAACCTATTTATGTAGAAGTGAGGCAATTGTAGGCTAGCTGAGAGGGTATTTTGTGTTTCAACCCATTTCTGTTGCCCCATCTTACACATCACTTTTCTTGTCCAGTATTCCAGCTGTAGTCTCATAATAGTGTCATCCAAATCTATTTCAACAGCAAAGTTTCTGCTAGTCAGTACTGTGTCGTGATTACTCCTTTTCATTTTTATTTCAAATTATTTATGAAGGTATCAAAAATGTCTGAAAAAAAATTCTTTATCAGCACAGGAAGAGACATGGTGCATACAGGCATCTCCATCTGTTCAACTCACGCAGCGTGTTTATGGACAAATCTGAGGAAGACCTTTCCAACATGGGCTGCTCAGTCAGAATATCTCATTGCCTGTTTGTTTCTTTCCTTCTCTACAGCTCAAGGCAAGGACTCTGCAGTTCATATCGATGGCCACGTGGATCAGGGCATTGGCGTCACCTGCAAGTCCCAGGGATGGTTTCCACAGCCTGAGGTAATTTGGCTGGACAGCAAAGGACAGATACGGAAGGAGAAAGTGGTCACACAAAGACTGCAGACTTCTTCAGGCCTTTTTGATGTTGTCAGTTCCATGGCCCTGGAACCAGGAACTGACATGGAAGTCTCCTGCAGAATAGTCAATGATATCCTCAACACAGCATGTGAATCACGAGTCCTGGTTTCAGGTAAGTGAACTCCAGGGCTGATATTTATGAGAACCAGTTTGCTGGCTGCTGTCCTTCATCTCTCCATTTTTCCCAGAGAGATTCTGGATATCCAGAGAAGACATAAATGGCAAGTGCTGAGATGGATAACGTTATAAGAATTAAAATTACATATTACTCATTAAGTTCAGAATTCACCTTATCAAGAAATATTAGCCAATTCTCATTTATCATCACGTGGGAGCACTGAAATGATTTGGAAAGGGAATGATTTAGAAGTGCCTGTAGGAAAAGGTGAAGGTCTGCTCTCATCCTCTTTCTCTCCTTGACAACAGCATGATGACTCTGCACAACAGCAGGTGCCACCCTCCCATTTGGATCTTCATTTCAAAAGTAAAGCAGAAGAATCCTTTTTTTTCCATCTGAAATAGCACTATAGACAGTTTTTCGTTCCCAAAAACTTCATCTATAAGGACAATAATTAAAATAATGTCCTCAGATGGATCACTCAACACATGCTTCTTACAGAAAGGTGGCATCTCACAATATATGAGATGCTCTGTCAATTTCTCTATCTGACAATGCACCGTGGAGAATGGGAGGGCAGCCATAACTGCCACAGATGGCAAAAAGAGTCCCAACGTGATACAGTGCAGCAAAAATTATAGCATTAAATTCACATGCCTTAGACACTGGCCATGTCCTAGACTTTTTTTCACAAACATTCATTGAAAGGAACACTGTTTATATTTTACAGAGGTCTTCTTTCCATCCACTTCACCTTGGATGACCGCATTCCTTGTAATTACGTTTTGTGCTGTGGCTGTTATCGCTGCTGCAGGCTGCAAGCTGAAGAGTAAGTATTTACACCAACAACAGCTGATATGGAAGTCGTAACCACACTGCAAAGTGCAGTTAATGGAAAATGAAGTGCCATTTCAATATCAGCGTGAGAAAGAAAGAGACAGGAATGAGATGGAGAGAGGAAAAAAGTGATAGGTGTGTGAGAGTGAATGCACAAAACATCCTTAACAAGGAGGTTGTTTATGAGATACAATTTTAAGTGATCACAAATGATAAATAGGCACTGAATATGCGCCTCATCTTTAGAACAGTGCTTTTTTGAAAATAAAACTCAAATTGGAATTATACTATGATTATTTAAACAGATTTTTTTTTTCTTGGGAAAATAATTAAAATTCTTCTTCCTTTTCCAGTTCATTATACAAGAAAACAAAAAGAAGGTGAGTAACAAGGGGGCTAAGTGAACCCACACAATCCTACTTTGGGACAACAGCCTCAATTTTTGAGCTAGCAACAGTCTCAGAAGCATTTTCATAGATTACTGTTCTGATAAGAATGCAGGAACAATCAATACTGAGACATTTCAGTTTTGTAATGCACCAAGGTGCATTGCCTGTTTTGTCTCATCAGCTACAAGTACCACCACTGCTGCCTCAGCAGGGAGTTGGGCTTCCACCACTCTCAGGCAGAGCTAGTTGTCAACACAGACAAACTCTTCTCTCTAGTGTCACAATAAAGCCAACAGTTTCTGTAGCTTCACAGGCAAAAGCAAACTGTGTTCGTTCAACAGGTCCCAGAAACAAGAAGTTGTTGCATACTGATGTGTCAACACCAAACAATGAATCCAATATGAATATGTATCATAAATAAGCCTGCCTTCTTGTGTAAGGAAGTTCCTTCTGCCCACAGTATTTCTCTAAACAGGAGATAATTGCAGGGATTCTTTTGTGAATGCCTGAGAATATTCCTGTTCCAGTAGCTCATGTTTCTTCTAGTATTTTTAAGATGCTCTTCTACTAAAAATACTCCCCTGTTATAATGTTTTAGTTGTTGTTCTGCAGAACTCATGGGCTCAACTTCCACTGAGCATTTCAGATTATTCTATTCTGGTTGTTTTTTTTTGTTTGTTTGTTTGTTTTGAGATGGTGAATATTTAAATGAATAATTAATGTGACAATTTTTGTTGTCTGCTGTTTTATTCTTAGAAACAACGATGGACGAGCTCAAAAAGAGTAAATACTCCTTTTCTCCTATTGTTAGATGTGGTCACAGAGAGAATAGATTTCAACTCTATGAGGAAATCATTACTGGGGAGAAGAGCTGGTGGGAGGAGGGGTGTGTGGATTTCCTACTTGAAATCTAAGGGACATGACAGGTAACTAGATGAGATTGAGATATTCAACAGGTAGGTGCCTTAAAGAGGCTGTATGGATATCATTTCATCCCTCTTACTGGTTGTGAAGTTGTGTGTTGAGTTACCAGGTTGTCATTTGGCTTCTTAATTGCCATGCAGCATACCCTTCTTTTGCTCACCAGGTAGATTGGAATAATCACAGTTGGTCCTATGTAAACAGATCATGCAGGAATTAGCATTCAGAACAACGAGTAATGTCTGTTTTACAATTTGATACTGTAACATGCAATGATAATCAGATGTCATCTCTTTCAGACAAAGAGGATTTGGAGAAAGACTTAGGTAAGAAGATGGTTTTGAGAGTTCTTCAACTACTTCTGGTCAGCAAGCTATTTACGTCCCCAAAAGAGCAAATGAGATGTAGAACATTTTGATATGAAGTTCTTCTGGATGTGACTGTTTCTTTTATCAAATGTTGTTGTGACCTGCGCTGATGGTTCATCACAAATCCAAAGATTCAAAATATCATTATGATCCATTTTCCATGAACGTTTTGGAGCTTTTGTCATTGAGTGCCATGGCATAAATTTTAAAGCATAGCTGATCATCCTTTGAACTTTTTTTTAAAGAGCAACTGTTCAAGTCAGTAATGTTTGCTTTTCTTTTTCTTTTTCCTTTGGTATTTTCTGTCTGCTGGTCAACTTAGACTCAGAGAAGAGGACACGTGATGCAGGTAAGGAAATACTGCAAACAAGATAGTTTTGATGCATTCTTAGAAGTAAAAGGGAAAGAAACTCAGCTATTTCAGTAAAAATCAAGGCAGCTTGTTTCTAGTTAAATGGTTAATGCTTACATTAAATGGCTATGAACATTATTATACAGCATGGCTATGCTTCTAGAAGCCCTGAGATACTTTCTTTCCTCTCTGTAATCCACCCGCCTTGAGTTTTGCTGGCCATACAAGAATTTCTTGAAGCTCTAGTTTATGGCTCCTGTGCTTTCTCCCTTCTTGGTCAAACCTTTAACATATTATTGACAATATTTGCCTGGTGAAATTTAAAGGAAACATCATTTCAGTGTTGAATTCTCAATGTGTGAATTATCTGCATCATACTCAACTCTGAATCCTCATCTCCTCGAGATTCCTTCTCACTTATTAAAGCCGTTATTTTGCAGGATGCTCTTCAACGAAACAGTGGCTTGGTAAGATAACAACTATAAATCTTACTCTTGTGAACCTTACAAAAAAATAAAGTACTCAGACCAGTGTGAGGAAGCCACACCTGAGCATGAACAGACAGCACCGACCTCATCATAGTTCAGATCTCTTTCCTCCTTCAATACAGATGTCAAAGAGGCATGCTATAAGATTTTCCTGAACTGTGAATAATCCTTCTTGCCAGAAGCTGCTATACCTAAAGCTAGGACAGATCTACAGGCAACCATAACGTGCTATGAATTGTTTCATTACAAAAAGATCTGGTGGTACTGGTGCATAGAAAGCGGGACATGAGCCAGCACTGTGCCTACACAGCCCCAAAAGCCAACTGTATCCTGGGCTGCAGCAAAAGATGCACCTCAGGGGAGCTGATCATTTCCCTCTACCCTGCGCTGCTGAGGCCTCACCTGAGGTACTGCGTTCAGATGTGGAGCCTCTCCTGCACTAATTCAAAACATGCTAGTATTTACATGTTGTGTAGCTTGATGTCCTGTGGTCTGGGTTTGTCCAGCTTTGAAAAACTGAACCACAACACAGACAAATCTCATATAAAGATTATTGGTGTCAGTAACTAGAACATCCTTTCAACAGAATACATTTTAATAACTAGAATGTATTTTTCTTGCAGACATACTAGAATGTGAATTGGGTAAGTGGTTTTAAAGCTTTGTTTTTCTTGGAATACGTGCTGCTGCTTTACGTAAAGTCAACCCTTGGGATGAATTTCAGTGATGGCAATAACTGCACAACATAAGGCAACAGAAAACAGGCTGACAGTTGTGTAACCACACAACAGATTCACAAAACTCTTTCCTCTCTTTCTCCTCTGCAGATTTCTGGAAAGCTCAGGACAAAGCAGGTAAGCAGACAGAAGAAAGGGTAGGAAAATGGTGTATTTCTCTGTCCAAGTTCTCCAGAAATGACAGTGGCATGATCTTAGAGGTTGGCCAGCTGAGCTGGAATCACAGGAATAAGCCTTCACTTTAAATGGATAAAACAAAATGAGGCTTGGAGGTGACCATTGGAAACACCGAGAAAAGAAGTTGCAGAATTGTGTTCATGTAAGGACTGAATGTATAATAATAATAGCAATAATAATAGCAATAATAATAATGATCATAGAATCATGGATTATGGAATGGCTCAGGTTAGAAAAGACCATCAAGTTCAAACACAGCCTAACCAAGCTACCCGAACTCTAGCAACACTCCTCTAAATCATGTCCCTGAGCACCACATCCAAACAGTTTTTAAAGACATCCTGGGATGGTGACTCAACCACCTCCCTGACATAATGGAAAAGTGAGAGAGAGTCATTAATTATAAAGCGTGTGACAGACAGTGAGAATCACCTGGATTTGTCCTCAAGAGAGACATCATGGCTATGACAGCTCCAAGGGACCTGTCGGTTCCTACATGTCTGTTTCTTGCCCTGTTTGGGGAAAACATTTCAATTCCTTGTCAAATCATGCCCAGGTTACTGAAGCCCTGAAATGCTTCAACCCATTTCCCACTCCAAAGATATGTTCCTGAAACACTTTGCTCACTGGGTCATTGTCATCTTCCCCTCCAGTTCCCTTTACTGTGAATTCTGAATGCCAGCTCCTCAAGATCCAAGTGCCAGGAGCTCCAGATGTTGAAAGCAAAGCAACTGAACCTGCTGACCTGAGCAGCCCCTCCACAATCCCTGTCCTGGTGGCAAAGGAAGGGTTTGCATCTGGGAAACACTGCTGGGGAGTGGATGTGGGCCAGCAGCAGGACTGGATGCTGGGGGTCATGAGGCACAAAGGGAAACAAGAGGAGCAAGGGATACTTGCAAGAGGGGACTTCTGGGCTCTGCAGAAAACCAGGGGAGAGGTTTTCTCTATCAAAGGAAACAACAGGCCAGAGAAGAAGGAAATGAATGACGCAATGATTGGTGTGCTTCTGGATTTGGAGGAAGCACAAGTCTACTTTTATGATGCAAAGAACAGAAGCCAAGCATTGAGAATATCTATAAGCGTTGGAAAGGAATCTGCAGAAGTGTTTCACCCTTTTCTATCGAAAGGGGAATTGAGATTCATGCCTGTTTGTCATCAAAATATTCCTGTTCCATTAACGAATCCATAAATTGCACAGAGAATTGTCTAGGGAAGGACAGTTCAGTCAAAGGTAAAAGGGAGAAATCACGAACAAACGTCAGAGTAATGTAAAACAAAATGAGAAAGAAAGACGTAGATAAGAAAGGCACAAAATTCGAGAGAGGACAAAAGAACCTGTTAGGATTATTAGGTTGGAGCCATATTCAGAAAACCCTGGTTAGTTGATTGAGTTCTTGTTATTGAGTAAGAAAGTCTCAAGTTTACAAAACATATTCAGTTCCCAGAAGAGACAGCTGTAATTTAGGAGGTGCTATATAACCTGTCTTTCCACCACTTTGCTGCGGGAGGAGTTGCATCCATGCTCATTTCCAATTTGCGTTTAAGTTTGTTGGAATCCATTTAATTAGGCAAGCCCAATTCCACTATAATTGATCAAGAAACTAAATAAATGTTATCTGATGGAAAAAACATATTTAAACATATTTTCTTTCTTAAGCACATTAGAACATTTACGGTTAGATACAGTGATGTATGAGCTATGGTGTCAGCCAGTGGAGTGAAGGGTCCTACTGTCAGCAGGTAGATGGCCTTGTGGGCTCTTAGCCTGGGATGGTGCCTATGGGGATTGTTGTGTGTGGACTGGGTGCAACTACTGGAGTTAAGCCAAGGGTGTCGGCCACAGATGTGGGATCAGCTACAGGAGTGAGTGAGGGTCCTGGTATCATGGTTGGAGAGTGGTCTCCAGGACTTGGGAGGGCACCACGGTCTATGAACCCAGAGTGCCAGACACTTGGCAGATCAGTGAGTGGTCTGGGGGTCTGCTAGTGGAGTCAGGCTGAGCTGTAGGCTGTAGAACCGCTACTGAAGTGAGCAGGGAGGGCCCTGACGTGATGTACTGGAGCAAGTGGGGGTCTTCTACTCCCAATCATAGGAAGAGACTAGTCTGTTTTCCCAGATACTGGTGGGACTGGTGTGAGTGAGACAAGTGTCTCCACCCCAGAGGCAGAAGTAGGGCACTGGGTTACAGCCCATGAGCCTGGAGTCACCTGCTGAGTGCATCAAGTATATGCATCATCACCAAACAGATGTGCGTGGGATAAGCATGTGTATTGACTCGTAAAGTTTAAGCTGGAACAGCCTGTAAGAAGTGGGAATCCTGAAGTCTGAGTCAGGTGATTGGTTGGTGGGTTTGTGCTGGTACGCCCAGGGGAACTTGCAAACATGGTGTGCTTGAGAGACAAGTCTAAGCGTGCATGTTGCAAGAGAACTTCAAGATGGGCTACATGGCAAAGCAGACAACCCTTAATTCCCCCAACATATGGGAATCAAATCTCTCCTTGCTGGGCACCTTTCTGTTAACTGTTATGCTCTTTCCATCTTCAGACACTTCCAGGATGATCTGTGTCAAAGGTGTCATTAAATGCAATAAGGTAATTTCTTAAGCACTAAATAACAGGAGGGCTACTGCTTTTATGCTTTCTATTGGTTGACCCTCTGCATTTATTCCCCTGCCTTGTTATGATCTTCACTCCGATAGGTCCTGGGAAATTTCTTTGCCCAGGATGTCTCCATCTTCTAGCAACCTAAGTTTCCCTTTTCCCTTGTCTCTCACCTGCTGTGTACTGAGGGTCACCAGCATGCAACAAATGCAGAGCAACTGGCAGAGGGTGTCTCTTGATCAACGACATGAAACATCAAGGAAGAATGTAATGAAGCCTTGCACTTAATCGTTGAAATTGTACAGTGGCAAGCAGAGAATAAGAGTCACACTTTGGATCACAGCTGCTCTGCACAAGAAGAGAGGAGAGAAGGCTGAGCGTTCATGACTGTGCCGGGCAGCAGCTGCTGCCAGCCATAAGGATAAGGGATATCAGGGCAACTGACATGCCACTTCCAATTCAATCACTGAATTGAACACATTCCTGACACTCTCAATGGAAATCCAGACTGTAGTTTGTTCTGTTCATTATACAGACAGCAGTATGTTCACTGGCTGCGTAGAGTTTCTTGAATATCCTGTAATTGTGATAGTCTGATATATTGAACATAACAAGACTTCAGTGCCAAAACTGGGATCACTCGGTGTTTAAGTCAAGCTGCCCTCAGCCCCTCTGATTTTTGTGGACAAGCTAGAATACAAAGGGATTTATATTCACCCCAACTTCTTTAAGGCAACACTAGCACATTAGGATCAGGTGTTCTAACAGCAGTAGACACCAACAGAGTGAAGTAAAGATATTCTTGCTCTGGCAGAGGCTATTCTGAAAACTGTGTGAAGGAGACTGTGCATGCATCCTAAAATAGGTTCTTGAGCATGTATCCATTCTCTCCTGAGGAGAGAAAAAGATGAAATCCATGAATCTAGAAATAGCAGGAAGGGCAGGAGAGGTCAACAACAAATTCATTGACATACAAGCTTAGAAATCTTCATCTTCATGTATGAATTCAGTCTGTACTCACTAAAATTGAGAGGATATTAGTACCTTGTAAATTCTCCTGAATACTTTTTAGACCACATACCAAACTGAGGAAGGCTGGAACATATTCCACACCATTTCCAAGTGAAAGGACTTTCTGCAGAAAGAAATACTGATGGAAGGTCAGTCAGGTCGTTTTCAGTAGGCACTTTGTTTTTGCAACTGATATACAAGGATCTGCCATGACTGGTGATCATCTAGTATCAGAAGTCAGAGGTATTCTTAAGCAGCGTGGTTTCAGCTCATCAGAAAGCTCTCCCACGCTAGGACACTAGCCAACTTTGGCACATAAATGTCATGAATATTTCCTGTGATTACCAGTGCACAGAAAAAGAATTCATGCTCTTCCTCACATCTGATGGAATGATCTCTACACAGCCATACAGGCATAAAGCAGTTCCTGTGCTTAGAAAACACTTGTGTAGGTTCATAGAAACACCTGGAGACTCTCTCTACCCATTGACTAGTGGCCTGAAGTGAGAGTTTTCCTGCAGAAATGGCTCACGGAAGACTTAGCAAGCAATGGTGAAAGAATTTTATATTTCAACTTGGTGGCACAAAGCATGGGGCTGAATATAGTGTACTCGGACCTCAGACTCACTTTTCAGTCGTTAATTAACTGTACATTTTCACTTCAATCATTCACTTGTAATCATCATCAAACCCCCTTGCAATTCTTAGAGGCTCAGTGTCAGAATTGGTTGCAGATGAACCTGTTGAGAAGAAGGGAAAAAGCTTCACATTCTGGCTGTGATAATTAACAAAGCTAAAAGCATACATCATTTTTTTCTGATGAACATTGAAGAATGACAACTTCTTGGATGAGATGTCCAGGAAGATCCCAATCTTCTGTGGTCTGCCACTCACAGTTAAACGGGTCCAGGGATCCGAGTGGGCCCAATACTCTTGCCCATCTGCTAACCCTATGACCCAGAAACCATTCTGTGGGGACAGAGCCACTGTCTCTTTCCGAGTCACAGTCTCCTGGGCAACACCCAAGTTCCAGTTGCGCTTCTTTCCAACATCCACTTCCCAGTAATGTCTCCCCGATGCGTAACCTTCTTTTGCCAACAGAAAAGTGTGGGAATCAAATCTCTCCTCCTTGCTGGGCACTTTTCTGATCACACCGGTGTCTGTTACACTCTTCCCATCTTCAGACACTTGCAGTCTAGGATGAGCTGTGTCAGCATCGAGGGTGACATCAACTGCAATAACAAGGCAACTTCTTAAGTACTAAATAACAGGAGGTCGATTGCTTTGAGACTTCCTATTGGTTGATCCTATGAATATGTATTTATTCCCCTGCCTTGCCTTGATCTCCACTC
This sequence comes from Lagopus muta, assembly GCF_023343835.1. Lineage (NCBI taxonomy): Eukaryota > Metazoa > Chordata > Aves > Galliformes > Phasianidae > Lagopus > Lagopus muta. The sequence goes on from NC_064460.1 coordinate 88,081, forward strand.
TGACAGGCCCAAGGAAATTTTATGCCCAGGATACCACCAACTTCTGGCAGCCCAAGTCATCTCCCTTCACCTTTGTGTCTCATCTGTGACATACTGAAAGACACCAGCATGCAACAATGGCATGCAACACAAAGGAAAAGTGTAAGGAGATTATAAGCTTTTGATTAAGGAATCGTTCAACAGTAAGGAAAAGACCAGACAATAAGAGCCCTGCTTTGGAACACAACTCCTCTTTGAACAAAACCAGAATCACAAAATCTTCTTGCAAGGGAATGAGGAATAATTCCATTCACCAACGCTGCATGATAAATTCAGCAGGTTTGTGTGCACTTAGCAGTAGTATTGCTCTAGATGAACACCCTGAAACAAACCACCTTCTTATACAGATCAAACCTCTAATTTTATAGAAGAAACAATTCTGTTATATATCCCAGAAGAACAGAAATCACTGAAACATTTATAGGCCAGCAAATGGATAACTAAAGGATTCAAAATCAGTTCTTTCTCTTGTGCTGTTACTTACAGAACAAGAGGCCTGAGAACAAATGGTTACTCAAGAGCTATACCAAAGCTTTAAGAGGTGGGATTCAGAATGTATTTTACTTACCTTTATGTCTTTGTGCACGCAATAACTCTACAGGAAACAAAAAAAGGAAGAAAAATGTTTTCAGGAAATCTAGTCTCCAGTGACTTAACAGCCCACGCTACTGGCAGACCATCAAGTACTTCTGTTATTGCTTGCCTGTTCTGCATGTAAGAAGGCCATTTTATGATTATCATCTTCCATGACAAAGGACAAGAATATTTGAAACCAGGAAAGCATCAGCTGATTACACAGAAGTGTGTTATACTTAAACAGTAAGTTCAAAACTTCCATGAGATCCCACACAGCTAAAAGGAAGAGACAAAACCTACTGTGTCCGTGACAGAGCCCAGAGTCTACTTCTCTGGAGATACTCAAAAGCCACAAGGACGTTTTTCTGTGCAACCTATAATAGGAAACCTGCTTTAGCAAGAGGACTGGGTGACCTAGAGGTGTCCTTTGTAAGCCACACAGCTCTGTGATTCTGAGATCAGTTTTGAAAATTATCACAAGCTGCAGGAGAGAACAGCCCAGGAGATAAGGAGAAACACATCCAGGTGAAGTCCTCCCTTCAATCTTGGCTTTGCAACATGAGCACTCAAGGACATTCAGCACTTAACATTCACTAAACAGATTCTGAGAGAGTGCTGAAAGGCAAAGACAACACAAACAGTAACTCCACAGTTAGGCTGAGGAAACACTTCCAAAACAAGCAGATAAAAATACATTACGCAAGTGGTCCAGACTCCTCAAAAGTAACACACAACATTCACACTGGCCACCAGAAAGCAATGAAGTCCTGACCAATAAGAGAAAATCCATGTGGTTTGGATGATATTCTTGAGACCAACCCAGGAGATGACAAGCACCACTTGGAACACTGAGAACTGGGGAGGTGGTAGGCTCAATCATAGACCTGTCTGGAGACACTTGGCATTGCAGGAATAGCCCTCTTTGCTATCCCCAAGGCCTTATCCCAATAGAAAATGCCTGAGGGCACGCTGAGGGATTCAGATTTATTTGCACTGAGGTTCTCTGCTCATTAAGGGCAGCCAGCGCAGAAAAAGACACAATGTCAGTAAAAAATGCAAGGGACCCACAGTACTGCTTCCTTGGATTTCCCAACCCAGCAAGGAAAAACACAGCATTCAGGAGGTGCCTTACCTCATGCCGTGCCATACTGGCCCACACACCCCTCACACTAGAGCCAGAATAATTTCACCACTCAAAGCGTCGTTGTCAACCACAGGAGAACAGGCTGCCATGGGCCAACCATCACTATCCTTTGAGTCGTTGCCATGCCTCAACAGTCCCTTCTCCATTCTCATTTGCTCCAAAAACTCCAACACACAAATCGCCATCACCAGCACAATACCATGACAAATAAACCTGAATATTGGTGGAAGGGATGGCTTGCCAGGCTACAGTCCCACTCACCATTCTCCTTCTTCAGAGTCTCTGCAGAAAGATAAGGAGGAAGGGGGGAACACCTGGGTTAGCACCCTATCGCTCACAAATGCCTGGGAACAGTGTGGGATGCCTTCAACAAGGCACCCTCACGCTACATAAACACAGTTGTTTTGCTCGAGATTCCTCACGCACAGAAGCACTGGGACATTACGTTGCATAAGCTCACCTTTCTCTGCATCCTCCTGTTTTCCGCCTTGCTTCAGGAGTTCCTCTGAAAAATACGTGTGGGGAGAAGGAAGAGACCTCAGCATCTGTCCCAGCAAGGAGGCAATGCCAACCGATGGTAAAAGGTCCCCATGAGCTCTGGGCACAGCAGCACCCAGCTGCAGTGCTGACACAGTCCAACGGCCCTCCATGCTGCTCCCCACGTCTCACGGATGTGGTCCATGCACTACCAAACGTGGAATAACCCACCCCCACGTGAACATCCCTGCACCTGCTTTTCTACACCACACAAGCAGCTCTACCAGGCCTCCGCGTGCATCACTGAGGGTGGAATTCCATTCCCACGCGGCCACTTGTTGCCACAAGCTACTGAGTTAAGGATGGACACTGCAACAGGGCTCTGGAAATCTAACACTGGCAACTCCTGAGCATTAGTAATCCAAAGCATAGAAGAACATCCCAGCAGTCCTGCTCATTTGTGAATGTGTCAGGGAACAGCCCAGGAGACCAAGGTTAGCAAAGCCCAAGGGAATTCATCTTGCCCCTTGGGTCTTTGTCCCATCGTCACACAGCTGCATAACACCATTAAGATACAGCTACCCCAGTCCTGTACTTCTGACATTGTCCTGAAAGGGAAGCAAACCATTAGCAGAATCTCCCCAGCTGCACTGCTCAGCTTCCACTCCAATTTTCAGTTTACCAAAGCCATTGAGCAAACGGCACGGAGCCCAAACTTCCCCGTGGATGACAGCTCCTTTCTTTTGGGATACAGGTCATCACAAGGTAATTAACTCAAACTTCACTCAGCAGCACTGCCATCCACTCTTCAAACTGCCTCCACATCTGAACAAGGTCGCAATAGTTTACAGAACTTTCCATCAGTTCTGATATTTGTAACATGTGGGTGAAATCAACTGAGGTGAAGCAGGCCTATAGCCAAAACCTTCTTCAACCATCAGAGTCCCGGTGCCAGCACTCAAGGATATTACTCTATTAACATTCACTTACCAATCTGCTCTTGACATTGCGCTGAAAGGCAAAGACACCATGATGAGAAGCTCCAGAGTTGGGCTGCAGAGCCAGACACTCAAAACAAAGCTCCCAAATGCATTGTAGCACTGGCCAGAGGACACAGCCCTGGCAAAGGCAAAGCTGAAGAACACCAGCTGGAACAGGGAGACTGGGGTGGAGGCCGACTCAGTCGTGCACACGTGTGGGGACACCTGGTATGGCTGATATAGCCCTCCTCACCATCTCCAAGACCTTATCCCCATTGGGTTTGCATGTGGGCAAGCACAAGGACTCACCATGCTTGGCACGGAGCTCCTCTGCACAGTCACCGCAGCCACCACAAAACAAAACAACAAGTTAGGCCCAAGATCCTCATGTCCCAGGGGGACTTCCCACACTTGCCAGTAGCAGCAGGTTTCCCTAGAGGGACTTTGGCTCACACCCCGATATACCGACACTCAACTCCCGCACCATCTGATTTGGAACCATGCCACCAACAGTAGCCACCACTCAAACAGCAGCAGACAGGGCTGCTCAGGGCTCCGACCTTCCCACTCCACCCTCTCCAGCTCATCTCTTCCAAACACTCCAACACACACATCCCCATCACCAGCACAACACCATGGCAAATAAACCTGAATATTGGTGGAAGGGATGGCTTGCCAGGCGACAGTCCCACTCACCATTCTCCTTCTTCAGAGTCTCTGCAGAAAGATAAGGAGGAAGGGGGGAACACCTGGGTTAGCACCCTATCGCTCACAAATGCTTGGGAACAGTGTGGGATGCCTTCAACAGGGCACCCTCACGCTACGTAAACACAGCTTGAGATTCCTCACGCACAGAAGCACTGGGACATTACGTTGTATAAGCTCACCTTTCTCTGCATCCTCCTGTGCTCTGCCTTGCTTCAGGAGTTCCTCTGAAAAATACGTGTGGGGAGAAGGAAGAGACCTCAGCATCTGTCCCAGCAAGGAGGCAATGCCAACCGATGGTAAAAGGTCCCCATGAGCTCTGGGCACAGCAGCACCCAGCTGCAGTGCTGACACAGTCCAACTGCCCTCCATTATACTCCCCACGTCTCACGGATGTGGTCCGTGCACTACCAAACGTGGAATATCCCACCCCCACAAGAACATCCCTGCACCTGCTTTTCTACACCACACAAGCAGCTCTACCAGGCCTCCGCGTGCATCAGAGGGTGGAATTCCATTCCCACGCGGCCACTTGTTGCCACAAGCTACTGAGTTAAGGACTGACACTGCAACAGGGCTCTGGAAATCTAACACTGTCAACTCCTGAGCATTAGTAATCCAAAGCATAAAAGAACTCTGTCTTCCCTCCACACACTTCCTTTTGCACACTCTTGTCTTGGCAGGCTCAATCACAGTAGACAAGTGTCAAGTCTGTAGACACTTGGCATTGGTGGAACAGTCCTCTTCTCTATCCCCAAGGCCTTATCCCAATACCAATTGACTGAGGTCAGCAGAGGGACTCACCATACTTGGCACAGAGCTGCTCTGCCCAATCAATGCATCCAGAGCAGAAAAAGTCACAATGTCAGTTACAAATCCAGACATCCCAGAGCACTGCTCCCTTGGATTTTCCAACGCAGCAAGGATCAACATTGGATTTTGGAGGTGCCTTGGCTCATGCCATGTTATGCCGCCCAACTTACCCCTCACACACTAGAGCCAGAATAATTTCACCACTCCTTGCCACAGCATCAAAGACAGATGACTGGGTTGCCAGGGGCCTGGCCATCTGTAGCCTTTGAATCACAGCCATCCCTCCACAGCCCTTTCTATGCATTCTCATTTGCTTCAAAAACTCCTCCACGCACAACACCATCACCAGCAGCACAACGCCATGACAAATAAACCTGAATATTGGTGGAAGGGATGGCTTGCCAGGCTACAGTCCCACTCACCATTCTCCTTCTTCAGACTTGCTGCAGACAGAGAGGAAGGGGGAGACACCTTACTTAGCACCCCAGCATCGACAAAGGCTCTGGGAACAGGATGGGAAGCCCTTCGTTGCAAATGCCTGAGGGCGAGCAGAAATACTCACCATACTTGGCACAGAGCCCCTCTGCCCAGTCCAAGAAGTCACCAAAAAAGGAAGAATCCAAGTCAGGTCCAGACCCACAAAGGTCCCAGGGTGCTGCCTGTTGGAGCTGCCCACCCCAGCCACGTACAACAAAGGCCTCTGGCAGGGAATTGGCTCGAGTCCATTCACACCCCTCCTCACAAACCTCTCATTCTGAATGGGATCACAAGTCACCTGCTCCAACCATCACTTCCCCCTGGCACACAGGACTCATCCGGGCCCACGCTCTGCTTTCTCTGAGCAGTCCTTTTTACACCCTCATCTCCTCCAAAGTCTCCACCAAACTCATTACAACCTCCAACAGAATCACACATCCTAACAGCCTGCTGAGCAGTTGCAGGGGTAGCCAGCAAAGAGACAGCTCCACTCACCAATCTTCTTCAGGGTCTCTGCAAGAAAAAAGGAGGAATGAAAGAGTACCTTGCTTAGCACCCCATCTTCAGAAAGACTTGGGAAGAAGTGTGGGAAGCCTTTGACAAGGCACACCAACACTACACCAACATTACATTATGCTGTAATTCCTCATGCACAGAGGCATTGTCGCACTGTCCTTCCTGTACATACCTTTCTCTGCATCTTCCTCTGCTTTTCTTTGTGCCAGCAGTTGCTCTGAAAAAGAGATCACTCTTATCTGCTCCAAAGTCTCCACCAAACTCATTACAACCTCCAACAGAACCGCACATCCCAACAGTCTGCCAAGCAGTTGCAGGGTTTGGCAGGAGTGAGACAGCTCTACTCACCAATCTTCTTCAGGGTCTCTGCAAGAAGAAAAGAGGAAAGGATGGAAATGTTGCTCAGCACTACATCGTCCAGAAAGACTTGGGAAGAAGTATGGGAATCCCTCAACAAAGCACACTCACAATGAAGGTGTAGACCTTCATTATTCAAGAGAACACTCATGCACAGTGCCACTGGGGCACTATCCTGCATGCACTCACCATTCTGTGCATCCTCCCCTGCTCTTCTTTGTGCATGGAGCTCCACTAAAAAAGGGACACAGATATTGGTGAGAGTAATGACACCTTTCTTAGCAACCCATTCCCTAGAACTTTAGGGAAAAGGATGGGATGCCTTCAGCATGGCACGCTCATCCTCCACCAACCCCTTTCTTAGTCAGGGTTTTCCCATGCATGGTGGCTTTGAGGTAACACCTACATCACATCTCAATTGCCCTTTCTTTCCGGTTCAGACCAAGACTTAAACCTCACAGTCCCCTATTTGCTCTGTCATGGCATATACTGTACCTTGGGCTGCTTGCTCTCAATGTCCAGTGCTTAAAAACTTGACACAGGAAAAATGCCACTGAGAAAGAATTCCAGTCAATATTTGAGTCCTAATATCATAAGCACATCCTCCCATCTATACCAAATGCACAATAGGGCACAGAAGAGACCTGAGGCCATGGAGAGAACAAACCTTTGCACATTCCTCATTCTAATATGGAACTCACTCCATGGCCATTCTTCATTATTACACCATCAACACACACACTGATTTTTCTCTCGCTGTGTGCTAAGAAGAAAATACATGAAAAATAGCACCTCAGTGGTTCCTTACTTCTCAGGGAATGGTAGTCAATTTCCCTGGAGTTTTTTCCATAGTTGTTCCACCTCACCTGTTAGATCTGCATTTATTAGTGTGTATTCTGGCCAGTTTGTGAACTGTGGTCTCCTGCCACAAATTTCTACAGACCCTGACAAATGTGTACTGTAGCAGGAGAACAGCCTTGCCTCAGAGATGAGGACAGCCATTCTGAGCTCTCACTTCAGTCCACCAAATAAACATATGTCCCACATACTCATTGTAAACCAATCCACTCACTCTACTGCATTCTTCCCTCTGTGGTCTGTGATATCTGACACTCATAAGGACCTTTCCTAACAAAGGACTGGACATTTTCTAGAGGAAGGGAAAGTCTGTGTGCAGCTGTATACCTGCCTTCCTTATATTACTTTGGATCTTCCTCCCTCAATGAGGTCTTTTGGGACAGTGGTTAGAAGGGAAGTAGCAAAAGCTTTTCCCAGCACCATGGTTGCAATATTATTTTAGGTCGCTTCTCAGGAAGGTCCATCTTAAAAGCAAACTCCTTAAAACTTCAATATGTATCAACCCTGCAATTTGCCAGAAACTGAGATAGATATCCCAGCTATCAAGTCGTCTCACACCTGAATGTGAAATACACATCTGTACTTAAAAGACAAAATAAAATAAAATAAAATAAAATAAATCAAGAAAACTCAGTTGTGTCAATGAATGGATGCCAGAGGATCATTTGGAAAATCTGTAGTACAAATGCTAAAAATGGAACTACACTGTTACTGTCATGACAGACCTAAAAACATGGAATGTTATGGCCCCAAAGATGTCAGATTTGCATCCTTTTTTTTTTTCCACATTTACACAAAATGATGCAGATATTGCTTCGTATAAAATGCCCCAGAGGCTTTCTTAGTGTTCTTCAGCATCATTGGCATTCTCAACAAGCAGAAATCATATTCTCTCTTCTGCTGCACACAGGAGACAATTTTTACTTTTCTCCAGGTAATAGTAAGCTTGTCAAACTACATAATTTCAATTTCAGTTAAAATATTTGCACACGAAAATTGGTTTTGGTGAACTCTAGAACTCTACACATTAGGAAGGAAAAATGAGAGTGTGAAAAGATACCCAATTCGTAACATCTGAGCAGACAGATGCCCAGTTAATAAGGAATGTTTCTGTAGTTCGTTACTAAGCCAGAAAAGAATAAATAAAAAGGAAATAAAATAAATAAAAGGAAAGATGAGACAATGAAAAAGGTATTTCATTTGAGAAAACCAACTTCAGAATGTCTGGGTGCTAGAAACACAAAGGACTGGAGAGGCAAAGGACAACATTGTTCTGTGAAGGTGAGGGAAGATGTTGATTTTGGAAGATGGAAAGCTATGGGGTGCATCTGGAAGGCGGAAGCCACTCCTGAGTGAATTAATTAACAAAAAGATTCTCTTGAAGGAATCCAGAGCTGTGAGTTTCTTGGAAAGAATGAGTTATCTCCAACATAGGATGTCTGTGCCACTTGGGAGGACAATAGAAGGTCGGAAGTTCTGGGTGAGAAGGCTATCAAAATTTCTCTGCTACGAACTGTAAACTGGGGGCTCTGGCATGGTGGAATAGCTTACCTATTGCAATAATGAAGCAAAAGAGATAAAGAATCCAGAGCGAGTCATGGTTTCCTAAGAAAGGGAGAAAAAGCAATTAAAAAAAAAATGATAAACAATTTATTGCAATGTAATACAGGTGTAGAGTGGCAGTGGAAGTCATCTAATCTGTGCCATTTGGACATGGTTAACAGAAGAACATTTTTTAAAATAATTACTCATCTGGGAGAGTGATGAGGACCACAAAATATTTTAAAGAAAGCTTAGACATAGCACTGAAGTTTTTGTATTATACCACTTCTTAAACACCCTGGAGATAAACGAGGAAGGAAATATCTGGGAATTTTTAAATTAATGTTGATTTTGCAATCATGTCTCCACTGTTATTCAAGAGCCTGCCTGTTTAGCAGACTGTTTCTGAATCGAGTAATATTGCTGTAAGTGATACCATAAAATTGCTCTATCTTAAGTTGAATTTCAAAGCTATGACTGAGTAGAATTAACAGAAGATGGCCTGAGCGGTCCTTTCCAATATTAATGATTTCATGCTTCTATGATTCTGAAGGAGCTCAGCCCTAGCCTTGCTGCTCAATATCATCTTTCAGTCAGAATAATTCTTAAAGAGCTTAATACAAAAGATCTGTCAGCATTGAGAAGTAGATATTCACGGTGGGAAACAGGATAGATGCACTCAGCTGAGGAACCCACTGTCTTCCTGGCTTTCCTGGCATCCCTTGGTGCTCTTCCCTTTGCAAACAGAAGTTGGATAGTTCAATACCGTATCTATAGAGCTACTGATTTTCCCAGATTATTGAGCAATAGCTGTCTGAATTGAGCCAACTGTTGAGTGTTGTTGGAAACAGGGTGAAATAATTCACAGCATTAGGCCCATCCTTCTTATTAGGGTAGGATAATGTGAGAAGAAGGCACTTTTCTCCAACATAAAAGGTTTAAATACAAGAAATAAATCTTAATTGCTGCATACCTGACTGCTGAACAATATGTAAATAGGATTCCCCATTAGTTGTCAAGTCAGAAGGTGCTAGATGTCTACCATGTGTCTCATCAGAGCTTTCTATTGCAAAAATATTGTACTTCTCCTCTAGGATGCTTGTCTTGGTCAATGAAGATAGATGTTCTCCTGGGGAGATACCAAAATAGCCTTGGGATTTACACAGACACCTCTCATTTGGCTCTTGTACATAGAAGTACGTACAGTGCTTGGCTTTTGCCTAATTATTTCATTCAAAGAACCTGTAACAAAGGCAACTGATCACTCTTGCATTGGGCATAACACAGAAATGACAAGTACAACAAGAAAGAGATTTCACAGAGCACCCACAGCTTTGTTGCTGCTTCATCTGCCATGAAACACATCTGGCCTTTGAGCATTAAATTTTAAAAATTTCAGAAGCAACAGGAAGAATTTTTATTTTTTCACTTGCAAATGTGTAACTTCCTGCCTGAACCAAGACAGATTTTCACAAAAAGCTTTTCAATAAATTCAGCACAAATAATAGAAATTATTGGCTAGACATTAGGAAAGCTGTATTTGTCACTGTTCTCCATGACTGAGCTGGCATTTACAGTAAAAAAGAAGACTCCCTTGGAATCACACTATCTTTTCCAGTTTCCTGAGTGCAGGAACCCTGCACACACAGAAAAACACACATATTTACACTGTTAAAAACGAGTGAAATCTCTGAAACCCTTAATTTGTGGGTGGCATCCCGGCCCACATCAAAGCTGTTAGGAATACAAGGTCTTTAAGGTCCCTTCCAACCCAAAATGATTCTAGGAACCTACCAGCTCGGTTTATCTTTTCTTTGATGAGCATAATGACACATTTCACATCTACGTCATCACAAGGAACTGCCACGATGCTTTGTACTACAAAAAGATCTGTCTCACTCCAGGTGATGCTGGTCTTGATCTCCATATGTTTTTTGCCTCCTCCATAGGTTGTCCAAATGACTTGAGGCTTTGGGTACCATCCTTTTGAATTACATGTGTAGCGACACAAGCTCTCCTCTTGCTGATCCTTTACCAAAGCTGGTTTGTTCCCTATTGCTGTAATGGAGTTATTGAAATGAGGGACAGAAAAAATACTCTGCATAACTCCTAAGTAAGTTATATAAAAGCAAACAGAAAAAAAAAAAAAAGAAACAAATAAATCTGAAAGTGTCAATACACTGCTCTAAATATTCATGGCACATAGGAACTACCATACATGGCCAGACAAAAGGGTCATTTAGTTAGAATCTTACAAGGAAAAGCACTGTTGTGAGACACCACACATGGTGAACCACAGGGAAGCAGGAACAGGAAGGGAGGAAGGGAGGAAGGGAGGAAGGGAGGAAGGGAGGAAGGGAGGAAGGGAGGAAGGGAGGAAGGGAGGAAGGGAGGAAGGGAGGAAGGGAGGAAGGGAGGAAGGGAGGAAGGGAGGAAGGGAGGAAGGGAGGGAGGAAGGGAGGAAGGGAGGAAGGGAGGAAGGGAGGAAGGGAGGAAGGGAGGGAGGGAGGGAGGGAGGGAGGGAGGGAGGGAGGGAGGGAGGGAGGGAGGGAGGGAGAATAATGCCAGAGCACAAACGCCTATCAGTACTGACACAGGAATACTGAGCATCATAATGCTGTTCACTGTTGCACTGTTTTCCCACACGACAAGCCACAACACCTTGCTCCTTCTGTACCCAGACCTTAGACAGTCAGACCTGAAGCAAGGTTTTCCAGCATGTCTTGCCTTAATTCACTGTGGGGAAGATCTCAACTGCTGAGCAAGGTATAGACAGAGCAAAAGAGTCCTGATGGGAACTGAACTAAGCACGGTCATAGCAATCTCCCTTCTTACCTATAATATCAAGGTGAGTGACAACCTCCTGGGAGACAGCGTTGCCACTTACAGCACAAAAGTACACCCCGCTGTCAGCTATTTGCGCTTTTTGGATAGTCAGGAGAAACCTTCTTCTCTCCCAGCGCCCTTTAATCCTGCACTGTTCTTCATCCTGGCACTGTTCCACCTCCCCATCCAGGCTGGAGGAAGAGCAGAGTGGAGCATCTCTTCCCTTTTCCTCTTTGTACCAAAGCACACTTGCGTTGGAGGGGATTCTGGGAGTCAGCTGGCAAGACAGAGTTACTTGCTCACCAACAAGGGCAACTGAAGGATCAGTGGTGATGGTGATAGATTCACCTGCAAGGAAAATGTGGGAGCATTGATTTTCTTTGCAAATATAACCATTCTAAGGATGGAAAAATTAGACAAAAATTCTCGGCATTAGGTTAATCCAAAACAAAAATATACTTTCTAGGCTAGAATTCTTCAGTCCCCTTCAATGATAAGGAGAGTATTGAGTCAATTTTAGGAGCTCCTTAAGCCACATACACACGTTAGAATTTCCACCTTTCCAGGTTTTACTGATGTCAGTCATGTTAGACAGTCCTGGAGAACAGGGGCATTTGAGACAGGAATTTTTTTTCAGGCAAACAATAGGTGAAATTACTGGGAGGATTATAATTGAAAGCTCAGTGACCAGTGAGCAAATTACCAACACGAGTTGCAAAGATCTGTGAAACAATCATCACACCCTGAAAGCAATCTGTACAGGCTTTTGTTCTTCACTCAGTCTGGCTATGGGACCTGTGAGACACTGACTGTGCCTCTTCCATGTTTGTGATGCGACAACATCTTTTACTCCCTGAAAACCCAGAGTGGGACTGAAGTGTCTCCCATCATTTGAGATGGCCAGTGCTGTCCCAAGCCCCAGTCTAGACTGTTTCAGACAGGATCTACATTACGTTTCTTCCATCAGAAAATGGGAATATGACATGAAGTGCAGGTGTGATATCTCAGGATAACTGACACTGAACTGTACACTAAGATGTTGTGCCAAAGTAATAAGCAGAACTTTGGTTTGATATTGCAAGTTGCTCTAGGCCATTTCCTGGTGGATGCATGTGCGTGTTGGCAAGAAAACTGGGGCTGGAACAGTAGCATTCATTATCTTGATCTTTCCTTGTCCCTTGAAAGAGTCATTTGGAGACCTACCTCAGAAACTTCATCACAGCAAGTTTTAATGTGGTTCAAATCAATGGTTTAAACTCTAGCTAACTCCTGACCAGAAAGAATCAGTCCTGGGTTTAAAATAAATAATGTAAGGGTGACACAGAGATGAAGGTAAACTCCCATTGGAAGCATATGCCTACACCAAAGTCAGATTTCGCTTATTGTCTCTCCACAAGGGGCTTTTCGCCATGGACAACAACCCTCTAGTGATCAGCAACTAAGGTAGTCCTCAGAAGAAATATTTAGCTTGGTGTCACTGTCTTTTATATGCTAATGCAGGAAAATAAAAGGTGCTTTTCTCTCTTCTCCTTTTTTTTTTCTTTTTGAGAGAGAGAAACTGAGAGAAACTGAGAGAAATGGGAACTAGAACACAATTCCTGCCTATTCCATAGCTTCTGCTTTCTTCCTTTCACTGATTCTACTGATCTTACATATCGTACTTATTTATATTCTACAACTGTATTGAATCACTGGATAGAATACATTTTGTCTTACCTGTAAGCCACACTGCAATAAGAAAACATGTTGGAATACTCAAGAACAGGACTTCCCTCATATTTCTTGGGCGCACACGCGATAGAACTTCACAAACTGTCATGTTGGGCAAGTTGTTTATAATCCTCCTGGAAAAGGCTGACCTGATATGAGAAAAAATAAGAATTCCTGAGAGGAACAAATCGTAAACAAATGAATATTCCTAAAACAGAATCACATTCTTTGGCAAGGCACTGAGGTCTTCATTGCTATTTAGCATGTAGAGTGGGAAATATTCAGTACATCTTTGGATGATAGTCATCCAAAGTGCAAAACATGTGGTTTGAACAGAGAACTTGAATAAAGAAAATGCCATAAGACTCATTTGGGCCTTTCCCACCTCCTCAAGTTCCACCATTTTCCAATAGACAACGAAGAAGGAATAAAAAAGAAAGAAGCATACGTAGGATGGAACAATCATGTCATTTAGTAGAGCTCTCTGTGGATGTATTACTTACCAGCTGAATTGCTATTCCCTTACATTATTCTTACCAAAACTCAGACCACACCATGGGCCCCACCAAGGGTTTAAGAAGATTAAAATTCTGATGACATATTGTTGTATTTTCCTTCTTGGCCTTGGAATGGCAAAGCATTTAGGCCACCTGAAAGTGATTGTCAAGCATGAACTTCTCAGCCACAGAACTGCTCTACAGAACAACTACATCTCCTGAGGCCAAAGTTTGGCAATTTCAAGCAGGAAATACTTTTTTGCTTCTAAACAGTGCAAACAAAATATACAGCCCTTAGAATACATGGAGTTTTTCCCTCATCATAACTGCTGGTGATCTGAGTTTGGCATAAACTACAGACTCCCTTTTTTGTCTCCGCTGAAGGGATTCTTGCAGCTCCATACTATCCTAGGAAGAAATCCACGAGCAAGATGGGCAGCACAGGCAGAGTCTCAATACCCTCCCTCTGGCTGCATCCTGTAATCCCTGGGGTTCTTTTCGGCACTAAGAATTGGGTTGGTCACATGGTGCTCTCAGTTTTGTCATTGTCAGTGTCTTAAGTGCAATAACGACCCTGTAAAGTGCCTTAACGACCCTGAGTGCTCTCACCTCCAGCCATGCTTTCTACCCATTGCTTTTGGAAATTCAAGCTTGTGCCATGGACTGTAGCCCTGTTCCAAGCTCTTTCTTCTTGACAGACCTTGGACCTGTGCTGTAGGTAGATTGGGTCCTGGGCAGACCTTGAACCCAGATTGAAGCTCACTGCCAGTCCTGTTCTTACACTGCCAGGCTCTCATGCTACGCATGGGCTGCAATGCATCACATGCTCGTGTTGGCTTCATTTACAAAATGGAGCTGTGCTTCATGCTTCCTCACCTACCTTGATTCTGCAATGTTGTGTCATGTTCTGGTGCAAGATTCTCAGAGCAAGGAGCCAGTGGTGACTGAACTACCAGCAGCCACTCCTTTCTTGCAGCTCCTCTCATAGTCTCATTAAGCCCATCACCCTGTCTCCCAGCATGCCCCACTCCCTATGTCTATGGTTATGTTATCTTGCACCTGCGATCTATCTTTACTGCCATGAGTTTGTACTCTTGTCCTCTTTCAATGAAAAGTGTAAGTGAAGTGCTGAAGGGTAGCAAAAGTACGTTAGGGCAATAAAGCTGAATGTTGTAAGGAAGCACCAGAGGTATACACCATTACTCATAAGAGTACAGACTTCAATTTAAATGCACAGAGGAGAAAAGGGAGACAATGCAAATATCCACAACACCACTGAGGATACTAATCAACCAACAAGCATGTCAGAATAACGCATTCCCAATTAATTCCTTCATGTTGTTTCACCAAGCACCAAAACCGTACACAGCTGCGTGCTAAAAATGATTAACTATATATAGACAAGCACACTGATCCACCTTTCGATTGCATGTTTGCACTTACCAATTCTTTGCAAAGTTTATATGTATTTCCAGAGTAGCAGTCCAATGAATAAAACTGCAGTAGAAGTCTCACAACAGTTGATTAACTTATATAAATATTCTGAGGCTTAGTTATCAGATATTCACTCTTTAATCTTATTGAAATGTCCTCTACTTTATTCCTTGTCAGTACTGCACTCCCAACACATCTCTTGTGAAGTAGTAAATAGAACACAGCTAGCCAAAATAGTAGCTAAGTTATATTATCTTGCTGTATTCATTATGTGTCTTTTCTAGCATTAAAAAGTCTCGTGCTCTTACCTATCAGTAGCCTCTAGACCAGTTGTTAAAGAAAATACCAGGAACAAAGAAAATGTCTCAAGTCACAGGCTGAAGTGGGTGGAGCAATTCTAAGCAAATAGGAAAATGATAAAGAAATGCCTCTCACTTGTTGGAAAACGAAACCAAAATAGCTGCAATGTGATAGATAATTAAAATTAAAAAAAAAATCAAATTAAATTAAAAAGACAAAACAAACAAGATTTTCTTTCTGTGTGCTGTGTGCTTTTGGCAAGGATCTAGTAGCCAAGAGGTCTCAGGTGTGAGCTCATGGTAGCTGATACGGTTCTGTGCTTTGGATTTAGGATGTGAATAATGGTGATATAACACCAGTGTTTTTGTTGCTGCAGAGCAGAGCTTACATTGGGTCACAGACATTTCAACTTCCCTCACTGTCCTCCAGCAATGAGCTGGGGAAGCACAAAGTGTTGGGAGGTGTACAAAATGGGAGCAGTTGACCTAAACTGGCCAAAGGGATATTTCACACCATATACCATCTTGATGATCAAAAACACTGGGGGATGTTGGCTGGGTGGTTGGAGCTGCTCAGAGACTGGCTGGCCTTTGGTCACAAGGTGGTGAGCAATTGCTCTGTGCATCACCTTTTTTGCAGAGGAAAGTTGGTTGATATTTTGTGTCTTCCCCTCCCCCTTCCCTTCCCTTCCCTTCCCTTCCCTTCCCTTCCCTTCCCTTCCCTTCCCTTCCCTTCCCTTCCCTTCCCTTCCCTTCCCTTCCCTTCCCTTCCCTTCCCTTCCCTTCCCTTCCCTTCCCTTCCCTTCCCTTCCCTTCCCTTCCCTTCCCTTCCCTTCCCTTCCCTTCCCTTCCCTTCCCTTCCCTTCCCTTCCCTTCCCTTCCCTTCTCTCTTATTTTGTAAATGTACGTACGTTTACTGATTTTCCCTTCCTTTTCTGTCTTAATAAATTGTCCATGTCTCAATCCAAGAGTTTTACCTTTTTGTTCAGATTCTTCCCCATTTCACCTGGAGACAGTGAGCATTTTGTAATTCCATTTTGAGTTCCTTCAGGACTTGCCTGTGACACCACACAATTCTGGTTACTTATTGATATCTTATTTCTCCCAGTCCATTCCCAGTTGATTTAAATTTTTTCTATCATTTTCAGTATTGTTTGCAAGGCTGTCTTAAAATTGTTCCTTTTGGGGATGTTTTTTTAAATATGTTTATGAGCTTATGGACTTTGCTTCTGATTTTTGGTTTCTTTTATGCTGTTCCTATGATATATTCTAAATTTCCCAGGGATTTTATTTTTAGACATATTTCATTTCTGTGTGAATTGTGATGCACATTTTACTAAGGTTTCCAAAGTAATGCATTTCTAAGAGTTTCAAGGCAGCTTGTGGGTTCCTTCCTTTCTGCTCTGTACCTTTAGGGACTTCTTCGTCTGTTTTTTTTGTGTGTGTTTTATTTTTTTAAGGTCGTATGGCCCATTTTAACAGAGTTCTCTTCCTTCACATTGATTATCTGTGTGCTGAACTTACCTGATTTGTTTTGTCAACTGCAGTGTTAAACACTGATTGCTGTCTGGTCACAACTTTGGAATAGCTCTCCAGGCTGCACTTCTCCAATGACGTTCTGATCACCAGCCACCTGCAATCTCATTGTTTTTGTGTTTGCTTGTTTGTTTGTTTTGTGGTCTGTTACCATATCTATTGACTCTACTACCTCCAATGATAAACATCTCATTTGTATAGTGATATTCCACCAGACTGGATTTACATTTGAACTGCCCTTGCGGATGAATTGCTGTTTCTCCTATTTCAGCATCATTGGGTCTTAAGAATTCATCTCATATATAGTTTCAAGATTTTCCATCTCTCAGAAGTAATTCCTTCATATGAAGAGCAAGACCATCCAGTTCATAGAATCATAGAATGTGCTGGGCTGAAAAGCACCGCAGTGATCATTGAGTTTAACCCCCCTGCTACGTGCAGGTTGCCAACCACCAGACCAGGCTGCCCTGAGCCACATCCAGCCTGGCTTTGAATGCCTCCAGGGATGGGGCATCCACAACCTCCTAGAGCAATCTCTTCCAGATCACCACTGCTCTCTGTGTGAAGAACTTCCTCCTAATATCTATCCTGAAACCTCCCCTGTGTTAGTTTAAAACTATTCCCCCTTGTCTTATCACTATCCACACTTGTAAGCAGCCATTCCCCCTCCTGTTTATTCACTCCCTTCAGGTACTGGAAGGCCACAATGAAGTCTCCTTGGAGCCTTCTCTTCTTCAAGATGAACAAGCTCAGTTCCCTCAACCTTTCCTCGTAGGAGAGCTGCTCCAGCCCTCTGATCATCTTAGTGGCCCTTCTCTGGACCTGCTCCAAGAGCTCCATGTCCTTCTTGTACTGGGGGCTCCAGGCCTGGACGCAGCACTGCAGAAGGGGCCTCACAAGAACCGAGTAGAGAAGGATGATCACCTCCCTCTCCCTGCTGGCCACCCCTTTTTTAATGCAATCCAGAATGCATTTGGCCTTCTGGGCTGCGAGCGCACACTGCTGGCTCATGTCCAGCTTCTTATCCACCAGGACCCCCAAGTCCTTCTCCTCAGGGCTGCTCTCCAGAAGATCTTCCACCAGTTTGTATAAATACCTGGGATTGTCCCAACCCAAGTGCAGCACCCTGTGCTTAGCCTTACTGAACCTCATTAGGTTTTCATGGGCCCACTTCTCCAGCCTGTCCAGGTCCCTCTGGATGGCTTCCCTTCCTTCCAATGTATTGACTGCACCGCTCAGCTTGGTGTCCTCTGCAAACTTGCTGAGGGTGCACTTGATGCCATCGTCTGTCATTGATGAAGATGTGAAGACCGCCGGTCCCAAGATCGACCCCTGTGGTTGTGACCGGCCTCCACCCTGACACAGAACCATTGATCACAACATTTTGGCTGTGTCCAGCCAGCCAGTTCCTAATCCATCAAACAGTCCATCCTTCAAATCCACACCTCTCCAATTTATACAGAAGGATGTGGTGGGAGACCATGTCAAAGGTCTTACAAAGTCCAGGTAGATGACATCCACCACCCTCCCCCTGTCCACCAAAGTCGTCACTCCATCATAGACAGCTACAGGTTGGTCAGACATGATCTGCCCTTGGTGAAGCCATGCTGGCTGTCTTGAATCACCTCTTTATCTCATATGTGCCTTAACATAGCTTCTAGGAGGATCTGCTCTATAATCTTCCCAGGCACAGAGGTAAAGCTCACCGGCCTGTAGTTCCCTGGGTCTTCCTTTCTCCTTTTCTTAAAAATGGGAGTAATGTTTCCCTTTTTCCAGTCACCCAGGACTTCACCAGACAGCCATGATTTTTCAAATACAATGGAGAGCGGCTTGGCAACCACATCAGGCATCTCTTTCAGAACCCTAGCATGGATATCATCTGGCCCCATGGACTTAAACACATTCAATTTCATGAGGAGGACTCAGACTTGTTCCACCATTACAGTGGGACAGAAACCACTCACGACACCCTCACCCAGAGGCTCATGGTCCTTGCAGACGTGGGAAGCCTAACCACCTGTGAAGACAGAAGCAAAGCACTCATTGAGTACCTCAGCTTTTTCTATGTCTGAGGAAGCCAACTCCCCGTTACCTTTCATCAGAGGGGGAACACTCTCCTTGGCCTGTCTCTTCCTGCCTATGGACCTGTAGAACCCCTCTTTGTTATCTTTCACATCCCTCACCAGGTTCAGCTCCATCTGCTACACAACTCTGCTTCCATTTTCTGTGCATTTCCCTCTTTTCTCTCAGTTTGAGCTGCAGGTCCTTGCACAGCCACGATGGATGCCTGCCTCCCCTGCTCGACTTCTTCTGCTGGGGGATGGAGAGCCATTGGACTCTCAAAGGGTGTCCTTAAAGAGCTGCCCATGCCCTTAAGGACAGTTTCCTAGGGGATCCCACTCAGCAGTTCTTGTGCAGCCAGAAGTTTGCTCTCCTAAAGCACAGGGTCCTAGCTCTGCTTTTTGCCAGGCCCACATTTCTCAAGATCACAAACTCCACCAAGGCATGGTCGCTACAGCCCAGGCTGCCTCCAGCCTTAACCTCCCTAATGCTCTCCTCTGCATTAGTGAGCACCAGGTCCAGTGAGGCTTCACCTCGAGTTGATCCATCTACTACATGGACCAGGAAGTTATCCTCAACAGACTCCAGGAATCTCCTGGATTGTCTGCCACCTGCCACACCGCTATCCCAGCAGATATCTGGGTGGTTGAAATCCCCCATCAGGACAAGAGCCCGTGAGCACGACACCTCCTGCAGCTGAAGCAAGAAGGCCTCATCAACAGGCCTCCTGATCAGGTGGTCTGTAGCAGACCCCAACCACTACATGCCCTTTGCTGGACTGATCCTTGATTTTTATCCACAAGCTCTCAATCCAATCGTGGCTGTTCCTCAGACACAGCTCTTCGCAATCTATCCACTTCCTAAGGGCAACTCCACCACCCCTCCTACCCTGTCTATTCCTTCTGAAAAGCCTGTTGTCCTCAATCAGTATTCCAATCGTGGGATTCATCCCACCATGTTTCTGTGATAGCAATTAGGTCATACTTTCCCAATTGCACCACAGATTCTATCTCCTCCTGCTTATTACCCATGCTGTGCTCATTGGTAATAGAGGCACTTCAGCTTAGCTATTGGCCTCGTTGCCTTCTCAGAGGAGCCCTCCCTAGTACCTCCAGAACAAGTCTGGGGTTTTCCCTTACTGTCTCCCAAGGTGACAGCGTTCCCACGTGCTTCTCTGTCACCTAGTACACCCCTTTCTCCCATCAAATCTAGTTTAAAGCCCTGCTAACCAGCCCAGCCACCTTGTTCCCAAGAATATTTGTGCCCCTTCTAGTCAGTCGGCTCTCATCTGCCATCAGCATTTCCCCTTTCTCAAGGCTGCATCCCAAGCCATTGTACCCAGAGCCCTGAGTATGGCACCATTCGCAAAGCCATTCGTTCAGCATGTCCGTTTTGTGTGGATCCCAGTCACTAACTGAGAGGACAGAGGTGAACACAATTTGCACTCCTGATCCTTTCAGAAGTCTTCCCAGAACCCTGAAGTCCCTTTTGATCACCCAAGAACTTCTTTTGCCCACCCCTTCATTTACAATGTGGAAAACCAGTAGAGGATAATAATCAGAGGGCTTAACGAGAAGAGTGATGTTCCTGGTGACATCTCTCACCCAGGCAACACACCTCCATCTGGGACGGATCCGAGTCGCGTATCAGTCCCTTTGTTCCCCTCACAAGGGAGTCCCCTGTGACAACGTTTCTTTTTTTCCTGACTTATGTTGTAGCAAAACAGGGAGCAGACTGACTAGCCTTGGGCAACCTCTCCTGCACGGATAGACTTCCACCAACATCCACATCCCCCAGTACCTCCAGCTCCAGAGCCTCATACCTGTTATATAAGGACATCTGGGAAGGTGAGACAGGCTGAGGGGCAGCCAGCTTGCTGCCCTAAAGAGGGACTTGTTTCCATCCCTCATCTTTGAGGTCGCCTCTTCCCACCTGACTGATGATCCCCCACTGCTTGAGGAGCATCTCCCCCACACCCTTCCTGTAGGGATGGCAGAGTGCAACTCCACCAACCGATCCCCTTCCCACAATCCCAGATGCTGCTCAGCCTTTCTACTTCCTCCTTTAGCTCTACCACCAGGCTGAGCAGATCATCCAGCTGCTCACACCACACACAGTTGGTATCCCAGATGCCCTCCTGTTGCAGTAACAGGGCCAGGCATTCTCTGCAGCCTGAGACGTGAACTGTGGCATGGATATTCATGCTTCCTGTCTGAGCACAGACATTCCACATTCCTTTTAGCAGCAGCTCACTGCTGTATGGTGACCATGACTGCACCTTGGTGTGTCCAGAGGGCAACGGCCTGTTAAGTGACCTGTTAAGTGCTAAGTGCTAGCCCTCCTCCTATATGGCAGCTCCTCCAAAGCAGCTAACCTCAGCGATCAAGTTCATGGTGTTTTCTGTCCATGGGAAAAAGTTTCAGATTCAGATTTTATCTTGGAGATTTTTTGAGAAAGTTTACTGTGGGAATAGTTGATTGAATTCATCATTTTCCATCAGTCTGTGGACATTGGAACTAAGGTAGCTGCTCCTGAAGAAATGTCTTCAATTTATTGTGTTGTCCCACAATGTCAGAGGCAGGTGTTGGTGGGACAGCAGTAGAGGTTGAGCATTCCTGTCAATATTCCATTCAATTCTGTTTCCATGCGACAGATGGCAGCAGAGAGTCAGTTCTGACAAAATGACATCTGGTATGGAAGTGCTCATGAAGTGACGGTGTGTAATTCCTCCATGCAGAAAAAATTGCATTCTCTGACATTCATCAACACTTGATGAATGTTTATGGAGACCAAATGGTGAATGTGAGCACAGGAAAGCAGTAGATGCATTTCAACAACTCCTCCATAGCAGCTGTGAAGTAGTGATCACCTCCGCTGGTGCAGATTTTATTAACACAGCATGAAGGCTCTTGATCATTGCTGGCAAAAATGCAAAGCTAATAATGCTGACTATATTAAAAAATAGTGTTTTGTAGCTGAGAATTTGCTCTATCAAAGAGTGTTATTGTTATATTATTTTTTTAGCTGTTGTAGTTTCCGCAGAAATAAATAGGAGGCATTACTTTCACAGTGACTTACATAGATGATTTTTAAGATCCTTTCCAACCCAAGCCGTTCTATGTTCAGCCATTTTCAGGAAAACAGCTCACACCACACTCATCAGTTGTTCCCATCCCTTCCATGCCTTTCATTTCTCAGTTGGACAATTTTTCAAGGCACTGATCACTGTGAGTAGTTGGGCCATGTTGTACCTGGACACGTACCACGTCACTAACTCAGTGTCCTGATTTTCTTCCAGTTATTCAATCAAATTTTATTTAGGGGGGTTTTAAACTGAGCAAAAGTATTAGGACTTAGATAGTTTTTTGTTCGTTTTTTTTTTTTGATGCTGGCTTAACCACAATTTGAATTGAAGGTGCAAATTAGGTCATTTAATTCTAGCTGCGTATACATGAGTTCAAAATGCATTATGCTTCCACATTCAGTCAGTTGAATATAACTGTTGCTTACAAATGACTATATCTGAGTTTGTTAGATGAAAATGAATATACAGTAAATAGTACAAATACTGAAATAAATATGTAGCACTTAGGTTTTTTGTGTTTATTTCTTCTTATTCCAGACAGAATAAAATACAATTGCAATGTCTGATATGTTTCAGTTTTTACAAAATGAGCTCTTACAGCAAGATGACTCCCTCTGAAGTACTTCAGGGACTATTTCTTCCTTAACCATAGTTTTTAAAGATGAAAATACATTCTTTTCTTCTTCTACATTTTTGCATCCTCTCTTATTCACCACACTGTTCGTTTATTCATCTCTTTCTCACTCTATGGAAGAGAGTCCTAGGTCTGTGGTTTTACAGGTCGTACCCCCAGCCATTCGCCACTCGAGTCTGGACTGAAGAATGGATATTGTTTCCCAGTAAACTCAAAGTAGACAGACCCAAGAGGGCTCATTTCTTCAACATTGTAGAACGAAAGCTCAGAATTTTCCATATCCAGGAGAACACCCACCACACTGCACTGTTTACAATCACTTACATCCTCCCCACCAGTTAGTATGTATTTTCCCTGAGAATACTGTAGACTGAATAAATTATTCTCTGGGAATGAATTCCCTGTGCTGTTCAGTATCATATTCCTAATTTTCTCACTCACCACTCCCAGCTCCCATTGTGATTGGTTCCCCACCTCCACTTCCCAGTAATGTTTTTCGCATGGAAAACCTTCAGTAGCTACCACCATCGCTTTGAGGGCTGTCTCTGTCTTGTTTGAGGACTTTACCCTCCTGTTGTCATTACTAATGCAGAGGTTGGGGTGTCTGCATTTCTGATCCAGAGTGATATTAACTTGAAAAAGAAAAAAATCAAGCAAAAAGTAATTACTTCTGATTTTCAGGAAAATTAACAAAAATGTCAAAGGCATAGAATACAGAAGACAAATAGTAAAATAATCAAATAAATAAGTAAATTTATACACCAGGAATGTATCCGGATTTTCCTGGGACAAAAACTCAATAGGAAAACAACCTACAGTGGGACATGCCTTTTCTCTGGTTTCATTGTGGCTTAATTAAACCATCAGCACTCATATTGACTCGTCAGTTTGTTTTTTGAGTTGAATATAAAGCTGAATCTCTTGAAGTCACATAACATTTAAAAAGGTCTTAAATGGAACGAACAGAAATGATCCATTTCAACTCATGATTTTGAGAACAGTGTAAATGGGAGATGCCTACAAAAGACTGTGTGCCTGTTTCAACAAACAGGATTAATATTTTCCCCAAATTATTACATCCTGTGAATTTTTTGTGGCAAGAATGGTAGATATTTGTATGTGCATGGAAGAACATGAAGTTAATGGCAGATGAGTATTGGCTTACCTGCGTTGCTACGAGCTTTCCTGAACTCTGCAAGAAAAAATAAATAAATAAATAAATAAATAAATAAATTTAAATTACTGTAGTATTAACATACCTGATTTTGGAGCTGTTACAAAGAAGCAAGAATGGCTGAGGTTGGAACCAACCACTGGGTCCATCTGTACAACCCCAGTGCTCAAACAGAGGGGGTTGTCCATACCATAGACTCACAGAATCATAGAATCAGCAAGGTTGGAAAAAACCTCTTAGACCATCCAGCCCAACCATCCACATATCACTAATATTTCTCACTAAACCATGCCCCTCAGTACAACATCTAAATGTTTCTTGAACACCTCCAGGGTTGGTGACTCCCTTTCATCCCTGGGCAGCCCATTCTAGTGCCTGACTGCCCTCTCTTGAATAAGTATTTCCTTGTGTTCAGCCTGAATCTCCCCTGGCACAACCTGAGGCCATTCCCTCTTGTCCTGTTGCTAGTCACATGGGAGAAGAAGCTTCACTACTTCACCACAACTGCCCTTTGGGGAGTTGTAGAGAGTGATAAGGTCACCCTTAAGGCTCCCATTCTCCAAACTAAATAATCCCAGTTCCCTCAGCCGCTCCTTATAAGGCTTATATACAGACAGACCACTCTGTCTTCATTGCCCTGCTCTGGACACGCTCCAGGGCCTCAGTGTCTTCCTTGTAGAGAGGGGCCCAAAACTGAACACAATATTCAAGGTACAGCCTCACCAGTGCTGAGTACAGAAGGTTGATCACTTCCTTGTTCCTGCTGGAAAAGCTATTTCTGATACAAACCAGGATGCCACTGGCCTTCTTGGCTACGTGAACATATGGCTGGCTCATGTTCAACCAAGTGTTGATCAGTATCCCCAGATCCATTTCCTCTACACAGCCTTCCAGCCATTCCTGCCCCAGTCCTGTAGCGCTGCCTGGGGTTGTAGTGGCCAAAGTGCAGGACCTAGCACTTAGACTTGTTGTCCTTCATCCCCTTCGCCTCAGCCCAGCAATCACCCTGTCCAGATTCCTCTGGGCCCCTGTAGGGCTTTCCTATCCCCAGGCAGATCAACACATCCAGCCAACTTGCTGTCATCTGCAAACTTACTGAAGGTGCACTCAGTGCCCTCATCCATGTCACCAGTAAAGATACCGAGCAGGACAGGCCCCAGTACTGACCCCTGGGGAAGACCACTTGTGATTGGTCACCAGGTGGATTTAACTCCATTCACCACCACTCTCTGTCCCTGGCCCTCCAAACCAGTTCTTCACCCAGCAAAGAATGTATTTTTTCAAGCCATGTGCTGCAGCTTCTCCTGGAGAATACTGTGGGAGACAGATGACTTTTGAACATCTACAAGGAGGGAGACTCCACGACTTTTCTGGATAACCTGTTCCAGTGCTCCATTTTGATTTAAATGTTTTGATAATTGAAAAGGTGACAAAATTCATTTTCTACTTGCAACTCACTGAGTTCATTCCGGATGTTTTCTGAAAAACAGAGAGAGTTATGTTATAGCTATGTATGGCAAGGTTCTCCTGTAGAATCTCAGCTAATATGAGTATTTCCAATACTACATTATTTGTGACTCGGCCTATGACTCAAGAAAGGATGCTAGTGTAACTTCAGAGTGGAGGTTATCTAAATCCAAGCTAGTCACCTGGGCTGTCTGTAGAGTCATAGAGTTGTAGAATTGTTTGTGTTGGAGGGGACCCCTAAAGTTCATCTAGTCTAACTCTTCTGCAGTGAACAAGGGCATCTACACCTAGATTAGGTTGTTCAGAGCCTGGTCCAACCTAACCTTGATTGTCTCCAAGGGCGAGGCATCCACCTCCTCTCTGGGCAACCTGTACAGTGCTTCACCACCCTTACTGTAACAAAATTCTTCCTTATGTCCAATCTAAATATCCTATCTTTTAATTTGAAGCAGTTTCCCCTTGTTCTGTCAAACAGGCGGGACTCAGTACTCCGGGTGAGGTCTCATAGCACAGAGCAGAGGGGCAGGATCACCCTCCCTCACCCTGCTGGTCATGCTGCTTTCGATGCAGCCCAGGAAACAGTTGGCTTTCTGGGCTGCAAGAGCACACTGCTGGCTCCCATCCAGCTGCCATCCACCACTACTCCCAGGTCTTTTTTGACAATGCTGTGCTCCATGCTTACCTCCCCAGCTTGTATTGATTGTGGAAGTTGCCTCAACCCAGATGCAAGACCTTGCACTTGGCTTGGCCCATTGTGAGGAGGAAGAGATGGGTACATCAGAAAATTTACTTTCTGCTGTTTCAACCACCTCACTCTCGAATGTTTTCATCTGTCAGTGTGGAAGCCAAGACTATTGCCTAAGCCTTAGTGTCCCACTTGTAAGGATTTACAGGGGCTGTGGATATGCTTCACACCACCAAACAGAAATTTTATATAGCCAAGAGTCAAACTGCATATAAATGTATGTTTGTGTGACTCTATAAATATTATTCCTCTTTTTAAATATGTCAGTTAGTAGAAAGAGACTTTTTTTCTCAGTTACAGAAAAAAAACATTGAAAAAATTGAACCTTTGATGGGCTCCATAAATGATACTCCCTTACTATGGAAATAGATATACCAGGGACCAAGATTGTGTCTTTTTTTTAGGGAACAACTAAGCCTCAAAGCATGAAAGAGAGAGGGAAGTGCTCAAAGCATGAAGAGAGAGGGAGGAAAACGGACCTCTAGTCTTTTAAAGATCTCAAAATGTTTCACTAGTCAATTCTAAAATAGCATTTCTGATCAAACAAAACTTTAATAATTAAGGACTTTTCGAAGTAAACATTATCCTTACCAATTCTTTTCTTTGCATCCTCATCTTCTACAAAGAAACAAAATTAAAAGCCCATGAAAAGTTAGGAAGACTTTTAGGAAGATAGGTGAATTATGCTGCACTCATAGAATTATAGGATATTAGATTTATAGAACACTTTATATATGGGACTAATCTGTCTGTATGTGTAGAACATCTAAATAGATATAGTTATATACAGGTAACTATATTTAGTAAGATAGATAGATGCTTTTTATATAGATACATAGGTATGTATATATACCTATGGATAAAAAGAGGGATGGTGTTTATACATACATGTGTAACACAAAATTCAAATTATTTTTTTGTTGGATTAGGGAAGTTAACCTTTGCAAGTTATAAATTCTTAGAGTGTTTTCCAATTCTGTTGTTCAAAATGCATGAAACATCACTATTTTATTAGAATAATGTGATAAAAGTATAAAAAAGTAGAAAAGTGGGAAAAAAAATATTAATTTACCCTTCTGAAATCTTGTCTTTTGCTCTTCTGAAGAGTAAAGAAACAAAGCATAAGTAACAGTGAAATTCATTTCTCAAGAAGAAAATTGACAAGATCTGACTGAGAATTTCAGCAGTGAAGAGTGTTTTCATTTTGGGAAATGAGGCCTATTATTAAGCTCAGAATAAAATGTAAGACACACAAGCAGGTCATCAAAGCTGATAAGGTAAATTGTCTGCTGGAGACAACTATCCCTGTTATTTACTGTAGAAGGAGTCCAAATGATTAGCTTAGATATATAAAATCCATTGGCTAAAACCAGGTGGTATTAATATTAACTGCTATTACTATCTTCAAATAATTGAAAATCTGGGAAAGGAAGACATTTTCACTGTGGACCCACTCTCATGATCCTTTTTTTTTCTTTTTTTAAATGAAAAAAAGGGTTCTTCTAACAATCTTCAAAACCAACATAACAAAGAGAAGTCAAAATATGCTCTTACCCCATTTCTGTTTGAGTTTATCTATGTCTGAAAAAGATTTTTATTAAATATTAGAAAACTACTTCTTTTCCCTCTCTGATACAATTTGCATGTCCAGCAAACTTGCTGTACAGCATCAACACAGTTTGCTGGCTTTGTATTTATACAATGTAGTCCTAGTTGGTAACAAAGCTCCTAGATTTTTCATAAAGAGTTCAGAAAACTATATATTTTCTTCTACTTTTCCAGGCTCTGGAACTGAAATCTTCTTTTCCTTATAAATTGGAACTAATCATGAACAACGATCCCAAATCAAGAATGTATTAAATTATATTAATTCACTGATAGAGCAATTTGCAAGCTCAAATACTGACCAAAAATACTTCTCAAGCCAGATGCTCTTAGGAATTTATCTTTACATGGATAAAGGGAACTTGATGCAAAAACAGTACAGCTACAAATATCTCCTGAGCTCAACCTTCAGCTATTCCTAAAGAATTATATGTTTATAGAGAGAAATCACTATGAAAAAACACTGTCAGACTTACCTTGTTGAATTTGCTCTCGTGCTTTTTCTGTGAACAGAAATCAATACGCTTAGATCCTAAAAAAAATCCTCCAAACGCTCAGCATTCAGTTTTAAAGACTACACAGGAGTGATTAAACCGCAACGACTTCTATGGATATTTGTACGAGTGTATTTGCATTACATTTATATACATATGTACATAAGCTATTAGTTGGTTTTACTAGGGAGTAGACTTAAAAATAAATTATTTTTTTCATAGTCTCAGTTTAAACAATTGCAGTACAGTCACTGACAGAAACAATTTCTTTTTCCCAAGTTAAACTTGCCTCATGCAGCGTTTGAAACAAAAGCAATAGATATAAAGCACAACCAATTTGACATCAAGCCTTGTTTTCTCTGCTCATGAACTCCAGAGGTCCTTTCAGTCTCTATGATTCTTTGAAAAGCAATGAAAAACTTTCCAGCAATGATACAAATTTCAATAAAACTTTCTGAGGGCTAACTCCCAATTTTACATATCTAAAACATTCATGCTTGTATGCAAATTTCTGTATAGTTTCTGGATAGCAGTTCAGTTCCTCAAGTATAGCAGAGAAAACAATTCTTTTATTTAGACTTATCATTAGACTTATCATTAGCAGACACTGAATTTATTCTGTGTCTCTTCTGTAAGTCTGAACATTAAAACTACTCAGAAATTGATGAAAGCATTCATCCAAACCACCAGGTTCTTAAAACAAACATTAAAAAAAAATGACCCAAAACAACAGAAAACAGAAAGAACAACAATAAAACAAATTGCTCAGCATTATGAATGTTTGGATTGTTTAGAATGAACGACCACCTTTAGGCCAAGAACCTTAATCTAGCTTCACTGTTCCTGTAGTCATTACATAGTAAAGATTTCCCCCACTACAACTCAGAAGGATAAGTTTGGTTCCTGCTCTGAACTGCAATCAGATATCCATCACTGCTGCTGAGAAAGATGTAACTGTCTGAACTAAGTCATATAATTTTCTCTTTTCTTTTGACTGACTTTTCTATTGCAAACACTTTATAAGTGTCCAATTTTCACATGCAATGCATTTCTTCACTGAAGATATTCTACTGCTTTAAAGAGCCTGGACATGACAGCTAGGGAAATGGTCAAAAAATCATTTTTCTGGGAGTGGAAAACTTCTAGATACATGGTTGGTTACTGTAAGAAAGCCTGCCAAGGTTATGCATGCAGGGTGATCAGCAACAAAAAGAAATTAACTGCTTCTTTCCACATTGACAGACAGTACATAGATTGGCCAAACCTAAATTCCAGTCTTTAGAAAGCTTTCATTAAACAGCTTTAGAAATACAACTAATTAACTCAATTGTTTATACCACTGGCTAACTGTGTTTATACTGCTGTCTCTATTGATGATGAAAAGTGGTATCAGTATTACTTACCTGCACGAGTGATTTCCTTATTGTTATCTGAAAGAGAAAAAAGGGGTGGAGAGGGAGAAAGAAAATGTTATCCAACCTTCTTCCCTGTTTACTTGTAGGGTTTCACATGAAACCTTGGATATTCTATAGTGGTCATGTGTATTGTTTGGTAAAGAAAAGTTATTTCCAAAATATCTTGTTTTATATATACTTTCCACTAAAATTACAAGAAATCACTCACAATGCAATGAATAAAATTAGTGATGCTAAAAGAAAAGCATCAGCCAGTGTACTTCATTGGCAACTGATTTGTGTTGCTAAACTGTCTTAGGAACTGTTATATAAAGCAATAAAATAGCTTGCAAACGAATGGAACCAGTGGATATCTTTGGGTATGGTGACATATTTCAAGTATTTGAAAGAATTTTACTATTTCAGTAATGAGATTAATTTGAAGTAATTATTTCACTATAGTAATGCATTGATTTATCTTCTAAGGCATGATTTTATAGGTTTATACTCTAAGATGTCAGAGTAGTTTACAGTTGCTTAAAAAAGGAAATAGAATGTGAGAAATGTAGAATTGTAGAAATACTTTGAAGAGTCAAGGCTGAAAAATCACAGGTGTGATTTTCCATTACCCTGCACAATTCCCAGATAATTATGAATAAGATGGCAATGTTTTCAACCAGACTGCATGTGGCATTGTAAGTGGAACTTACTTCTGATTTTATAAAATGCAGCGAGGACCAGGAATATGCTCAGGAGCAGGATCACAACAAAAGCCGCCAGCCAAGGGGAGGTGGAAGGAAAGAAGGCATCTGCAAATTATTCAGGGGATCAGTTATCATTTTTCTTGCAGAACCAACTGTTGATGTACTCTCTGTTCATTGCTGATGTCTGGCTTCAATAGTTTAATGGCCATTTTCAACAAGGCAAACCATCAGCATAAGCCTGGAAACAACCTTGAGAGTATCACGATCCAGAACAAGATAAGATCATGGCTCTACTTGGTGAAATCTCAAAGTTGTATTGTCAGGCTCTTATAAAAGCTTTTAACAAGGCTAAATATATAGCTGAGTTGGTAACTGCTTGTGCTGAAAGTGTTGTATGTGTACTACACTGCATATGCGTTGTATGTCTGTAGCAATATGTTGTAACCACATTTAATTTTACTGGGAAGGCCAGAATAAAATAATAAATATTAATAAATAATACTAGTAGTAATAGTAATATGATTAATAATAAGGTTAGCCACATTCCAATCAAAAAATCATCTCTGTCAACAACAGCTGATTTACCATTACTTTAGATACCGCACTCTGAATCACTTTTGGAGAAGTCTGTTGAACTCCTTTGGATGATAAAAAAACAAACAAACAAACAAACAAAACTTTTTTATGTGTCTGAAGTGAAACAAAATGAATTTGGATCAAAGTTTTGCATTCATAGACACACGTAGGAGCAGTTCACCAGGACTTTCATATCGCTGAGATATTTTGCTGTGTCGTCAGAGGTTTGTCTAACCCACACCAAGTGTTATAGCAATAGAAAAAGAAGTGGAAGAAAATGAAAGGGAAAGAGAGAGAGGTGTGACAATAGCTTTCCCGTCCCTGAAATTGAGAATAGGCACCATCTGATAACAGCAGTTGATTTTCCCCATGCAACATCACATCCATGGAAGGATATTTTTGTGTTTTGTTTGTTTGTTCCTGTTTTAGTTTGTCGCACAAGGAAGCTAATGGCTGCTCAGAGGAAAGCAAAAAACAAAAAATAACAGCAGCAAAAAACTGAACCAGCCAACAAATAAAAAAATTATGGAAGAAAACTGTTTACTCTGTACCACTACAAATATGTGTTCCTGGGGCAATTTGGTCTGCATACGTTAGCTCACTACAAGCTGGAAGCTCATACTCACCTGCAATGGCAACTGAAGATTCTGTTGATGTTTTCAGTTGTTTATCTATAATTTTGCAGGACGCAGAGTTTCCAGATCCTGCTTTGAGAATGATGGAGCTGCTGACAGTGGCAGTGCTGGTGTCAGCAGAAAGAGGAGTTCCTGTGATGTTGTCTCCTCTACTGTTTGTCCACAACAGTTGAGCTTCAGAAAACAACCTTTCAGATAAACATTTGAGTCGAATGCCTCCATCCTCATAATCATCCACAACAAGCAGTGGATCATGGCCAACACCTATAGAGGAAATGGATAAGCAGGTAATTTTAAAGGGGAGTCTTCGAGAAGTTTTGCATTTATGAAGTCCTAGCAGCAGTTTGCCCATTGAAGCTGCAGCCCTTATCATACAACTTTAGCAAGTATTGCCACAGCTCTGGTCAGCCAGATTGTAGAGGACAAGTCTGAGAATTAAACAACATGAATGAGCTGGAAATAGAAGTTATTAAAAGCTATCTCTTTTTTAAATGACCAGAATCAAGTACTCATGCAAAACTGCCACAGTAACAGTTAAGATAGGGTTAGTATTAGAGTTATGATTTAGGGTTTAGAATTACTGTTTAGGATGGAGTTCAACTTAGGGTTTAGGGTTAGAGTTAGGTTCAACTATCCAGGTTAGTTGAGTATATTCATCTCATCAAATTTTAGCTGTTCAAAATATATGCATTTCACTGAGGCAATCATTTTGTAGAGAAAATGCACTCCCTACAGAGTGATTAATTCCTTTGGAAGAGTACTATAGGATAAATTAATTATGTTATGCCTGTCTCCTATCAACTACACAAAGTCAGATACAACTGAGCACTCAGATGCTCAGTTTTAATACCCACAGTTGAGCACACTAAATCCCAGAACATGCATCTGTGTTGCCTGAAATTCAAATAAATCATCTAAAACTGGACCTTCTGGAGAGGAAAGGAGTTATGGGTGTCATCCTATGTATTCATAGTCTCATAAAAGAATTCGGCACAGAGGGAAATTAATCCATTACAGAGCAAAATTACCTGCAGTGGGCTGGAGTCTAGATGCCAACACCGAGATGAAGATGGCTGCTGTCAGCTCCATACCTGTATGACAGGGAAAAGTCAATGTCTAAAGGAAAAATAAAGGATGTGGGGGCCTACACAGCTGAGAGATTTGGGATGGCCCTTTGGATCTGATGGCAAAGATGATACTGATTTAAAGCAGAACATAAAATCTGTCGTATTTAGAAATATAGAGCTATGGTATGAACACTGAAGTCTCCTAAATCTTTATTTCTTGAACCAGGAATATATATTGTTTCAAGACAATGAAATTATAAACACAGCAACTTTTCTTGTTTTGGGAATCCAACTCTAGCCATGGAATTCCATAAATATCCCTAACAAAGGATAATCTAAACATATATTAAATAAAGACATGCTGCTATTGGCATTTTCTTCAACTTCTCTTTGGATCCATTTTGGATAAAATGGAACCTCTCCTTAGTTCTAGCCCATCCAAACTCCCCTGAGGATTTTTTAGAGATTCCCCTGGTCATAATAACTAAGACCAACACTTTTTCAGCATGCCATAAGGTCACTTTTATAGCAGAAGAATTCCATATAACCAGAGGTAACTCTTTTTCTTCACTAACTGTAAAGGGAGACAGAAAAGCCAAACAAGCTTAGAAGCCTAACATTTAGCTATCTCATGATATATGGCATGAGTCCTACTTTTTGAAGAGAAATATAAGTCCATTAATAAAGCCATCAAGAATGTGAAAGTTTGACACATTTTTGACTGCTTTTATTAAATTAGTCTTTTCATTCCTTTGGATGTTCACACACTGTTTAAAGGTCTTTCTCTGTTGTCAAGGTAACTAGAGATATTTTTTTTCACTCTTATTTTTTTTGTATCATATCTATTATGTAAATTTT
The DNA here is from genome assembly GCF_023343835.1 of Lagopus muta. NCBI lineage: Eukaryota > Metazoa > Chordata > Aves > Galliformes > Phasianidae > Lagopus > Lagopus muta. The sequence goes on from NC_064460.1 coordinate 121,366, forward strand.
TTATCATATCTATCTCTCATATTTATCAATCTAATAGAAACACAAGAGGTGAGATGCGTGGGAAGAAATAGGAAAAGAAACTGTGCAATACATTGGGGAGGGGGGGGTGAGGAAAAGTAAAAAAAAAAAATGCATATAGCAAAAAAGCAATGAAAATAAACAACAGGGATTAAAGTGCCTACCAAGTCATCCTTCATGACTATCCTTGCTGTGGCATTGACACTGAAAGGACAATAGAGAAAACTCTGGAGTGCACCAGCTACAAGCAGGGACAAAGAGAAGGATGAACATCAGAAATGAAAGTAATGCCTCACAGCAAAGAAAGATGACAAAATGGAGGAGAGGATTAAGGGATCTGTTCCCATTTCATGCCGTCAGTCACATCTGAGTCTTACCAAAGGGACTGTACAACCACATCTCACTTGATGAGTGTGGATTTCCCTTTGCTAAACTTGATTTTGAGTCCAGAGCTAACTCAAAAAGAAAGTATGTCTTCAAGACAGATAGTCTAGAAGATATGGTTGAGGTTTTTACTGTGCCTAACAAACAACAGTTCACCATATAAAACCACACACAAAACATTGCTCAGCAGCTCCCAGGTATAATCCCAAGAGATTTTTTCATGGTAACATCTGAAATATCTGCTAATCAAGTCAATACAATACAACAACTGCAGGAGACAGGAGAATTATTCAGAGCTCTTACCTACACAAGCATCTAAATAAGCTACTAATTGTGTCAAAGAGAAATACAGACCTGCATTTCAATAGTACTGCTTTAGATTTCCACAAATGCAGCTGCACCTTACTGAGATCCACATGCAGGCTCTTAAATCTGTCGGCAGTGCTCAGAGGGATTCTGACACCTTTGGACTTTGGACTGATCAGTTTTCTTGATCATAAAAAGGAAGTTTTTATTTCCAAAGGTTACCTATCAACCTTTGCAATGCAGCAAAAGGAAGGTGGGAATTAAAATAATAGGTGTGGCAGGGAATTTACACTTTTTGTAGTCAAACAGTCAATACCTCTATGGAAGGTAAAAGGAAGTATAAAGTAGAAACTTCAGATAAAAAAGGTTTCTAAAATGTTGAGGAAAATTAACTCCAAGGAATAGAGTTAACCAATGAATTTCTTATGGATACAACAGGATATTGCTGGCTGTTGGCTTTCCAGGATGCAAGTGCACACTGCTGGCTTATGTCCCTCTGTTTGCCCATCAGAACCCGGAAGTCCTTCTCTGCAGCACTGCTCTCTATGAGTTTTTGTACCAGTCTTTACTCATGTCTGGGATTTCCCCTATCCAAGTGCAACATAAAATCATAGAATCTTTAGAGTTGGAAGAGATCTTTAAAAGTCATCTAGTCTGACTCCCCTGCAGTGAATAGGGACATGCACAGCTAAATCAGGTTGCCCGGGGCTTGGTACAGGCCTTGAAAGTCTCCAGGGATGGAGCATCAACAACATCTCTAGGCAACTTGTTCCTGTGCCTCACCACTCCCACTGTAAAAACATCCTGCACTTGGTCCTGTTAACCTTATTATTTTATTTTGTGCCCACTTTTCAAGCTTGTTCTGGTCCCTCTGGATGCTGTCCCTTCCTTTTAATGTATCAGCTGCCTCATTTAAATTGGTGTCATTGGCGAACTTGTTGAGGGAGCCTTACATCCCACTGTATAGGTCACTGATAAAGACTATGAAAAGCACTGGTCCCAGGGTGAACCCCCACATGAACCTAGAGTTGTTGACCACAACGATTTGGCTGCAACCATCCAATTTATTCCTTATCCACTGAATAGTCCACCCTTCAAATCCATCTCTTTCTTATTTAGAGATAAGAATGCGATGTGACAAAGAAAACACTTATTTCTTTGAGTACCTGAGATGACCCTATCTGATCCTGTTCTATTCTCAAGAGCCTAAGGTAGCAGAGAGATACCTCAGTCAAACCTCAGTAAGAGAGCCTGCTGCTTGAAAAGAAAGCACCGATGGGCTTTTGGGTAAATGTGCATTTCTTTAAAGGGAATGTAGGTGGGGTGAATACAAAACAAATTCAATAGCAGAAGTAGTGTGAAAGTGTTTCAAACAGAGGAACACACTAAGATATATTAGTACTTTAGGACTTTAAGCTAACTGTGGAAAAATCACAGATCATATGTTTGAAATAAGAATTACATGAAACAATAGAAGTGACTTCTACAAGTGTTTTGTTGGTTTTTTTTTTTCTTCTGTTTTTCTTTTAAATGAGCTATTTGTTAAACAGGTAACTTCCTCAAGTGGAAGAGAAAATCAAATATTTAGATGATACTATTTGCCTACATATATTATCTCTTTATTATCTATTACAAAAGAGAAGCTGTTGAATAAGATGGCACCCAAACTTAGAAGAAAGATGTCAGTCATCAAAACCTGACTGAAAAAGCCACTCAACAAATGTTTACAACTGAAAAAGACAAATGAACTGCATAGCCCTAAAAAGAAACAGAATAAAGTTGTAATAATTGATGCAGAATTTACACAAGACCTAAGAACTGGTTCTTTGTTAACTCTTGGCAACGTAGCGTTGATGCCTTGTCTCAGACACCAACCAGATGGTCTCACCAAAATGTAGTTGTTAACAAACGTGTGACTATGTCCTGTGCCTTTCATCACCTTCCCAAACTTATGTTTGTAGAGTTCATACTTCACTCAGGCACATTGTCTAAGGGATATAGTCTCTACAATGACTGATGTCAAACACAGATGTGCATGAATTAGAACATGATGTTTTAACACGAAGGTTCAAGCATCATATTCTACTAATCACACATCTTTCTCTGTGCAAAGTATTTTAAATTTATTTATGAAGTAATTTTTTGCAACTGTAGTGTAGAACTTTAACTTCTTCATGCGATCCATTAGTGCCTCATACTGCCAGAGCTGCAGAAAAGAGAAGTGAAAGCAAACAAGTGAAAAGTGTTGAGATGTGAATTGTTGATGGGGAGGCTGAACATGTCCTAGTGTGTGTTCACAACAAGGCACAACAGGCAAGGTGAGGACTTGGTGATGTATGTCATGAACTCCATAACTCGCTTTCAAACATATTCCTTGAAAGTTGTTAAAGAAACTACAATTATTTCAGGATGATTTGATCCTATATTACACTCTGCACCATTCTTGGGCTTAAAAAAAAAAATTGGTGATTTCAGTTACTTTACTATATAAACAGCTATGAACACAACCTTTGCAAGATTTCTGTGAGCTCTTATTAAATGTAATTGCCTTCTTCATCAAAGGCAAACAAGGGGAATCACACCTTCTACATGGAGCCAGGAATTCACTGGTGGTTTGGTACAGATTTTAGTGGTTCACTGAGAATACAAATTTTGACATAATCACAATAATATAAACAGTTACAGCCATGGTTATCCAATTGCTACAAGAAAAAATAAAACTTAGAAGTGATATACAAAGAATTCCTAGAGTCTGTCTTTTTTTTCTCTGGGGTTATGTCAGCTTTTCATATCTCTCAGGGTCTCACATTTAAAACTACACAGTCATCCCTCAACCTCAAAGAAAATACAGTGTTAATTGGTTTTCTTATGCTTTTCCCATTTGTTTACAGCTTAGCTATTTGAATTCCACCAGGTGAAAGTCGCATGAGCACTAGAAAATCATTGCCATACTTCTAACAAATAGTTATAGCTATTTCTCATATTGCAAATCTTGTAGCCTGCATGGGTGCATTACTGCAGAAGCTGCAACTGTTTACTAGTCTGTACCTTCTGGACCTACAAGGGTACGGTATACAGACATCACAGCTGGATAAATCAAATAAAACAATCTACAAAACATTAAATTGTTGGTCGATTCAGTGGCTTTCATGTGCAAAATGGAGAAAACACCAACAAGATGGGACAGGATGCCTGCCTGAGTTGAACTTCATGAGTAAATCCTCTGCCCCCAAGGGAGAACAGAGCATCTGGCACTGGATGAAACAAGGGAAGAATAAGACATCAGTATCTACACTACTGCTGGTATCTGTAAGGACACCAGAAGGTAATATGATTCCGCAAAAAGTTTGGATTATTTATTTCTTCATCCATTTTTACCTGCTGAAGTTGAGTTGGACTCATCCAGACTCCACATTTTCCCTCCAAGCTTTCAAGCTTTCCAGATCGTTCTAGAGGAGCCGCACAGAGGTTTTTCTTCTAAGGTAGCACAAAATGAACATGATCATAGCAAAGGAAAATCCGTTCTTCACTGTGATGGAAAGACACACACACTGCACTTCCCTCTTTTTTTTTTTAATGTGCACACAGAAATAGTTCAAGTTTTGCAGCCCTGGTTATGTGCTCTGTATGTGTGTTTATATAAGTCTCTATGTATTAATATATACACAGTACGTATGTGTATACACACGCAGACACATCCTTGATGTCAGATCCTGTGCATGAAATCATCTGCATGCACTTGCCCTCCATGGAAGAGGAGAATGAAGAAAAGGATGAATTTAGGAAAGAATCAATTTAGGAAAAACATGAGCGACATTCCACAGATAAAAGTACAAGAAATAAAGAGGTGGGATCTGCCAGAATGAAACTGCTTAAACTCACAAGATCTCAGTAACAGAGTTTCTGAGGTGCTAAGAAACAAATATCGCTGGGAATTCCAGAAGAGGTGGCTGCTGGGGCTTGGCTTATGCTGCCTGTCTCATGATGAGGCCACCCTGACCTTTCCCTGAAATGCATTTTGTTTGTATTAATTCAGCCTCTTTGTGGCTTTTGCTGATTTAATGCACAGCTTTAGGGTCAGGCTTTATCATACTCACTCGCTGGCTTACATGAGTGCCAGAGGACTCTGCAAGAACCTCAGCAATGAGATTGGAAACATCTACAAAGACAAGCTGATATGCAACATATCCATAGGAACTATGTTTACCCTGCAATAACATTTGTATAGTGTGTACATCCTATATCTCCAGTACAGTTTTCTTCTCTGAAATCATGCTGTAGCAAACCACAAGATGAGTGATTTCTATTTCAGCAGCAGTGCTGAAGAATGCAGACCTAAAGTTTAGGGTTCCCTGAGTTGCCTGTAGGGTTTTGAGTAGGGATAAGGTTTGGACTGGCTGTTGTTCAAGATAAAAATGTTGAGAAAAAGCTGAGGATCCCCATGGAGCTAAGAGTTGCAGCTAAAATGAGAAGGAGGACAAGTTTCTGAATGCTTATATCACTGAGCAGTGCAAGAAGTAGCCATGTATGGGGGAAAAGTCACATGTACAGATCCATGAAAGAAAAGGCTTCATATGGAATATCTCAGGCAATAAAAAATGGGTGTAATATCACCATAAGGTCAAGTGTCTATTTTTTTATAAGAAAAGGATGTTCTCTCCTTTGAGTATGATGAAAAGTACAAAAAAGAGAGACATGGTTGGAAAAGACTCCTTCAATCATGAAGTTACACAAAAACCAGTGTGACTCTACCTTACCAAATATAAATATGAGCTGGTATGACTATGTGCCAGTAGAATACTCACTTCATTTCTCAACCAAGAAAGGGAACTCTTCAAATACAGTGAATTTCTTCATACATGATATGCACTGCCAGATCCTGAGGCAAGGGTGAATAGAAAAGTTTAGGAAGACATTTGCAGATGAGACATTGGCACCTCTGCTGTTCCAGCTTAATGCAGACTAAACCAGATGATGGGTTTTAGTGAAGCAAGATCAGTTGTATGTTATACCATAGCGATTTAGAAGTTCAGTCTAGTCTTTGCACAAAGAAAAATGCTGTGTTACAGGACAGGAACTGTCTGTGGGTGTGACGTGGCCTCTGTTTTCCTAAAAATAACTGAACACTGCATGGCTTGAATTACCCTTCCATGGATAGGAACAACTTCTACAGCAGGTTACTCAAAGCCCCCATCTAACCTGGCCAAAACCTTCACATATAGATTTTTATAGACATTTTAACAACTCCACAGAAATACTTTGGGGGAATCAAAGGAATGGAAAGACCTTTGCAGATCTTGGCTTAGGGATGGTTCTGGGATTTGTGTTTCCCCAAGCCTCTGCAGAGCCCATAGCAAAACCTAGCTCTTTACTTGTGCCAAAATACAGCTTGTTCAAAAATCACAGCCTTATTTCCTAGGACATCCAAGCTGAGACACCTTGGCAAGGCTCCAGGTTTGGCCAGATACTACCATTACCTGCTCCATCCCTGGAGACGTTCAAGGTCAGGCTGGATGGGGCCCTGAGCAGCCTGATTCAGCTGTAGATGTCCCTGTTCATTGCAGGTGAGTTGCACTAGATGACCTTAAAAGGTACCTTCCCACTCAAATGATTCTACATGGTATACTCACCAAGGAATAGTTGTTCTATGAGCAGTGAGCACTGCTTTCCATACTGGTTGAATTTGCTCATCCACACTGAGATCTCAAGCCATGCTCTGTTCTAATGCACTACAGTCAGGTATCTTTGCTCATATCACACACTTCAAATGTTTGCATATCTTGATTAAATACTTGCACTCAAGCCATATGTGTCTCATACTACGCCTAGCATGATGCTCCTTTCCTTCCCAATCTGTTAATCATACAAATGTAGCTCAGTGCTGCAGCACTTTGTTGCAACAGATTATGTCATACATCCTGAGACGAGCTTAGGAAAGGGTGCAACAAACTCCACTCCTCCAAATAAACCAATCAGGGTATTTCCAAAGGCAGAGGGAGATACAGAAGCAAGGGCATGCAGAACTGCCCCACTGCTTGGCCAATGGCCAACTGGTTTCAGTGAGGACAGAGAAGATATATAGGGTTATATTAAAGGTCAAAATGAATAGGACTGAAGGGTAAACAAAGGAACTACAAAGCCAATTGAAGTAAATAGTAAACAGAAGGCCCAGAACACAAGCTGAAAGAACAATAGCTGCTTGAAAAAGACATCTTGATCGAAAATGTGAAATAATAGTGTAGAGTAGGGAGTTGAATTGGCATCTCTGACATAAATTTGGGCATGAGGACTTAGTGGCTCTCTTCAGAGTCAGGCAAGGTATTGCTGATATTTCACCTAGAGCAGAAAAGCTTGTCCATTGTTATTTTGATATCTTGTGGGATCTTCCATCTGGGTTCATGACTTCTTTGCTATGGTCCCTTTGCATTGAGTTCTAGGTCTTACCTTTGAGACAAACCATGAAACAGACCAAAACTGAATACAGAAAACCTTTGCATCATGCAGGTATTTGGGAGGTTAAATTAATTGGTCTTTATTAACCAATTGGTTAATTGGTCTTTTTCATTTTTCCCCTATCTGCATACGGGAGTTTGGAGAATTACTAACTGGAAGAGGAAATACATATGCACATAAAACTGTCAAGAGGTGGACCTTACTAAACCACAAGCAATAAAGAATACTGAAGAGATGAACTGGCTACTTAAAGGAGGGCTTGGAACAGAGTGGGGCAAGGAGTACATAATCAATAAGATTAGACTGAAAGACATGGGTTTATTTCTTCTGAAGAAGAGGAAGCAAAGGATGATGAAATAACGTCATAGAATCACTTGAAAGTCAGCAATAAAGATCCAAAAGCTTCTTTGTCCTGTTCAAGCAGAATCCCGTAGACCAGATGTGTCAAAGACATGTTAAGTCAGATTTTGGTTATCTTTGAGGATGGATACTCTACAGTATCTGTGAACAGCCTGTTCTTGTGTTTGACCTCTCTCACAATTAAAAAAAAAAGAAAAAAAAAAGAAAAAAAAAAAAAGTGTTTTCTTGTATTCCTTATACTCCCCATTCTTAGACTCCCAGACAGCATTTGAGAACTGAGCAAAGAGGCAGTCATAAGTGCCATTCATTTTTTCTCTAAGGAGTTCTTAGAGGGAGTTTATAAACAAAAGGGAGATTTTTTTATATGGTCTGACAGTGATAAGGGAGAATGGTTTTGAACTAAAAGAACTGAGATTCGGATTAAATATCAGGAGGACATTTTTTTACACAAAGAATAGTGAGACACAGGAGAATGCCCCATCCCTGGAGGCATTCAAGACCAGGTTGGATGGGGCCCTCCACAGCCTGATATAAGGGATGGCACCAGTCAACAGTGGGGGGTTGGAATTGAGTGGGCTTTAAGGTCCCTTTCAACACAAGCCATCCTATGATTTTAAGTCTTCCCTGGGCACTGCCTGGTCACAAGTTAAGTCCTGCAAGTAGAGTGATGGTTTCAGAGAGGTGAAAAACAACTTTATTTTTGCGAAAACACCGACAGAAGACAAATGATCAGGGTCATTCTAGCATGGTTTATTTTTCCTTGACTCTTTGATGAACAGAAGAGCATGGGAGGAGAGGAGCAGTATGAGGAGATGTAAGGAAGCAGAGGTGGCTAGTGTTCTGAGAGGTGAAAAGGGAGAGACCAGTTAAGGGGAGGAGTCAGAGCAAGGAATATTTGTCATTTACCTCTGTCTCTGTCCCTGCAGTACTTTCTCCTGCCCACCCAGCCAGTCACCAATTCTAAGCTCTTTATCTCTCCTCCAAGGACGACATTTCTGCTCTACCTTGCTCATCCAGGCTTGCAGGGGTCAGATTGTACAAGTTCTCTGCTGTTGCTATGGGACCACCAGGAAATCTTTTCCCCTCTAGGCATGCCTATATCAGCAGTCTGTCTGCCTTTGCTGGAACCAGAATAGAAACGGTGCTTTTCCTCCTGGTATGGATTTGTGGTAAGTTTCCTCCTTTGCTCCCGGAGAATGGAGTTTCAGATATGGTCTGATAAATGGTGCTCATGATGAATTGACCCCTCTCATATCCTCATTGGTGTTTTTTAGTGTGGAGAAGACAAGGATCTGGGGAGAATTTGTTGTCACTTTTCAATACTTAGAGGAGACTTATAAGATGGAGACTTTTCACAAGGGCATGTAGTGGTAGGACAAAAGGTAGTCATTTTAAATTAAAAGACAGTAGATTTATGTTTGATAAATGGAAGAAACTCTTCACTGTAAGGGGCATGAGGCACTGGAACAGGCTACTTAGAGAATTTGAGAGTCCTCCATTCATGGAGGTGTTCAAGGCCAGGCTGGAGGAGGTTTTGAGCAGTGTGGTCTTGTGGGAGGTGTCCTTGTCCAATGGCAGAGGGTTGGGATGAGATGGTCCTTAATGTCCTTTCCCAGCCAAGACATTCTATGATAAATTAAATTTCTGGTGCATGACCTTTCTGAGGCAAGAAAATACAGCATTAGACATCATCATTTGGCTTCCAAAGATCACCTGGAGATTTAGAGGCATTATGAATGCAAATATTCAGATACGAATCCTGAGAATAAATCAAGCATAGGGACATAGCAAGCATAAGGACAGAGCTTCCTTTAGTAGATTTCTATAATCCAGAATGTAATCCTGTTTTCTCTGCCTCTCTTCTGCACTCATAGACTGGATTTGAGCCAGGACCTAAGAACAAATAAGCATAGCATGCCTCTCTGTCAGTGCCAGTGCTTAGTGTAGCTGCATTTATATCCCGTAAACCTGCACAGTCAAATCTTTAAACAAAAAGTAGTAAAATAATTGGATAAGGATTATCTGGAGACAGTGGCATTGTTGGCTTTTGGCTTTTGTTGTTTTTTTTTTCTTTTTTTTTGGCAAACTGACACAAGTTAAGGCTGCTTCACAGACTAGGATGAAGAAAGGGTAGGGTGAGAATTGTAAATGAACAAGGAAAATAATTTGGCAATTTAAAGCTTGTAAGGAAACTATCTGTGCTTCCCAGTAGCGTAGAAGAGTGAACCTGGCAAGCTTTTATATAGCAGTCCTTGTCATAAACCCTATGGTGTAAGTATATAATGCTATGTGAAGCAGCATCAAATACCAAAGACGCAGACACAATTTAAGCACCAAAAAATGTCTTTCTGAATAAGGGAGAACTTTGGCACCCTCTGCCAGGCTTGTGTCCCCATAGTAGTCTGGAGTTTTGTTACACTCATGAAGACTGTTCAGGGCAGTTCTGGCAAGTGTTTTTGACAGAAATCATAAATATTTTTCATTTGATGTTGAAATCCTAACTTGTACTCTAGTAAGTGAACTAAAACTTCCTTCCATAACTTGCACAATGCAAGGACTGATGTAACTCAAAAGGAGCATTCATGGTCTTATGCACGGAGCTCCCTGCTGCACAGGGATGATGCCAAAGTAGCTCAGATTACAGCTCTGGGACACACTGTGACCTCCATCCCCTTAGGGACCATATCCAGAGATTTTTCTCTCATGGCAAATAATACAGCCTATGGTTTCTGTGGTGTGGAGCTGTCACATCAGACGGTGTGTTGGGACTCTTCCATAGCTGAAAAATTGTCTGAGAAGGACAAGTTACTAGGGACCCCATGATCAGGACGTTCCTAGGTGACAAGAAGAGCTTGCAACTTCTTGTAAATGAGCAGAGATTAATTAGACTTCCTAGAAAAATCTTTGTAAGACAGCTGCACCACAAATTAGCCAGCAAACACTTCTTTCCATGCTCCTGCATGAAGCACCAACGGTTAGTATGTCAGCAATTCTTCCCCAGCCACATCTAAAATGGCATTATTCCTACAAGAACAAGCTGTTTCATTCTCCACTATCAACCAAAAGCTGTTTTGTGTTCATTTTCTACCTTGACTTTTTTTCTGATCCAGGTGTTGCCAACTCAGCTCCCATCAGACTCGTAGATGGCCCCAACCGCTGTGCGGGGCGGCTTGAGGTGCTTTGGAAACAGCAGTGGGGAACAGTGTGTGATGATAGGTGGGACCTATCTGATGCCATGGTCGTATGCAGGCAGCTGGACTGTGGGAAACCACTGTCTGCTCCTGGCTCGGCTCATTTTGGTGAAGGAACTGGTCCTATCTGGCTGGATGACATGGAATGCAATGGTACAGAAGTTGACCTTTCTGCATGCAGGACCAGACCTTGGGGGGAGCATAACTGCAATCATGGAGAAGATGCAAGTGTTGTGTGCTCAGGTAACTCATGTTTCCACCATTCTCTGCAGAGTGCTATGTAGAAAGAGGCTTTTAAGCATGTTTGCAAAATTTTATTTTTCAGTGCCACTCTTAGGATTCAGATCATACATAGATGTCTGTTTTAGAACTAACCCAAGCCAAAGACAGTGTTACCCATCTCAGTTCTTTTGGCAGTTAAACTGATTGATGGTGATGCTGCTGTTCTGTTCCTGCTGTGCTCTGCTCTGCTTCTTATTCCTTAACTATAGAGTAAATGAGGAAGGAAGCTGAAATGAATTTCACCTGGATGCACAAGTTTTCCGTGTATTTTATGGCTAAAGTAAGTCATGGGAGTTGAGCATTTGTGTCCTCTTTCCATTTGTATTTTGAGTCAGTGCTACCAGTGAAAACATTTATTATCCAAAATGGCACTGAGATGAGAAATTCAGCTGTGGGCCATTTGTCTTTGTGACACGTCTGACCTGGATGTGACAACATGGTGTTGATGAATGCTAAGCAACAGAAACTGGATGGGGAAGATTTGATGGCTAACATTGTGGTTAATTGGGAAATGAAACATAATTAAGTGGCACACAGGTTGCAGGAAGTTGACAGGTGATTTGGAGGTGGACGGGCTGCCCATTGCCCTCTTTCATGACACTGTTCCAAAGACTGCTCCATTCAGTGAACAATGAACCAGGTTTCCAAATTCACATTTCCTGATTGGTCTAAAATGGGATTCAACTCCATATTGAGACTTAGATATACCTGTGGAATTGCCAGTGCTGCCAATGACCAGAGTGGACAATTGAATCAAAACAAATGAGACACCATCAACTAACTAGAGAGTACTAGAGAGCTGTTTCACAGCTGCTAAAATGGCATCATGGCTGAAACACACCACTCACCACCTCACTGTGCTCACACTCACTATTTGGTCTTCTTAAATCTTCGGCAACGATGAATGTCAATGGGTGCCATTTTTTCCGCATGGAAGAATTCAAATGCTCCTCTTTGCTTCATACTCACTTCCATGACTGATGTCATTTTGTCAGACTGATCCTCTGCACTCATAAAGCAACAAAATATAATGCAATATCGGTGGGAAGATTCAACTTCTACTTGCATACTACCAACATTGGCCTCTGATCATAGAATCATAGAATTGCTCAGGTTGGAAAGGAACTTCAAGGTTGTCGTGTCCAACCACAAAAGGATGTTGTAGGTCAACATAAACGGGAGGCATTATTTTCGGAGCAAACATCGTAAAATATCAGCACCCATCTCTCAAGGAGAAACCAAGAAGTATGTAAGACATATGGGTGTCTTGATCTGCTGGCAGCAGCCACCCTTGGTGTAACATTACAGTGTGGATTTTGCTCCTGCTTTGTAAAGAATTTCAAATCCAATCTGTTAATCTCTCTGACTGGGAAGTCTGAAGCCACAGAGAAAAAAATCAGAATGTCTTCCTCATCTTGTTTTCTAGTTCTGGACAATAATAGTGGAGAATTTTTCTTCCCTTCATTCCCTACATGGTCTTTCCTTGTGCAAACCCTGATCCTGCTTTTTGGTGGTGGTGGTTGATTGATTTTTTTCTTGTTGTTTGTTACTTTTTAATGCAGGAAATAGTGAAGCTGTTCAGCTGCGATTAGTGAATGGTACAAATCACTGCTCTGGGAGAGTGGAGGTGTTTTATGCCCACAAATGGGGAACGGTCTGTGACGACAACTGGGATCTAATTGATGCTGAAGTTGTGTGCCGTCAGCTGGGCTGTGGGACAGCCCTATCTGCTGCTTCCTCAGCTTATTTTGGCAGAGGATCTGACCCCATTTGGCTTGATGATGTTATGTGTAAAGGAACTGAAGCTGCCCTGTCTGAATGCACTGCAAAACCTTGGGGAAAACATGACTGTGGGCATGGAGAAGATGCTGGTGTTGTATGCTCAGGTAACTCTCATCCTGCATGACACACGTGAGTTTTGTGGGATCTGGAGATATGCTGGAGATGCTGTAGGGAAGCAACACTGCAGGGAGCACAGTTCCCTTTGCAAAGAAAACTCCTGTGCTCAAGGGAACTAAAATGTAGAATGTGGTTTGCACTAAAATGACTTGCATCTTCTTGGTATTAAAAATTTTCCACTGCATAAGCCACTGGTAGAGCAGTGTTGTTGCAGGAATTATTTATACACTCCCACAACATAGCACATGGACTGTGATGCTTTGGTAGAGAATATTCTTCCACTGCTTTCAGCAGTCTCATCATCTCACTGTTCTATCAGTGGATTTAGTTCCTTCTTAAGTATCCCCTAAACTGTTTCATTAGACAAGGTGCAACCATGGCCCATGTCGTCTCTCCAAGTGCATTAGTATCAAGTCCTCAAAGACAACCATCAAACCAAGGTCCCACCTTCATGATTCCCAGAGCCACCCACTGCATCCCAGTTCTCCAGCTGTCTGGCCAAATGGAGGTAGCATATTCCAAGAGATGTTTACCATTAGAAATTTGCAATTAGCTCAGTTATTACTAATACAATGATTACTTGGACATTACTGGAGGTAGAAGAGTCTGTTTTCCGCAGCCCAATAATAATGAGGCATTAATAAGACTGTCAACTTCGTAGCCACATACAGAGGCTCTCCTGACTCTCATCCCCCAGTCTTTGCTTATCTTCAGAGTTCCCCTTCCCAGAATGTGAATCTTAAACTTGTTTTGTTAAGCTTCATGCAGTTGGTGGTTGCTCTCTAATTTTACAGGACCTCTCTGTCAAGATTTCTGTGAGTCAACATCTCCTCTTAGTTTAGTACCATCTGTGAAGTTAGTATGTATTCAAGTCCTGCATCCAAATCATTAATAAAAGCATTTAAGAGAATTGACCCCACAGTGGAGCCATTGGGAGCCTGAATAGTGATGCTGCTGAACATCTCATGCTGTGATGATGGAAGAAATGCTTGTGCTGCTCCCATGTGCAGAATTTTTCCATGTCACAATCCACAGAGTGTCAATGAACACACTGTGTTCATTGACAAATGGAGAAAAGACAAGCCAGATTCTGCATGAGATTCTTCCCTAGCCTTTATTTCTTTTCCTTCCTTTCTGTAGGTTTTGCAATACCAGCCCCGCTCCGATTAGTGGATGGATCAACCCAATGCTCTGGGAGAATCGAGGTGTTCTATGGCCAGCGCTGGGGAACTGTGTGTGATGATGGCTGGGATTTGGCTGATGCAGAAGTTGTGTGCAGACAGCTGGGCTGTGGGAAGGCCTTGTCAGCTCCTCATGGGGCTCACTTTGGGCAAGGATCTGATCAAATCTGGCTTGATGATGTCAGCTGCATAGGGACTGAAGCTGCCCTCACCACATGCAAAGCCAGTCCCTGGGGAAGCCATAACTGTGACCATGGAGAAGATGCTGGCGTGGTGTGTGCAGGTACCCTTATAAGCATTAAAGAATAAACTATCTTGGGTCATCCTGGGGCCAAGGTCCTTTGGCACTAATAGATGCTTGCAAAAAAAAGCATCAGAGAGGGCTTCAAAATGATGTGGCTACATCCATAGATAATTACAACCTGTCTTTCCTTATGTCGGTCTTTTGAATGGGGTGCTTCCAGGTGGCAGTTTGCAACCACAGATAGTGGTACACAGAGGGAACACAGATCATTGTGAGGTGTGTTCTCATATCACTTACTCTACAATCCAATAATTGGGTTATTCTTCTTATAATGTAAAAGAGAAGAGCATGTGAAGTGTGATGAGCATAATTGCATAAGTCAGCCACAGCCCCAACTGACCAAGTTCTCAAGTTCCACCATTCTTCTTTCTCCTGTTTCTCTTCCTTAAGAGATTAAGGAAACATTAACAGAAATGTTTCTGTTAAGGATGGCTGTAGGTCTTCCAGTCCACTGCTCTGCCAGTCCTGAGCAGTTCCCATCAGAGGCTGCTTAGTTTGAGAGGAGGAATTTATCTTTCAAACACTCAAAAGAATCATAGAATCATAGAGTGGCTTGGTTTGAAAAGGACCCCAAATATCATCTAGTTTCAACCACCCTGTTGAGCAGGGTTGCCAACCACTAGACCAGGGTGCCCAGAGCCACGTCCAGCCTTGCCTTAAATGCCTCCAAGGGTAGGGCATCCACCACCTCTCTGGCAGCAAAATGAAGAGATTAAATTAAAAATGTGGGTTGACTTCACACCTGGGAAGAAAATACAAACTTCTGGTCAAATTATTCTTTCTTGTGTCACAGCTGTCCCAAGACAGATGCTGCTGAGCACTTAAATGTGTATAATAGACCACACTGATTCTGTCCTTGAATCTTACTGCTGTTCAAGGAATATTCCTCAACACTCAATATTAATTGCAAACGTTCACCCAAGCAAGAACCCCTGCTCCAAATTCTTCACGCTCAGCATCAGCAGATCTTTACACCTTCAACATATGCTATTGTCAGCCCTCAGTCAACTTGTGTCATCCAGAAATTGCTGATCCCAACAGCTAAGAGTCCATTACGCAGCCTTAATGTAGGCATGCCTGTGCTCCTGCAGCAATGTTATTTCATTGGTTCCTTCTATGCTCAGCTTACCAGCCCACATGACTCGCTCTGGTCTGTTTTACCACAGTTAACAGGCTGCAGGCATAACTGTCATCTTCTGAGAAAATAGAGGTACAAACAGATGGCTGATTTTTAGGTGAGACTAGCCAAAGAGAGAGAACCAGAGACCACTATTCTATGGGTCAGAAGCTGCTGCAAGGATCTACTGGTCTGTTATGGAAAAAAAAGAGCAATGTCCATGCCACACCACCGCTGCCCAGACATGATCAGCATGGACCAAAATATGAAGGAAAGCACAGAAAACTGATGTCTTCACTATATCTCAATTACAGGATTTGCTGAGCTTCTTCCAGTCCGGCTGGTGAATGGTTCAAGTAACTGCTCTGGAAGAGTTGAGGTGTTTCGTGAGCAGCAATGGGGAACCATCTGTGACGACAGCTGGGATTTAACAGATGCTCAAGTGGTGTGCAGGCAGCTGGGCTGTGGGGCAGCAGTATCAGCACCTGGCTCTGCTCGGTTTGGACAAGGAACTGGACAAATTTGGTTGGATGACGTGAACTGTGCAGGATCTGAAACTGCCCTTGCTGAGTGCCGAGCCAAGCCTT
The DNA here is from genome assembly GCF_023343835.1 of Lagopus muta. Classification (NCBI taxonomy): domain Eukaryota; kingdom Metazoa; phylum Chordata; class Aves; order Galliformes; family Phasianidae; genus Lagopus; species Lagopus muta. Next base: position 137,448 of record NC_064460.1, read on the forward strand.
GGGGAGACCACAACTGTAACCACGGAGAGGATGCTGGTGTGGTGTGCTCAGGTACTACTAGTGAATGCCAATGTATGTGGGGTACAATGCAGCCAGTGTGTTCGTGGCAGGGTGCTGGTAGATGTGGGGTCTCCTCAGAACAAGGAGGACGAGCGATCCTCATGCAGTTGTAGGCTGAGATGAAAGGAGAGTGGTATGTTGATGGAAAGGCTGTATTCCACCTGGACAGCACGGCTCAAGATAATAGGGAAGGGATGTGAGTCATGGAGAAGGTCTGTGTTCTCCCCTTGTGTCCAGGACAGTTCTGGAGCCATGCTGCAGGGAGCAGCTTGAGCTGTCAAGGGGACTAAAATGCTGTGGATTTGGATATTGAATCCTGATGGTTGGGTATGTCAGGGCACTCCCAACACTCAGGTACCACACACATTTCTGTATCCTGTTGTTGAGGAAGAAACCTGCCGTTTGCCGCCAGACCCCTGTGAAGATTGTTTGGCTCTTGCACAGCACTCTGAGACATGTAATGATCCCAAACATTTTGCACTTGTATTTGGTGCAGGTACTGCTGAAGCAGCTCCCATCCGTCTTGTGAACGGTCCGAGTCATTGTGCTGGGAGAGTCGAGGTGTTTCATGACCAACAGTGGGGAACCGTGTGTGATGATGGCTGGGATAAAGCAGAAGCCAATGTTGTGTGCAGGCAGCTGGGCTGTGGGGCAGCAATATCAGCCCCTGGCTCAGCTCGCTTTGGACAAGGCTCTGACCCCATCTGGCTGGATGATGTCAGTTGTGTAGGGACAGAGGCTGCCCTCTCACAGTGCCGGTTGCAGGCCTGGGGATCCCATAACTGCAAACACGGAGAAGATGCTGGTGTGGTGTGCACAGGTAACTCCTGCCTATGCCTCTGTGTTACAGGGGAGGATTTCTTTTTCCATGAGGATAATTGGTGTGCCAGCATAGCTGCAAACTGTGTCTTGATGATGATGTATCTCTGTCATCATATGGGATATGGGAAGGGAAGGGAAGGGAAGGGAAGGGAAGGGAAGGGAAGGGAAGGGAAGGGAAGGGAAGGGAAGGGAAGGGAAGGGAAGGGAAGGGAAGGGAAGGGAAGGGAAGGGAAGGGAAGGGAAGGGAAGGGAAGGGAAGGGAAGGGAAGGGAAGGGAAGGGAAGGGAAGGGAAGGGAAGGGAAGGGAAGGGAAGGGGGAGGGAAGGGAAGGGGGAGGGAAGGGGGAGGGAAGGGGGAGGGGGAGGGGGAGGGGGGTGAGGTGGGAAGGGGAGGGGGGTGAGGGGGGAGGGGGGGGGGAAGGGGAGGGGGAGGGGGGGAGGGGGGGAGGGGAAGGGAGAGGGAGAGGGAGAGGGAGAGGGAGAGGGAGAGGGAGAGGGAGAGGGAGAGGGAGAGGGAGAGGGAGAGGGAAAGGGAAAGGGAAAGGGAAAGGGAAAGGGAAAGGGAAAGGGAAAGGGAAAGGGAAAGGGAAAGGGAAAGGGAAAGGGAAAGGGAAAGGGATGGAATGGGATGGAATGGAATGGAATGGAATGGAATGGAATGGAATGGAATGGAATAGAATAGAATAGAATAGAATAGAATAGAATAGAATAGAATAGAATAGAATAGAATAGAATAGAACAGAACAGAACATTTGAGTAGGAAGGAAGTCACGTCTTGGTCTCCTACAAACTATATACTCCAGTGTCCTCAGCCACTTGTTGCATGCCTTCCAGACTTTGTAAGAACTTTATTGCCCTGCCTTGCATGCATTCAGTACCCTAACCTTCTTTTTATATTGTAGAGGCCAGAAATGTACACCATATTTAAAGGAAGGCTGCACAAACACTACATAGAGCAGGAATGGCACTTCTTTTGTCTGGCTGGCTCTGCTCTGTGTATTACACCCCAAAACATGGCTGCTAGCGCACACTGCTGCCTTCCATTGGGCTTGCTTTTACCAGTGCCATCAGGTCCCTTCCTGCTGGACTGCTATCCAGCCACTCACCACACAAGCTGTGAGTGAATGCAGCATTGCTCCATCCTAGATACAGCACCCAGCATTTCCCCTTGTCCGTGTTCTGTGTTGCCGACTGCCCAGTGCTCCAATGAATCTAGAACCCTCTGTAAGACCTTACATCCCTCTAGAGAGTAAATATCACCTCCCAGTTTAGTGTCAGCAGCAAACATGCTTAGGATATCTTTCATGACTACAATGAGATCACTGTTAAAAATGTTGACTGGAACTGGCCTGTAGGATTGAGTGATGGGGAACACTGGTGGTGTTTCGGATGAAGCACCAGTCACTACAACTCTTTGAACAACCCTTCAACCATCAACCCTGAGGCAGTTCATCACTTGGCATAGCAAGAACCTGTTTACCTCACAGATGGACATTTAGTCCAGAAGGATGCTGCAAGGGATGGCAGGGAAGGCCTTATTTAAATCCGGAAGGATTACATCTGCTGCATTCCCTTCATCCACCCAGCAGGTGACCTTATCATAGAAGGACACCTAATTACCAAGGCAGGACCTTACCCTTCATAACCCATATGGGCTTGCTCTATGGCAGCTTTAAAATGCCTTTCAGTAGCGCACAGGAATAGCTTTTCCATATGTTTTCCAGGGGCTGAGGTTAGACTGACAGGTCTGTTGTTTCCTGGGTCATCTCTCATCCCCTTTTCCCCTTCATGATGGGTGTAACTTTGCCTGGTTTCCAGTCATCAGGGACCTCCCAAGACTCCCCGACCTTTGATAAATTGTGCTAACTCATACTGTATTCCTCTTACTGACATTCAGCAGAATATGGTACACAGTCTGTTGTGTCCATAGTTTTGAACTGGCAAAGACATGCCAGCATCAGGCAACAGAATAAACTAGGCCCTCTCTGGCATTATGCATTTGATCTTACTTTTTAATCAGGCCAGCAGCAACTCCGTAACACGTATCCCTCCCCTCTCTGTCTTCTTCAGATATACCAAGAGAAGCTCCACTGAGGTTAACAAATGGGCCAAACCGCTGCAGTGGGCGAGTTGAAGTTTTTTATGGCCATCAGTGGGGCACCGTGTGTGATGACAGCTGGGACATAAGCGATGCTGAAGTTGTTTGCCGGCAGCTGGGCTGTGGGAGGGCTCTGTCCACGGCAACTTCGGCTTCTTTTGGAGAAGGGTCTGGCCCTATCTGGCTGGATGATGTGAATTGCACAGGAGCTGAAACTGCCCTTTCCAAATGTGAAACCAGTCTGTGGGGAGCCCACAACTGTGAGCATAGAGAAGATGCTGGTGTCCTGTGCTTGGGTAAGTCTCATTTATTCTGCTTTCTGACTGAGGCGTAAGGTACATGGAGGGATGCTGGAAATGACAACAGGGTGCCCTCTTCCCATCTTATAACTCTAAATCCAGAGTACTGAAAAAAGAAAGTGCATCTGGTTGGATGTGTGCAAATCCAGCGGTGTTTCCCTTATCTCCCTATTCCCAAACTCACCATGGTATTGTGGTGCCGCAGTCCAGTGCTTGCTGTGCTGAAGAATTCAATTCTGGAACACTTTCCCATGAATTCAAACTTGAAACTCCTTTCTGTGTGCTACAGATAAGTCAGATAGCATTGCAGGACTGCTGTGAGTCACCCTGTTATTGAGAGCAGTGCACAACCAGTTGGGTTTCTCTTGTTTCACTCTCAAAACATCATGACATGCTCTGCATTTGTTGTTTTCCCTCTTCAACACAAAAGGTCTTGCAGAAACGTAGTGATGCTACTTGCCCTTCCCCTGTCCTTGGTAAAACCATCTTCAGCAGATCAGTTTTCTTTTCCCAAAGTTTTTCCAGTGTCTTCTGTGAAACCTCTACAGATCAGACAATTTCCTCAAAATTGTTGCACTGCGCTTATTTGCCACTGGAGGGAAACCCTGACCTAACTACTGCTTATAGAATCTGCAGTCTCTTGTTTCTTTGTCATGCACATTGTTACTTATTCTTTGCATCTACCTCGTGATAAGAATGTTCTATCCCTTCTCAGCCCCTTCATATCTCCTTCTGGAGAAATGGTTTTGAGCCGCTTCTTATCTCCCTCCTTCTTCCTGGTTTTCTCCTTGGCTGCTTGACATGATTTTTCTAATCATTCATCGAGCTGAGGCTTTAGCAGTAGTGATTCACACTGAAGGTTTGCTTTGGATATCTTGTAGACAGCACTCCCTTTTATACTAAGCCATGTATTTCTTGGGTCAACATGGCACTTCAGGGTTTCACTCTCAATCCTTGAGAAGGATTTGTGAAGAACTGTCATGTAGTTAACTCTTCTTCATCTTATGTTCAGTCATTTTATCCCCCCCAAATGGTACACTTTTGAATTGTTCTCACTGGAGATTACCTGTTTCTCTACAATTACTTATCCACATCTGGAGAATACCCTGCGGATTTGCTGTCTAAGCACAGATCCCTTTCTGAATTCATCACTGTCCTTTTGCAGCCAGTGAAGACTTAGCACAGCACATAGCAGGATTTTCCCCATCCTGATGACATGCCCAAAGCAGATGAAAGGATGTGCAACCCAATCATGCTGGTTTCCTTCCAATGATTACAAAGGGAAATGACTCTGCTTTGTGGAGTTGTAAAAGGGTGGGTTCCCTTGCTAACACAACTTGTTTTGTGTCATCTAAGATGTCCTGTGATGTCCCATCCAATTTCTAATTGCAGATACGGAATAATGCCCCCCTCCCAAGGTCCTAAGTCAAGTCTGCCAGACTCACTGGATGTCTGGAGTTCGCTGGACATGTCACATACTGATGAGTATTAATGCTAACGAAAGGAATTAAGCCACTGAGAGATGAAGTCTGGCTGAGGTCAATCATACCCCCGTTTTGTCACCATGTTCCTGGCTAGTGTCTTTTCCCTTGGGCATTGGCCTTTCCTGCATCTGCTGCCTAGGCACTGCTGTCTTCTTGGTCAAAGGCAGAGAGAAGGAGGCTTCAATCCCCTCATATTTGGGAGTGAGAAGCAACAGGACATTTATTTTCGTCAGTTTGGGCCAGCACTACTTCCTGACCTTTGGGTCATGTGTGAGGAAATCCAATAGCATTGAACTTTCTTCTCAATGCTTGTCCCTGGACGTCATATTAATGCAACTAGTGCACACAATGTTTCCTGATGTGCCTGGAAGGAATGTCTTTGCCAAAATAACTTACCTTGTTTTTCCTTTGTGTTTCAGGTGTTCCAGAACCAGCTCCCATCCGGCTGGTCAACGGTTCAGATTTCTGCTCTGGGAGAGTTGAGGTGTTTCATGAGCAGCAATGGGGAAGCGTGTGTGACGACAGCTGGGATTTAACAGATGCCCAAGTGGTGTGCAGGCAGCTGGGCTGTGGGACAGCAATGTCAGCGCCTGACTATGCTCATTTTGGACAAGGAACTGGACAAATTTGGTTGGATGACATGAACTGTGCAGGATCTGAAACTGCCCTTGCTGAGTGCCGAGTCAGGCCTTGGGGAGAGCACAACTGTAACCATGGAGAGGATGCTGGTGTTGTGTGCTCAGGTACTGTTAATTCACATGATCACAGACCTGCAGAGGTTGGAAGGGATCTCTGGAGATCCCCCTGTTAGAGGAATTTTCCAACAGTAAATTGCACAGGAGAGCATCCAGGAAGGTTTTTATTATCTCCAGAGACTTCACAACCTTTCTAAGCAGCTTGTTTCAGGGTTATGTCATGCTCATCGTTGAGAAGTTCTGTCGCATGTTCAGACAGAACTGCCTGACTTCCAGTCTGTGCCCACTGCCCCTTTTCCTGTTGCTGGACATGACCTAAAAAAGCCAGGTCCCAATCACTGAAACCTGCTCATCAGATATTTGCAAGTGTTGATAAGATCCCTGCTCAACCTTCTCTTCTCCAGGCTGAGCAAGCCCAACTCCCTCAGCCTGTTTCCTTAGGAGAGGTACTTCAGGCCTATGAGCATCTTCATGTCATCCAGGAAATGCTCCAAATCTCCACATCTTTCCTGTGCTGGGGATAGCAGGCCTGGACGCAGTATTACAGATGGAGCCTCCGGATAGCAGAGCAGAGAGGGCCAATCCCCTTTCTCCCCACTACCACCCCCAGTTGATGCAGCCCAGAGGACTGTTGGCTTCCAGACTGTGAGCACTTAATGCTGATTCTAGTTAAGCTTTTCACCCACCAGAACCCCCAAGTCCATCTCTGCAGCCCTTCTCTCAATGAGTTTTTCTCTCAGTCTGAATGCATATCTAGGATTGCCCTAACCAAAGTACAACACCCTGTGTTTGGCTTTGATTAACATCATTTGGTTCCTGTAGGTTGTCCATGTCCCCGGAGTTTCTTGTCAACACAGGAAACTTTTGAGGATTCGCGCTCATCTTTCTGACCATGTTTTGGGTTGGTTTTTATTTTTTTTTTCATAGGTATTACAGAACCAGCTCCCATCCGGCTCGTGAACGGTCCGAGTCATTGTGCTGGGAGAGTCGAGGTGTTTCATGACCAACAGTGGGGAACCGTGTGTGATGATGGCTGGGATAAAGCAGAAGCCAATGTTGTGTGCAGGCAGCTGGGCTGTGGGGCAGCGATATCAGCCCCTGGCTCAGCTCGCTTTGGACAAGGCTCTGACCCCATCTGGCTGGATGATGTCAGTTGTGCAGGGACAGAGGCTGCCCTCTCGCAGTGCCGGTTCCGGGCCTGGGGATCCCATAACTGCAATCATGGAGAAGATGCTGGTGTGGTGTGCTCAGGTAACTCCTGCCTGTTCCTCGGTCTCAAAAATTTTGGGAAACCTGGAAAAATGATTTTCAGACTCAGTAGGAGGTATTCTCTGAGTTCAGGCTGCTCCTAATGTCTGCTGTCAGTCATTGTGGTCTATAAATTGATTCTTGTGTAATCTGCATGGCCCTGATCATGGTCCACAGTCACCACCAGAATCTGGGTTACCATGATCGGACCTGCATCTGATAACTGTATCAAGCTGAGTCTCCTGTACCTCAGCTTCTGAAGGATCCTGGACTTTTTCCAGGGTTGAAAATGATCCCAGAAACATCCCCACTGAGTTTCAGGGATCCTAGTACCTGAACCTGGATTATATAGTACAAGATACAGTGCTATATACAGCATACAATAATACATAGTGGAATGCCCAACAGAATGCAGACACCTACATCGGATTTCCACTCTTCTGACATGAGAGCTGAAGAATGGCAAAGAGTCCCCAAGGCGATTCAGATGGGAAACAGCAACCAGCTGGAGGTTGCCAAATATATCAATTTGCATGGGTTACATCTGTAATATCCATAGACAACATTAGATTTTTATTCCTGAGCTTGGCAGGGCAGATTGCTCTTTATATGGAGCAAGAATGGTGTTCAGTGTCACAAAGTTGTTCAGTAAACTCTTGGAAACGTGTCTGCTTGGAAGGGATGAATCAGTATCCTCCTCAATGTGCTGAAAGTCAAGAAGGAATTAATCTTTCTACAAGTCTTTACATGGGCTCCCTTAGATATAGAAAATCCAGGCTTTTGTCTAGGATCAGATGACCACACTTGAAACTACTAAAAGAGATTAAGTGAAGAAACTCCTGACCATAGCTTGGCTACTCAGCTTGTACTCAAAGATGGGGACATCATTGAAATGTACAAAGTGGAGATGTATTTAATCATTATGACCAGCATAGTCAGCAGAAAGGAAGATTAGCCCCATCTTCATACTAAACCAACACCTCATCTGTGTGTGTGAGATTGGTTCATTGCACACCAGGTAACAAACATGTCTTGCTGACAACGAATGGGAATACAGCAATCTTGAGTCATAAGCAAGAATTTTCAGCAACCCAGAGCATGATGGAGAATATGAGGTTGACTATGGGAGAAGACTTGCCCTCCCAGAACATCCTCTTCATCCACTGGGCACCTTGGTTGGTACAAGGACACTACTGCGTGTCTACTCTCAGCAGCTTTAGGGTTCAGCTGCAGGGTATTTATGTGTGCATTTCTCATTTTATCTTGCTTTATGTGCAGGCAGTGCAGAAGCAGCTCCTCTCCGGCTGGTGAACGGCCCTAGTCGTTGTGCTGGGAGAGTCGAGGTGCTTCACGGCCAGCAGTGGGGAACAGTGTGCGATGACAACTGGGACCTGAGCGATGCTGCGGTTGTGTGCCAGCAGCTGGGCTGCGGAACAGCCGTGTCAGCCCCCGGATCCGCTTATTTTGGGCAAGGCTTTGGCCGTATCTGGCTGGATGATGTGAAATGCTCCAGCAGGGAATCAGCGCTCTCCAAATGTGCAGCAAGGCCTTGGGGAGTCCATAACTGCAACCATGAAGAAGATGCAGGCGTCGTCTGCTCTGGTAAGCTCCATGCATGCCCCACCATGCAGGGCATTTGTAGCAACTCAGCCTCTCATCTGGGTTTTGGGTTTGGTGGCTCTTCATTCTTTCACAATCATAGAATCATAGAATCATTTGAGTTGGGATGGATACTTAATGTTCACCTAGTCCAACTCCCCTGCAACAAACAGAACTGCTGAGCTAGATGAGGTTGCTCAGATTATGGTGCAACCTTCAAATGTCTCCAAGCATGGGGCATCCACCACCTCTCTGAGCTACCAGTGACTGTGCTTCTCTGCCTTCATCATAAAAAGCTGTTTTCTAATATCCAATCTAAATCTGCCCTGCAGTAGTTTGTTCATTCACATCTCTTTCTCAGAGATGTTGCCATGGGACGATGATGGAGACGTGAAGTTGGATCTTGGCATTTTGAGGGATGATTCCCATCTCTCCACATTGCTACTTATTTTTGCTTTTTGTGCTTTTGAACTATCACTATCGCTATCCGTTACATGCTTGTATTGCCCAAAGAATCTGTGAATGCCCCATCCCTGGGGATTACAGAAGCACAGAACCACAGTATTATAGGGATTGAAAGGGTTCCCTAGTGATCACCAAGTCCAACCTCCCTTCAAAGCAGGATCCCTAAAGCAGTCTGCACATGTAGGTGTCCAGGTGGGAGATGTTGAAGGCCAGGTTGGATGGTGCACAGGGCAATCTGATCTGATGGGCAGCAACCCTGCCCATAGAAGAGGGCTGGAACTCAATGGGTCCCTTCCAGCACAAGCCATTCTATGATTCTATGATTCTATGATTCTATGATTCCACAGTCCTATTTCTCTATGATGGATCTGATGATCTTCATAGTCCCTTCCAACTCATGCCATCCTATGATTCTATGATCTTTCAGGGGCCTTCCAAGCCAAGCCATTCTGGGATTCTAAGATTTGATGATTCAGTGATTCTTTAACGTAATTATATGCATACTACTAACTTTAAGTGGCCTTGCAGGGTAAAGCAAGCTAGTTTTACAGGTCTGGATTGTATGTATTTCTTTCCAGGTGGAATCTAAACATTGCAGATGCTCTAGAGTGGAGAAGAGAGATGACAGTGCTGGCAAACGTGTATGACATTTTTTCAACCCAAACAGAAGACATCTTTGAAGGACAGAGTGCACCCAGTACAGAAGCCAATCACGACACTCAGATCTATCTCACTGAATTGTAAGCACCAATCTGATGTGCCCAAATCAGGAGCATTGATGGTCCCCTTCAGCTGATAAAGAGATACGGGCTTTTGAACAGATGTCCCACGTGCATTTCAGTGTCCTTCCTTTTCTCCAGATCCTTCCCCAACTTCGTAGCCCACCCTTAGGCACACTCTAGTACTTTTATATCATAGAGCCCAAAACAGCACAAACACTATTTGAGGTAAGGCTGAACCTCCAAGATTGGGGCATTCACAACTTCTCTGGACAGTTTCATCACTCTCTGAGTAAAGAACTTCCTCCTAGAATTAAACCAAAATCTCCCTTGTTTTACTTAACTTTCATTCCCCTATGCCCTAGACAAAAAGATATCCATGTCCCTTCCAGTCTTAAACCTTCTGTAAATCTGCAGCAAAAAAGTGTGGTGGGAACTTATGGTGTCTCCTTTTTCTAATGTAAATAAGCCTTGAGGAACCAGAACATTTGCCCAGCCCTGTGTTTTTCTTCCAATTTTTCTGCAAATTGTTCACAACAAGGTTGCATTACTTTCCATTGGCACCAGCTCAGGCCATGAATTCCTCTTCCTCCATTCTGCTTCCTTATACTCACTGCAGATTTTGTGGTCCTTCTCCACCACACTCCATGCACACTTTGTTTTTCTGCTCTTGAATTCATGCCCATGCTTTAGGGACCTCCTCAAGATAAGGCCTGGTGGCTACCATACAGACCTGGGATTGCAGATGGTCAAACCAGTCTTGTTGGTGATCTCAATTCCCATGCTCCAAAACTGGGGTGTGCCGAGGAGGATCTGCTCAAGGGCTCTGAACTTCTCCATGGGGTCAGAATGTTGGAAGATGGAGAGGAAGGAGAGCTCAGAGACTGAAAGCCTGAAGGAGAAATGTAATAGGGGCTGAGGGTTTTGTTCATTTGGGATGGGGACATTTAGCAGAGAGCAGCTTGGAGCCAAGCCACACTGAAGCAAGTTGTCACATCAGTCTTCCAAAATCACAACAGATGAAACAAGCTGAGATGGGCAGCAGACAAGTTAGACACAGTTTGCTGATTTCTCACTGGAGTAGTGGGAAAAGTATAGGAGACAATCCAACCCTCCATTAACTGGAGATACCCCAAGGAGCTTGATCCAGATGGGAATCCTCTAAGTCCCACATCATGTCCCACAGGATGTGCTGGTGGGTGGGGAATCCCAGGGCATCTCAGAACAAAAGGTCCTGGTGTAGGTTGAATGGAGGAGACAAAACTAGAAACTTCTGCAAAAATGAGGTGGTTGGGTATGGAGATGTGGTCCGAAAGAAGAGGTCACCAGGAGAGGGAAGCAGCAAGCAACTAAATCAAAGTTAGATCCTCTCCTGGAAGATACAGAGACACAAAGAGGAACCTTTACCTGGTGTGCCCAAATTGTGTAGAGGAGGAGAAGAAAACTGTTGTCTCCTGAGGAAACAGGGCTATGGCTGGAGTTTCCTGGGTCTGCCCTGCTCTGCAATGAGCATCCAATCACACTCAGGACAGGCAGACAGGGTGAAGCAGGAGGTGTTGCCCAAACTGTGAAATGCACCCTGCACTGCTTCTGGTGGGGACAGAGTTAATTTCCTCCCCAGCAGTTCTGTCATGCTAGTGTTTGGATTTATGATGAAAACAATGAAATGAAAGCACTCAGATGCCCTTGTTGCAGAGCGATGCTTGCACAGAGCCAAGGACTCTTCAACCTCTGATACTGCAGGAACTGGGTGGGACAGGTGACCCCAAATGGTTCAAGGAGGTATTCTATACTATGATGAGCTCAGCAATGAAGGATGAAGAAAAGAAGGAAGGGAGGAACATTTAAAATTACGGTGTTTGTCTTCTCCATTAACCATTATGCAGGATGGAAATAACTGAAAATCTGCCTGCTGTTGAGAAGGAATGAACTAATTCCATATTGTGCTTTGCTTGCACATGCAGCTTTGGCTTTACCTGCTAACTTCTGTTTCAGCTGGCGAGTTTTCTTGCCCATTCCTATTCATTTCTCTTCCCCATCCTTGCCAGATGCAGTGTTAGGGCAACAGACCTGTACAGGTCCTACGATGAAAAAGCAGGAGAACAAAGCAGCTGCAGCCACCCAAGGCAGGGGGGCTGGATTTCCAAGTCTGGTTTCTGACTACTTTCCCTGCAAGAAGTGAATGAGGAAACCAGTTCTTGTGTTTGCCTTCAAACAAAGAGTCAATGTTTGCACAGCTCTGATGAAGCTCTACCATCAGCTGTCCTTGCAAATCTCCATCTATCACTGCCTCAGTATGAGCATTTTAGCATTATGTATATATATATATATTTACAAACAGCTACTTAGACTCCATTTTGGGGAGGGTGGGGAGATCACTTGAATGTTTTCCTTTTTCCTTCTCTATTCCCTTAAAAATTTAGGTGCCAATTTAACTCTTACTGAGAGAACTCTTTCTCCCATAGTTTTCTACTGATGGGGCACAACACACTTTCAATGGAAACCTTCCCCTTGGCTATCAGACAATGCAAAAGGAAGGGAAAGGGATGAAACCTGGGTGCCTCTTCTTTTCACCTTTGCTGCTGGAGGGCTCTGAAATGCATTTCCTGCATATATGGGATGACTTATTTTGATGCCAGGGACAGAAAGTCCATGCTCCCTGCATGGAATATCAGGGAGAGGTGGGTGAAAAATGCAACAAAATAAAGGGTAAGAAAACATATATATATATTTCCATTAAAATCCAAGGAAAATTAAGTAGAATTGCCCACAGCTGCTCAGCATGCAGGGGAGCACTCTTTCCATGAGTCCATTGCACAGCTCAGTGCTTGCAGCATGCAGCCAGAAACACCAGGGTATTTTCTGTTGTGTGTAGGATGGGATGAAGCTATGCCAAAAAAAAAGAAAAAAAAAGAAAAAAAAAAAGTAGAAAACAGTTTCCATTCTTGGACCAATCACTGCAGAGACTGCTGGAGTCACAGCTCAATAGCTCTCTCTAAAAGCATTGTGTTCCCTAGTAGATGAGTTTTCCTCTCACAATGTAACACAGCTTTCAATGCTGGAGCCAAAATACATCAAAATAGCAAGGGATAATACTTCATAACAGCACTGCTGTTCATTTGCTGGGGTGAAACTCCTGAAGCTTTGAGGAAAGGATGAATCCAAGACATTTTCAGAGGGGATGAGAAGCAGAAAATCACAGCAAGAACCATGCAGTTGTGCTGGTGCGTGCTTGTTTCAAGATGCTTTGCTTCACACACATGCATGTCCAACTTTTGGCTTGCCTGGGCCGCACTGAGTGAAGAGAAATTGTCTTGGGTTGCATATACCTGAGTTGCTCTGAAAGTAATGCTTCTTACCTGTATTTACCTGGAAATGACCACTGGTACAAAAATCATAACAGCACTATTTGTCAACTTCTCAGCTACAAATCACTACTTTTAATACAGTCACCACTGGCTATGCATTTTCACAAGCTATGAACAAGGACCTGCATGCTGTGCTCATAAAAATCTTCACAAGCAGATGTGACTGCTGTCACTGTCATCACTGCTGAAATGCCTTATGGTGAAATCCACCACTGCCTCTCTAGTCAATCCTCACATCCACTAATTGGCCTCCATAAATGTTCAGCAAGCGTTAATGAATGTCAGTGGGTGCCTTTTTGTTCCACATGGAGGAGCTGAATATCACCCCTTTGCTTTATTCTCACTTCCATGTCAGACACCATTTTGTCAGAATGCCCCTCTGCTGCTATCTATCACACAGCAACAACATTTAACAGAATATTGGTGGGAAAGTTCAATCTCTACAGCCATCCCACCAACATCTGCCTTTGGCATCATGCTCCAAAATATTAAACCACGAGGCATTACTTTTGGAGCAGCCCTAATAAAATATAAAATACAGTTAACGTATGTAAGTAACAGAACATCTTAATTTTTAGCATTTTTATTAAGATATAAAAGAGAGTAACAAAAACATGAAACTAGTGAGTTCTCACAATGCTCATCAGAGATTTCTGATGAAATGCTGCTCTTCCTGTCCTTCATTCTTGACAACAGTTGCTCACAAATGTGCATATTGCCAAAAGTGATGGCATGAATAAGGTATGACTGTGAAGCAGGGGATATTTTTCTCTTACAACATTCTGGTAAAGAGATGTGACCAATTTTTGAATTGAATGTGGGATTGCAGCTCAGCATATTCCATTTGAAAATACACACATTTATGTCAACAGAAATGGAGTTTTAAATGTACCTAGAATCTCCCCGTGCCCTTGTTTTCATCCCAGACAGTGTTAATAGCACACATCTGTTGGGTTAGTGCCCAACATGACCGCCCATGTCATGACTCTGTTCTCCAAACCCCTCCTTCTGCATTCACTTTGAGGAATCTCAGAAATGCTCCCATGCCTTTCACTCAGACTGCTGTGGGCATCAAGATTTATGATAAACCAGTAACATGCATAATCACCAGACTCACAGACACCTTTGCAAATACAAAACGTCAGTCTCCTCAGCACAAGAACAGAGCAGGGAAAGTTTTTGCAGGTGATTTCAAGGATGATTCAGCTCTTTGAGTGGAGTTTGCTAAGAAGCAAAGCAGACACAAGATGTGAATATGCTCCAAGGAGGGAATAAAAAGAAATGCAGGAGAAGAGGAGAGGAGAGGAGAGGAGAGGAGAGGAGAGGAGAGGAGAGGAGAGGAGAGGAGAGGAGAGGAGAGGAGAGGAGAGGAGAGGAGAGGAGAGGAGAGGAGAGGAGAGGAGAGGAGAGGAGAGGAGAGGAGAGGAGAGGAGGAATGGAGGAAGTGAAAGCAGGAGGATTTTGAGAAGCCACGCCAAAACCAGACAAGTTTGCCAACATCCACAAACCCTAACCCTAATCCTAACTCTAATGATAACCCTTAACCTAAGTCATCCCAGCCCTCACCCTAACACTAAACCTTAACCTAACCTGAACCTTAACTTTAACCCTAACACTAAACTTAACACTAACCCTATGCCTAACCCTAACCCTAATTAATCATAACCCCAGACCTAAACCTAACCCTAACCCTAATTGGACATCACCCTAACCAAAACCCTAACCCTAACTCTAATTCATCCTAATGCTAACCCTTATTGAACCTAACTTTAACTCTAATCAGTCCTAAACATAACCCTTACCCTAACCCTAAACCAAACCCTAAATATAACCCTAACCCTAACCTTAATCAGAGGATACCCACAGTTAGAGTAAGTTTTTAGAATTGCTGTAACTGTGCAGCCAAAATCAGCAGCATACTCATATTGCCCCACACTGCACAACTTTTAGGTGAGATCAGTGAAAATTAATTAGTTAATTAATTAAAATTAAAATTAAAATTAAAATTTATTTTCCTTTCAGTTCCAAACCTGATATCGACATTTTTTGGTACTTTATTTACTTTTTAATTTCCACTCGATCTCTTTGGAGAAGAAGCAATGGGGTGATTGCACATGCTCCTTGGACATGAGAATTCTGCTTCCCTCTAGCATGAATACTATTTCTTCTGTGAGCTTTGGCTTCTCTATAACAAATTAATTAATTAATTTTAAATTAAAGCAGTAATTTAAATTAACTCCCTTAATTGATTTAAATGAACTCTTAAATGAATTACTTTGAATTCAGGTTTCACTGGACACGGTTGTGGTTTCTTTCTAAATTCTTAAACTTTTTGTTCACACATCATTGTTCTGCTCTGAAAGGTTAGCGAGCATTAAATCATTCATAGCTCTCAAATGCTCCTAAATTTCTGTTGTGATATAAAAATCAGAATTTCCAATAATTACATGCTGATATTTTTACTTGAAAACATTGGCAATTTTAGTTTTTTGCCTTTAAGTTCAACATAGAAAAACCTGGCTGCAGTTTAATATCTTTTTATTTATTTATTTTTTCCTTTTCCTCCAGCAGCGTGGATGATATATTAATAAGAAAAATTCAAAACATCTACAACTTATTGTTGTCTGTTTCAGTGTTCGCTATCCCTTAACTCACCAGACAATGTTGATAGTATTTCAATGCCTTTAAATGTGATGAAACATGTGTTTCTAGAATAGACATGATGAATTTATTTTTAAAACAACTATATATACTAAATGAATATGTTTACAAACCTACTAATTGCACAAGTTTTTAATGATCATTGAGACTAGCATAGTTTCTCTTTGGAGGTAGGCAAGCCTACAGCTGTTAATTAGCCACCAATTATAAAAGGTCAGCCAGGCCTTCAGGTGAAGATGTGGAGACTCCCTTGGACTGCAAGGGAAAAACAATTCTTTGTAATGTTTTGCAGCTTTCCTTGTAGCTTTTAGTTTGGTTGAACTTGTGTCTCAACACTGAGCAACAGAGGGGTTAAGTGAATTTATCACTCCCACTTACCTGTGGTTGGTTAACATTCCTCTGTGAAGTGTTTAAACATTTCTTAATCCCATTTTCTCCTGTTTGCTTTGAAAACAATACATGGTCAAAAGGGAAATCACTGTTTTAGTTGTTTGTCCTAAAAACCACCTCTCTTGTGCACTCATATTTACTACTCAAAAACTTTTGACATGCATTATGTATTTTATTTACTTTTTGATCTACTTAATCAGTGCATTGTGTTACACAAAGTTGTCAAACTACTTTTTTTTTTTCCCCCAAGGAAAAACTTACTGCATCCCTTCCATTTAGAAAATACTTTTATTTTAACATATGACCACGTGGCTGCCTTTTTATAAGAAGTATTTCTTGCATTTTGCTTGCTTCTAATTAATAGCATTAAACAGCACTATCTGTTTAATGGTCTGCAGAGAACATAAATTGCTCACTGGGGGAAGAATTTCTTTTCTTCCTCTCCCTTTAATTCTGTTCCAAAGGCTTCTCATTTGACTAAAGAGAAAGGACCTTCAGCTCATGAGAATAGGGAGTCTCAAGTGCTTGTGGGCTTTTCTGAGCAGCTGTGGGATATATAAATGGTAAGAAATGCAGATGCTGCAGGAGGAAGCCATTCATGGTTTGTTTTTATATTTTTGAAGGAAAATGGAGAGTTCTACGGGAAAACATAAGGGCACAGAAGAAAAGTGTGGCCTTGCAGTGGATTTGGGGCAGAGAACACACGGGACCAGCTCTGCTCACTGATTTACAGGAAAGGGGTGGCTGTTGGACTTTGGATCTCGTTAATCATTGCTCCAGAATGGTGCAATAAGGAAACCATTTCCCTCCCCTTTTGATTCTCTCTCAGCTTCTGGAAGAAGAGCAAAGCTGTATTTTGTGTAGAAAACGAGAGCTTGGTTTTTCCAAC
This sequence comes from Lagopus muta, assembly GCF_023343835.1. Lineage (NCBI taxonomy): Eukaryota > Metazoa > Chordata > Aves > Galliformes > Phasianidae > Lagopus > Lagopus muta. The sequence continues at coordinate 154,244 of NC_064460.1, forward strand.
TGCCTCTTGTCTCCCTGGTTGTCCAGGCTCTTACTAAGATAGCTGCTATGCACCCATCCCAGCTGTGAGGGCAGGTAAACACATGAGGCAGCAAGGGAGGGGGGGTTGAAGTTGACCCCTTAGCAGAGATTTAGCCAGCGGGCTCCTTAAATGCCTTATGTAGTTGTTCATTTGGATCCCCATAAGGAAGGATTGGAGAGTATTTGAATGTGTTCTCGTGTAACACAGAGCTCTTCTGATGACTGGGAGATGGAATTGCTCCTCTTTGGGACTGGTTATGGGGGAAGACATTTCCTATCTGGAGTTCAGTGCTCTATCCCTTTCTCTCCCTGTTACAGGCCTGCAGAGCTGCAGCACCCAATTCCCATCCCAGCACGATGCCGGTGCACTACGTGACGTACAAAGGCATTAAATTCCCTCCAGCCTACAACTCCGTGCACAGCTTGAGTTTTGCCCACAACGAGTTCCTGGTGCGGGACGATGACGTCTTCAACATCACCTACCCTAAATCTGGTACCACGGGGATGTCCAAGGGAGGACAGAGAGGCTGGGAGAGTTGTTCTGGATAGGTTTTGTGGGGAGGTCTATGGCAGAAGGTCTGTGGGGTTGTGGGAGAGTTCAGCTGTTGTTCAGAAGGTGAATCTGTTCTTGTGATGGGAACAGGAATGCTTTGGGTGAGAGATATATGTACGTATATATTTATAGCACAGTGGTTGTGCATGGGCAGGAGGCAGTTTCTTCAAGGTGAACAGACTTGATGGTGACATTGTTGCTGAGGTCCAAGCATCCTGAAGCCCTGGGCAAATCCCTTGCTCTGTATTTCTGTTGTACCTGGTAGGCACCGTGTGGATGACTGAGATCCTGAGCCTCATTCGCAGCCAAGGCCACCCCAGCTGGAACCAAACTGTCCTCAATTCTGACCGCATGCCTTGGTTCTCAACCCGCCTGGGTCTGGAGGCAGCCCTCAGCTACCCTTCACCTCGCCTGCTGACCTGCCACCTCCCCAGGCACATCTTTCCCAAGTCTTTCTCCCATTCCACTGCCAAGGTGGGATCATAGAATCCAACATATATCCAACATATCTGCTGTATATGCCCTTGTGGGGTGGGTGCTCATGCAGTGCCTGAAGGGGAGCCTGGCAGGACCATTGCCCATGCAATGCCCATCTGGGAAACATTACAATGATGGACCTTGGATGAGGACCCTTGTAGGGCATCCTACACACCCTCTGAATGGAAATATGCAAGTCCCCATCTCACATCTGCACCTTTGGATACTCTGGGGAACCTCCAGTGGCTCTAAGGAGCCTATGTGTTCCTCAACCCTTGCCTGAGGTCCACATTATTGTATCTTGCACTGAATTGATCCTCCTTTGACAGACCCTTCCATTTACAGATCTACCCCAGTGCCGTTGCCTGCAATTTGTCTTTCCCTTCTCTGAGCATCTTACTCCTGTATGCACTCTCCCCCAGGTTATCTACACCCTACGGGATCCTCGAGACGTTGTTGTCTCCTACTTCTACTTCTGCCAGATGTGCAACAGCTATGAGGACCCTGTGTCCTTTGAGCAGTTCTTAAGGGACTTTCTCAGTGGAGAGTGTGAGTGTGGTTTGTGCTCTCTCAGGGCATGCTGGGGCTTCCTTATCACCTCTATATCTCTACAATCTTTTCGTATGATCCACTGATGATGCCTCTGAAACAGAACATCCTCTATGAGAGAGGTGAAGTGCTTAGCAAGGCACAAAAAAGCACACAAATTTGATTTTTAATTTGCCTGCCTTCTACTGATTTCATTTTTCTCTTGGAAATCTTGACCAGCAGACCCCTTCCATTCACAGATCTACCCCAGTATCATTCCTTGCTATTTGTCTCTCCCTTCTCTGAGCATGGTCTGTGTCTGTTCCTACTCCTGTGCTTGCAGGATGAGGAAGCAGCACTGTCTCAACAACATCTGTTTGAGCAAGGAAACAGCAGCAGAAAGGTGGCTGGAGAAGACCCCATTGCTCATCTGCAACAGCTGAACCTCCCAGTCACACCTAATTTCAGGATGCTGTTGCTCAGTTTTGCATCTTGTCAACTTCCTGCTGCCTAATGAGGCCCTTCCTCTTCCCTGCACACCTCATGCCATGCCATGATCACCCCATAGGCTTGTGCCTTCTGTCTCCCATCAGTGCCCCATGGCTCCTGGTTTGAACATGTCCGAGGCTGGATGGAGATGAAGGACAGGGAGAATTTCTTCTTCATCACCTACGAAGAGCTGAAACAGGTAGTGATCTTGGCAGACCCACTTGCTCCAAATGTGCTGATGCGTCACCTAGGTGGTAACAGGCTTATTCTGTGTCCCTAAGGACCTGCAAGGCAGTGTGAGACGCCTCTGCCATTTTCTGGGACAGAATTTGGATGACGATGCTATCTCCTCAGTAGTCCAAAACGCCTCCTTCACAGCCATGAGGCAAAACCCTATGTGCAGCTCCATCTTGCTCCCTGCAGACATCATGGACCAGACCAAAGGCCAGTTCCTGAGGAAGGGTGAGTAGAGAGGTCCCCATCGAAGTGCTGGGTTTTGTTGTCCCCTTGGCAGCACTAGAGAATGAGGAGGACACATCACAGGCACTAAGGTTAAGAGAACTGGGTCTGTGGGGATGGCTATTCATTTTGGACAGCTCTCAGTGTAGTGATTGCACCCAAAAACTGTGCAGGAAGGAGTATTGTACAGTGGTTTGTGCTCTGAAACAGAAATATTCCTTCCTCAGGCATCTGTGGGGACTGGAAGAACCATTTCACAGTGGCACAGAGTGAGACCTTCAACAGAATCTACCAGGAGAAGATGAGGGGTTTGGACGTGGCTTTTCCTTGGGACAGAGACCAGGATCCAGATTTAACTGAGACCATCTGAGTAATGAGTATCTGCCATCTATTGGCAACAGGGGTAATGGGTTGCTGTTGGACACAGGGAGTTGGATCCAGGAGTACAAATGGCTGCAACATGTTGGGGTACAGTTTGCTGCCAAGCCAACTGTGTGCTTTATCATGGGTATTTAACAGCTCAGCCTTGTCAGTGAATGGGAAAAATGTGCTGCAGAACAGGAACTACCTAGAGATCATAGCCAAGTGCATCACAGATAGTCAGACTTGTAAAGACTTTTTAATGTCAAACACTAAAGAAGGACTTAGGGATATCAAAGAAGGGGAAGACCTTTTGTGCATTTTGGCTCAGACACGGTTCTGTGATGTGTGTATCTCCAAGCCCTCACAGAGCATACAGGGAAATCCAGCTCTTTGTAAGTGCCAAAATACAGCTTGTAAAATACCCACAGCTTTACTTCCTGGACGTGCAGCCAGAGTTGCTTGGGCATGACTCCAGCCTTTTGCAGACACCACTTGATCTATGCAGCCATAGAAACTTATCCTATGGACAGTGAGCAGTGCCTTCCATTTTGGTAGGACTGGCATGTCCATGATGTGCAGTGTCATAGCTAGATGACCTGACTTAAGGAAAGACTACTAATGCTGTTGTAGACTAACTTGCCTTTATGGTGCACCCATTCAGGCCAATCACGTTCTGCTTAATGATCATCCATGTGGGGGCTTAGAAATAAAGGACATGTGGCACAGCATTAGACAGTGCCTACAAAATCATGGTCAAAATTGTTTTGTCTTACATAAAGTACAGTTCAATTACCTAGTTCATGTGCTGATTGCCTCATTTATATGTTTGCATTCGAGCTATGTGTGATGCATTCTATACTAAGCATGATATTACTCTCCCACCAGCCTGCTAATACTGTGGGTTTGGGCCACTGCCTTAGCTGGACTTTGTAGAAGCTGGTTATCAAGCAGCTTGTGGGGCAACAGGCCATGTTCGTATCCCAATAAAGATGACTTAAGCGCTGTGTGGTGTCTCCAACATCATTCAGTGCATATGGCACCCACTTGGACTTTGGAGATATTAAAACATTAGATAAAGGCTAGGTACGATGAGCTATGGTGCATACAAAGGTCTTCAGTACAAGACCCCAGAAATGCTTTGCTGGCTTCAAGAAACAAAATTTTCAGCCTCAAACCCCTTTACCAGCAGGAGAAGAGTCTAACGAAAATGCAGCAAATACAGGTGTTCACCTCATGATTGCTCTTTCTCCTCTTAACTCACTTCTAAATGCAGAGCCCTCATGAACACATAAAAACTAAAATCTGTGCTCATGGGAAGTGTCAGGTGCTTTTAAGGTCTGCAGAGGGAGAATGCAAGCAGAGCATGACTCACTTGTGTCGGGTTATATCTCCTCATATACATGGAGACCATTGTTGGGATATTCCAGTTCTCCCCCAGTTCTGATGGAGAAAGGAATAATGTCTCATTTTTTAAAATTGCAATGCTAATGATACTAAATCTGGATCCTCAGAACACAGTGATGATGTTATTAGGAGACAACACGGACGCTAATTATCTTTGCAGTAACTGATCACCTGGTTAAAGAAACAGGAGGTCTTTGCTGTCCCACGTTGATAACAAACTGATAATGATGATGCTAAAGCAGCCAAAGTCACAGCGTTCCTTGGTGTGAATGCACTGGACAAATCAAATGTGTGGCTGCAGTAAAATCAAGACACTTAGCTTTTTTTCATGCTTTCCTGAGGAGATGCATCAGAGCCGGGGTCTGACCCACCTGCTTCAGCACAGGGTCCTCTGTGGGATGCATCATGGAGATCATGAGAGACAGTGGTCACACCTGTAATTTCCCATTGCCACTTGAACCCAAATATTAGGTCAGGCATAGAACAAAATAGAATAGTTCAGTAGGAAGGGACCTAAAAAGATGATTGGGCCCAACAGCCCAATCTCTTCACAATTAACTAACCACTGAAACATACTGTTATGGGCATTATCCAAATGCTTCTCATCATAGTTTTGGCTGGGAAATTTGTATATCCATTTTATGTACTATTTCTCCATCGATCCTTGTACAGAGCTCTGTTCTGCATTTTTGATGAAAATAGTGCTGATTCCTTACTGGTGTTTAAGCTGCTGCTGAGCTTATGTTTTCATCCACCAAACTGGCATTCTTATCATACAAGGAGATCAAGTTAATAAAATAGGACTTCACATGAACCTATGCTGGCTATGGTTGACTGGCTATGACTGAAAGGAAATCTTCTTCAACAGCAGCAAAACAATGTTCTCCATTACTTTTCCAAGGACTGAGGTTAGACAGACAGGTCTGTAGTTTCCCAGATCTTCCCTTATGCCACATTCCCACTTTGACTTTACTGGACTGTTGAGATAAATCCATTTATAACATCTGCTGATTCCTTTGGAACTCTGGAGTGGATCTCACCAAGCTCCATGGTCTTATGAACAACAGGACCCTTACAATTTCAGTGGCCACAGAAAGAAAATCGCTGCTCCCTTAATCATGGACCTGAAACTCACAGTCCATCACTTGCATTTTATATCCAAGATTCTATTAATACTGTAAATAGAGATAATAAAAAATAGTTTCCTTCAGAACAAGCAAATCAGGCCAAGGTTCTAAGATTCAGTGTGATAGCATGGCATATGGGATCAAAATCAGAGAGGCAAGGGTGCAAAATGAGATAGGTAGAGCAAAGGGTACAGCAGGTAGCAACATTCTGTTGCAAAACCACATTTACAAGATGGGAACGAGTAGGGAAAGAGTTTATCAGCAAAGCAGAAAGGACGGGAAGATAGTGAAAGCGTGTGCAAACTGTGCTGAAGTTTTGACTTATTTCCACTTCCATTTTTGCTAAAATTCTTCCATTATGACGCAACTAAAATAATGAAAAAGATGGGTGACAGGTTGAAATACTGAACGTACACTTAGGAAAGACAGGTATTTTGATGTGAATTTAAAATCACAATTAAAATCACCATTAAATATTTGGGGAAAAGGCAATGTTCATCCTTAACAGTGCTTGTGAGATGGGGAGGTGCCAGGTTCTGGTTGGTTTTATCTAATGTATGTGTTTAGAAATGAATGAATGAATGAATGAATGAATGAATGAATGAATGAATGAATGAATGAATGAATGAACAAACGAACGAATGAGAAAGAGAAAATGTGACCAAGAGAGGACAGAAGAAAGGGAGAGAGGGAGAGAAGGAAGAACGCAACTGTAGATAATTTTAGAAGATTCAGTCTAAATTCAATTCCTGGAAAATATTGAGCAGAAAGCTAGTGCTTCTGTTTGTAGTCCCCCAAAAGGTAACATACTAAGAGTCATCAGCAAACATCAGTTTGTTGAATTTAACTATCAAGCAAGCAATCAACTCTACAAATACGAAGCAGGAATTACTGGCCAATCTCTCACAGGCAGACAGAAGCTAAGGATCAGTATCAAAGCACAGCTGAATCAATAAAATGTGGGGATTGTGAAAACAACAAACTTCACCTGAAACGTCTGTAACAAGAAGTCTCATTTATGTTTACAATATGTGACCCTCATCTCAGCAGCTCTGAGACCTCTCCTGCACATCAGTGACTGGATGTAGGCATCAGCCTTCAAGAAAGGTGTTTGCCAGCTGTTGCCCAGCAGTTGGCCTGCTTCAGACCAACCATTATGGAGGCAGAGCGCAGCTGCACTGAAGTGGTTGTGATGATACACAGACTTGCTATGAAATGCAATATGAACATGAATGATGTGTTACAAACAGTCCCTGGGCTGCACAGTCTAAGCAGAGGAGTGCATCACAGATGAACTAATTCTTCAGCTTTTCCATCTAATGCACACTCTGGGTGAAATTCATCTGTAGCTGTATTTTCTTGCTGGACGTCTCCAGTACAGTTGTCTGAAGCTATAAAATGAATTCAGCCAGCTCTAAGGGGTGATAGATGATGTCTGCTGAGCATGCAAGCTATCTAAATGCATTTTCCAGGCACAAAAATTTGTCATGAGGAAGATCCCACACATGATAGAAGCATCATCATATCCCTGCAGCATCGTGTCTCTACCTGGCCATGGGTGATCCATCCCCATGGATGGACCTGGGAAAGGAACCTCATGATGTTGGGCAGAGAGGATCCTTATGATTTTCAACGTGGGCAAGGATGGAGTCCTCCAAAGGGGGAGGAATAACTGCATGCATCAGTACAGCGTAGTGGAGGAGCTCTGCAGAGAAGGACCTGAGCATCCAGGAGGCCATGAGCCAGCAGTGTGCCCTTGTGGCCAAGAAGGCCAATGGTATTCTGGGGTGCATTAAATTGAGTATGACCAGCAGGCTGAGAGAAATGATCCTCCCCCTCTACTCTGCCCTAGGAGACCCCATCCAGAACGCTGTGTCTGATTCTGAGCTCCTCTGTTCAAGGCAAACTGGGAACTACTGCAGAGTCCAAAAAAGTGCCATAACAGTGATCATGGACTGGGGCATCTCCCCTAGGAAGAAAGGCTGAGTGCCCTGGGACTATTCAGCCTGAAGAAGACTGAGAGGGAATCTTAACAACATTAATTAATAGCTAAAGGGTGTCAAATCACTTGAGTGGATGGGGCCAGATTCTTTTGGTCATATCCAGATACATGACAATGGGTACAAACTGGATCCCAGAAATTTCCATCTGAACATCAGGAAAACTTCTTTATTTGAGGTCACAGTGCACAGGAACAAGTTTCCCAGAGATGTGGAGGAGCTTTTTTCTATGGAGATATTCAAAGCCAACCTTAACACTTTCATAGAATTGAAAGGGACCCTTAAAGATCCTCTCGTCCAACTCCCCTGCAATGAACGGGGACATCTACAGCTCAGTCATGTTGCTCAGAGCCTGGCCCAGCCTGATGTTGATTGTATTCAGGGATGGGGCCTCCACCACTTCTCTGGGCAATCTGCTCCAGTGCCTCACTGCCCTAATTGTAAAAATAAAAATAAAAATAAAAATAAAAATAAAAATAAAAATAAAAATAAAAATAAAAATATTGTATCCAATCTGAATCTCCTCTTTTAGTTTGAAACTATTTCCCCCTGTCCTGTCAAAGCACACGCTGCTAAACTATCTGTCCCCTCTTTTGCAGTCTACTCTTGGGAGCCCACATTAGCAGGGAGATTGGACAAGATGGTTCCTTCCAGTCTCTATGATTGTGGAACTTGCTACTTGCCTCTTTAGCATCCCTAAGACCAGGAGAATGAACTGAACACTGAACACCGAGAAACAGTACCACAGAATTTCACAAACATTACCCTCCTCTTGGGACAAATATGAGAGAAAAAATGGGAGCAAAGAAAAAACTCTTCTTAAAAGCTGCTGATTTTTCCACCAGAAAATGGTTCTTTTGTTTTTGAATTAGTGGCAAGGTATGAAAGTCACTTTCCCAGCTCTGCCTTGGCACTGGAAGGTAACTCAGAATTCCATGTTTGCTTCCATCCCTGCCTTTGATGGTCCAGAATGAGCTGAGCTGAGAGGATTGTTTGCTCATTAGATTCCCAAAACAGTCCAATTTCACAATCCTACAGCCTACGTACGTGATGCTAATGGCACAAGATTCCTGGCAGAGGTTTGGCTTTGCCAAGTTGCTGAGTCAGGGGGAATGGAGGCAGGATTTTGGATAGAAGGGAGGAGCCAGGGCTGTAGGGAATTCTCAAATACCCCGTTTCTTGGGTACATGTCCATGTCCTCTCTGCAATGCTCTCTGTGACCAACATGAGGCTCATCCTCCTGTCATGTCTTTGGGGTAAGTGGAGTTCTTTTTTCTTTGCATCTGTCTTGAAATACCTTTGCCAGTGGTCTCCTCTTCCGTTATTGCTTTGTTTCTTTAGCACAAAGCAAATGTGACACTGCAAGGAAGTGAAATGCAGCTGGTGGTGTCTGCAGTGAGCTGAATCCTCCTTCTCTCATTTAGATGCCTGCAATTAGTCATTCATCTGACAGCTCAGTGTAGATGCTCAGATCCCCTCTCTGGAATCTCAGACATCCACAGCTGGACAGCTGGGTGCTGCCCCTACCAGACACCTCAAGTGCTCATTCAGCACCTGAATACCAACCCTTATGAGAAAACTGCACATGGCTGGGTTCCCTGCCCTTGTTTCTGTTATGTAGAGCCACAGCATCTGTAGGTTTCCATGCGTCAGAGACAGGAGCAGAACTAGAAATATTAATAATATCTGAAAGAAAGCCAAGTGGAAAATGGATTATGCTAATGCCACTTGTGGTGTCAGCAATGCTGCCCTTGCCTGAGGCTTTTAATCATTGCTTGGGACCTTGCCAGACTGCCACATTTAGGAGCAGAAATTGCTGTTTGCACTGAGCCCTTTTTTGCTGCTGACCTTCCACAATGCACACAAATTTCCCTTCTCCTGACTTCCCAGGACAAATAGATCCTGGCAAGCTCTGCTCTCCTTTCCAGGGTTTGCTTCAGCTTCTGTCCAATTCCCAGAGAAAGCAGTAGTCACTTTGAACAGGTTTCCATTTCAAAGACACTTCGTTGCATGACCCTATGATTGTTAGTGCCCACATTCCATTTCACCAACCCTAGGATGGGAGGGGTATGTGTCATTTCACTGGTTATTGCAGAAGCCTAGATAATTTAGCTGCCTGGAAAACAACTCAATCTCATTGGACAATGGACTATGGATGAATAGAATCTCAACTGCTCTTTTATATCATTTCCTCATTACTTGCCTAAATACTTAATTTTTTCCCAGTGCACACATATTCACTGATGTACACATACATTTGCATTTTCTTTCTTATCTGATCTCTCAGTCACAAAGGTCACGTGCACTGAGACAGGGAAAACCTTTGGTGGCAGGATTTGGGTGGCTGAGAACAATGTTGAGCTCTAGTGGTGCTCTTAGTAGTTCATCTATTACCTGGTATCTTTCTTTCCTGAATCTCCATGCTTTGTGAACCAATTGGACACACACTAACATCCTGTATTTTTTTTAATTTCAGCTTCCCTTGCAGGAGTCCTGCTGGCAGGTCAGTATTTGTATCAGTCAGTGGCATTGTGAGTGAGCATTCAGTTCGGTCATAAAATATCATGCAGAATGATGCTGTGCTTAATCAAGAGATTCCAGTGTCCTACTCAGAACAAAGAGAAGTTGGTCCAAATCCTTTTACTGTGGACAATAATTTTTCTCTGTCGAGCACATTCTCCTGATCAGCCAATTGAGAGGACCTGACTCCTCTACTTCCTCTCTATGAGGTGCAGATCTCTGGGTGAAAGGAACAGTAAAGAGTGAAATCACTGGTAAAACAATGACTATTTGAGCAAAGTTAAAACACAAGTTTTAACATCCTCAATACTGAAGTCTGATCTCAATCATATGAATATCCTCTCGACTCCTCCATGAGCAAGGAAGAAGGTGTTTCAGGTTTCAGACCCTCATTCATGTTGGTCTGAGTTATTCCGCCCCAAGATTCATGCAAAAGAATGATGATATCTAGCGATACTCTCTATCTAGAGATAGAGATCATGGCAGAGATCATGATTTGAGGATCAGTGATTGAGGGGCGAGTCTTGAGAGGTATTGAGTTGCCTCCTGGGTTCAGTTTTCTTTACTGTGAGAGTGGTGAGGTGCTGAAACAGGATGTCTAGAGAAGTTATGAATGCACCATCCATCCCTGGAGGTGTTCAAGGCCAGGCTGGATGGGCAGCCTGGTCTGGTATTAAATGTGGAGTTTGGTAGCCTTGCATGTGGAAGGGGGGTTGGAGATTCATGATCCTTAAGGTGCCTTCCAATCCTGGCCATTCTGTGATTCTGTGATTCTGTAAAAGTGCCAAGGCTGAGTAATTGAGCAGCTCCTTTCCAGTCCTAGACACTGACCATAACACATACATACATACCACTGGTCAGTAATACCTGTGTACCTGCGAACTCTGCCTCTAATTGAAGAAATTCAACCCTTTCCTTTGGGGAAGGATGAAAAATCCTCAATTCTCTCTTCCCTGCTAGTAGTCCAGTGCCTTGTAGCAGCATCTGGCCTTAGTCCTGGGGAAGCTCACCCAATAAGAACACTGGGGGAGTTTTGGGGTGGCTACATTTCACCCATTACAGCTGAAAATGAACCCTATGGTTTGTTTTTCAGGATGGACTTCTGGTCATATAAACACATGCAACATTTAGCCATTCTCAAATCAAAACCATGTTTCAATCAAACTAAGATTTTATATGCTAAATTTGGCAATAAACATCTTGGTTTGGAATTAAATAAAGGCTATATGGGAAGGAAGCGCCCTCTTTCTCATTCCCTGCTTTCATCCTGGGACATCTTTTCTCTCCAGATGTAGACAGCAGCATACTTGATGTTCGCCTGGTGGATGGTCCAAACAGATGCGCTGGAAGAGTCGAGGTGCTTCACAATGATGTCTGGGGGACTGTTTGTGATGAAGGTTGGGATTTACGGGAGGCCAGGGTGGTGTGCAGGCAGCTGGGCTGTGGGACAGCATTATCATCCCCCAAGAAGTCAAAATATGGAGAAGGGAAGGGCCAGATCTGGCTGAGTGATTTGGACTGCAAAGGGACAGAAGGGTCCCTCTCCAAATGCAAGTCAAAGGCATGGGGAGAGAACGTCTGCAACCACGTGGAAGATGCCAGTGTGGAGTGCTCAGGTAACCTCCAGAACTCTTCTACTTTGTGTCCATTCTGTCTGTAGAAAGCTGTAGAAAGCTGTAGCCACCCAGTTAGGAGGTTACAGATTCAGAGTGACTTTGTTGAGCTCTATCACCTTGAGCCAGAGAAGCTGTATCACATGCCCTACAGAGCTGGGATTGGAGACATTTGGTCTTCTCCCTCTTCTGACAACCTTCATCCTGGTTTTATTTCTCCACAAACCTTTCTTCTTCTAGCCAGAAGGTAGGAGCAAAGCCTTTGTCAAGTGTTAGGAATGAGCAGAGAGTTTTGATACACTGTAGGAGATCCTGCTTTCTCCGGGTGGTCAGGGGCACAGAGACTTTTCCAAAACTTCTCCCTGGCTTGTTTTGTTGCTTTTTTGTTTGTTTTGTTTTTGTTGTTGTTTGATTATTTATTCAATTACCTATTTATTCCATTTTTAGAAACAGAAATACCTGAGCCAGGGCCACTTCGTCTGGTGGGAGGCCCAAACCGATGTGCTGGAAGAGTTGAGGTTCTTCATGAAGAGCAGTGGGGCAGCGTGTGCCATGATGAATGGGATATCAGTGATGCTCAAGTTGTGTGCAAGCAGCTGGGTTGTGGGGATGCAGTGCTGGCCCCAATTGCAGCAAAGTTTGGGCGAGGAACTGACACCATCTGGCTGGATGATGTGAACTGCACAGGGTTGGAAGCATCTCTCTCTGAATGCCAGGCAAGGCCGTGGGGGGACCACAATTGTTACCATGGGGAAGATGCCAGTGCAATTTGTTCAGGTAATCTTTGCATTCTCCTTTTGCTAGCAATGTGTTGGGATGTCTTTCATATGAAAGTGGGTACAATCTTAGACAGGAACAAGGGCTTACTACATAGTACTCCCCAACTGCTGCTGCTGTTGGTTTGCAATCCTTGCACCATAGAAGAGGGTTTCAATTTGGTAGGCTGTCTCCTCACTGTGGTGCTCTCTGTCATTTTTCTCCAGCTCAAGCTAGAGGTTAAGGTGATCCATAAGCATGGGAGGGAGATGATATGCAGCAGGTGCATAAACATGCACATGCATAACCTTCTGCCTTCCTGAGCATGCCCTCTCTGGATTTGCCCACAGATTCAGGGATCACCATCTCCACTTCAGTTCGCCTGGTGGGAGGCCCAAACCGCTGCTCTGGGAGAGTTGAGGTGCTTCACAACAATGTCTGGGGGACCGTGTGTGATGACAACTGGGATTTACGGGAGGCAAAAGTGGTGTGCAAACAGCTGGGCTGTGGGACAGCCCTATCAGCCCTGCCGGAGTCAAAATACGGAGAAGGAAAAGGCCAAATCTGGCTGAGTGATGTGAACTGCACAGGGACAGAAGGATCTCTCACTGAGTGTGAAGCAAAGCCCTGGGGAGAGAATGTCTGCAATCATGTGGAAGATGCCAGTGTGGAGTGCTCAGGTAACCATCTCTGACCCCAACATGGCATGTGCTGAGCAGTGGGCTGGGCAGATCCCACCACACATCAGCTTGAAACAGGGTTCATCCCGAGCCCCTGTAGAAAGGGCAGTAGAGATCTGTGTATATCTGCTGGTGGAAATAGGGACATGGCTGATGAACTCATCCCATCACTGACAGCCAGCCTTGTGATGCAGTGGTGACACATGGATGTGGCATGAAATCTTCTCCTACCTGAGACCACTGTGGTCCCTTGTCCCACCTGTGTCCCGAAAGCTTAACAGTCTCCTTGAGTCAGTAGAGCCTGCAGCCATTCATGAATACCAGGAAAACCTCTTTCTGCCTTTTCTCCACAGTGCTTTTCTGGGTTTTCTGCTATTTTATTCCCACACCAGAAAAGCACAGGTACTCTTAGAAGAAATCCCTTGGCATATCTCCATTGTGTTCAAACGCCTCTGCATGCTGTCCACAGGCAGTGAGGGATGCTCCCTTAACCTTTATTTTCTCGGCATTTGTGCAGAGACAGATATTTCTGAGATTGGACCAGTTCGGCTTGTGGATGGCCCAAACAAATGTGCTGGAAGAGTTGAGGTTTTACACGAGAATCGTTGGGGTAGTGTGTGTGATGACCACTGGGACATGAAGGACGCCAAGGTGATTTGCAAGCAGGTGGGCTGTGGGTCACCACTCTCAGCCTTGGGAGGTGCTCGCTATGGCCGAGGGCCAGATGTCATCTGGCTGGATGATGTGAATTGCGAAGGGACAGAAGAAAGCATCTCTGACTGTAAGGCAAGGCCATGGGGTGAACACGACTGCTATCACGGAGAGGACGCTTCTGTTTTCTGCACAGGTAGTTATCCATCCCTCTGACACCTGAACTGATGTGGGGACAGAGAGAAATAGTTCTGGCAGATACAGCAGGCTGGAGTGTGGAGGACAAAAGGAGAATCCCGAGGGAATCATGGGAAGGTTCTCCTTCTCAGGATTGTGCCTTTGGAGTACAGCAGGGAGCCATAAAGAATAGGAAACATCTGGATAAGATGGATGTAGTGGACCAGCTGGCAACAGCAGAGCACAAAGACAACCTGACCGTGGGATAGGTCACAGGATCACAGACCACTGTTAAGATAGGTTCCCTATATCAAGTTGCACAGGAAAACATTCAGGCAGGTTTTGAACATTTCAGAGTCAAAGGAGACTCCAGAACTGGACACAGTGCTCCAGATGTGGCCTCCCCAGGGCAGAGTAGAAGAGGACAATCACCTCCCTCTGCCTGCTGGCCACACTTTTTCTAATGCACCCCAGGATACCACTGGCCTTGGCTGCAAGGGCACACTGCTGACTCATGGCCAACCTTTTGGCCATCAGGACAACCAGGTCCTTCTCCACGGAGCTCCTTTCCAGCAGATCATCCCCTAATCCGTATTGTTATTCTTCACCCCACCTCCTAAAGTTCAGGACTCCACACTTGTCCTTATCAGTGCTCATAATATTCCTTTCTATCCAATATTTCAGCCTTTCCAGATGTCATTGAATGACACACAGTCATCTGGTGTGTCAGCCACTCCTCCCAGCAAGGGAAGGCAGAACAGTTTCTGGGATAGGAGGCAATGACAAGCATCTCTGGAAAGTAGGAAAAAGACAGATGGAACTTTGTTTGGGAAGAGAAATCTCCTTGTATCATCCATACTCAAGAAATATTTAAGTTGAATGCTCCAAAGCCTCTGTGACTCTAAATCCTCACTTCTAATGTTCTTTCTCTTAGGAGAGAATCTTGGACAGGCCCTACATGGGTGAAAGAAGGAGCCCTTCATGGTCTTCAGCTAGTTGTTGGGCTTTAGGTGTTTATCAGACCCACACTGTGTGTCAGAACCACATGGTTCCCTGGACCAAGCAGTGTGTTGAGCACTGGGTTGAGAGTCTGGTCTTCATGCAGCCACATTCTGGCTCCCATAGAAACTTGTCCAAAGGTCTAGCATCCAGTTTCTTTGCCAATATCCACACGTACATGGATATAATCTAAACTGTAGATCTTCTTGTAGAGCAATGTCTGTATCACTTTTGCCTGCAATTCTGGTGCAGAAGAATTCCTGAGAGGAGATTTCACTTACCCCATCCCCTTTCTTTGCAGTTAACAAGAATCTGGAGGAGACAGAAACATCGTGAATGCCACACTGTCCCCATCAGACTGTGCTCACCTTGTCACGTGAGGTGGGCCAGCAAAGTTCAGTTGAGAAGAATGGCAGAGATGTTACAGAAACTTTCATCTGCCACAATGGAACTCAGGGAATGACAAAACCATTCCCTCACCCTTTGAATGATCAGCAAGCTCAGTTGTAACTCCACCGATGGAAAAGATGGCATTCCCACAAAAAGCAAATATCACAAAGTATCAATAAACTTCCCCTAAATCTGATGTTCTGTCTATCTCACATATTGCTTATGGACCTCAGGTGACAGAGCACATATCTGGCAAGAATATTTCTCCAACATCATGAATACCAAGGTCGTGGAAGTATCTATGCTGAGAAACATTTACTTCTGGTGAGATTCAGTCCTGTAAGGAGGCCATCCGTAAAATCATTGGAAAGGGTATTACACAGGGCAAGCTTAGTTTATAGGTTCGTTTACCCTTCCTTATAGAGAATCAACTGCCTCCTTAGGGAAAAATTCACTCCTTTTCCTCTCTCATTTTTTGTACAGGCTGAAGCTGGCCCTTCACAGGCGGACAATTTCCCATTTTGGGGATGTCCAAACAAGCCTTGATGCCTAACACAAGTTATTATCATCTTTTTTGTGTAATTTGATGCAATATGCTTCATGCCCATTAGCAAAGAACTAATGTTTTGTCATAGAAAAACAAAGAGCCAGGGTCTTCATCTCAATATTTACAGCCAGTGCCTCCAAGCCAAATCAAGCTGTTTTTATGGGCAGGTGACATTACAGCCTGTACTGGTTTTATCCTGGACAGAGTTCCTATTCTTCATAGTAGCTGTATGGTGATGTGGACTTAGGATGTGAATAATGTTGGTCAACCAGCAGTGTTGTAGTGTCACTGAGTGGTGCTTGTGCAATGCCAAGTCCTTTTCAGCTTCTCAGCAAGGAGCTGGGGGTGCACAGGGAGTGAGAATGGGACAGAACCCAGACAGCTGATCCAAATTAGCCAAAGGGATATCTCACATCATATAGTGTCACACTGAACAGTCAAATGGGGGGGTGGCTGGCTGATGGGGGACCACAGCTTGAGGACTGGCTGTTCATCATTAGAGCAGAAACAAGGTGAAGCTCATGGTGATATGACCATGACACAGAGCATCAGACAGACTCACAGGAGCAAGACAGAAATTTCATTTATCTACAAATACATTTTGGGGGATTAAGGTGAGAAACAGCATAGAAATGGTTTAAGGCTTGGAGGGAATGTTGCAGAGGGGCAAGAGGCTCAGAGGGGAGGTTGCATGAGGAATTCATGACAACAGCTAAACCTCATCTGTAGGAGGGCACTGGCTACACAAGAGAACCTCAATATATATAACATATCCGCACCACCTGAACAAGAAAGCTTTCATAGACTAGAGGCAATATCATAGGGAGAGGATGAAGTGGCATGGGAACTGTGTGGTCTCTAGGGCAGAGACATCTGACAAGAAATGTTGCAGAGCAAGTGTCCACTTGTGTCCTCCAAATATTCCCTCCATCCCAGAGAGAACATGTCTTGAAACTTAATTTGTGGCAGGCAATAAATTAATTTACAGTCAGTAGAGTGAGAGAAACTTCTGAAGTTGGCCTGAAGTTGCTCTGTGTGACTGCCCGTATCTCTTTATCAGCTGAAGGGGACCATCAATGCTCCTGATGTGGGCACATCAGATTGGTGCTTACAAATCAGTGAGATAGATCTGAGTGTCGTGATTGGCTTCTGTACTGGGTGCACTCTGTCCTTCAAAGATGTCTTCTGTTTGGGTTGAAAAAATGTCATAGACGTTTGCCAGCACTGTCATCTCTCTTCTCCACTCTAGAGCATCTGCAATGTTTAGATTCCACCTGGAAAGAAATGCATACAATCCAGACCTGTAAAACTAGCTTGCTTTACCCTGCAAGGCCACTTAAAGTTAGTAGTATGCATATAATTACGTTAAAGAATCACTGAATCATCAAATCTTAGAATCCCAGAATGGCTTGGCTTGGAAGGCACCTGAAAGATCATAGAATCATAGGATGGCATGAGTTGGAAGGGACTATGAAGATCATCAAATCCATCATAGAGAAATAGGACTCTGGAATCATAGAATCATAGAATCATAGAATCATAGAATCATAGAATCATAGAATCATAGAATCATAGAATCATAGAATGGCTTGTGCTGGAAGGGACCCATTGAGTTCCAGCCCTCTTCTATGGGCAGGGTTGCTGCCCATCAGATCACATTGCCCTGTGCACCATCCAACCTGGCCTTCAACATCTCCCACCTGGACACCTACATGTGCAGACTGCTTTAGGGATCCTGCTTTGAAGGGAGGTTGGACTTGGTGATCACTAGGGAACCCTTCCAATCCCTATAATACTGTGGTTCTGTGCTTCTGTAATCCCCAGGGATGGGGCATTCACAGATTCTTTGGGCAATACAAGCATGTAACTGATAGTGATAGTGATAGTTCAAAAGCACAAAAAGCAAAAATAAGTAGCAATGTGGAGAGATGGGAATCATCCCTCAAAATGCCAAGATCCAACTTCACG
Source organism: Lagopus muta (assembly GCF_023343835.1). NCBI lineage: Eukaryota > Metazoa > Chordata > Aves > Galliformes > Phasianidae > Lagopus > Lagopus muta. Next base: position 171,965 of record NC_064460.1, read on the forward strand.
TCTCCATCATTGTCCCATGGCAACATCTCTGAGAAAGAGATGTGAATGAACAAACTACTGCAGGGCAGATTTAGATTGGATATTAGAAAACAGCTTTTTATGATGAAGGCAGAGAAGCACAGTCACTGATAGCTCAGAGAGGTGGTGGATGCCCCATCCTTGGAGACATTTGAAGGTTGCACCATAATCTGAGCAACCTCATCTAGCTCAGCAGTTCTGTTTGTTGCAGGGGAGTTGGACTAGGTGAACATTAAGTATCCATCCCAACTCAAACGATTCTATGATTCTATGATTGTGAAAGAATGAAGAGCCATCAAACCCAAAACCCAGATGAGAGGCTGAGTTGCTACAAATGCCCTGCATGGTGGGGCATGCATGAAGCTTACCAGAGCAGACGATGCCTGCATCTTCTTCATGGTTGCAGTTATGGACTCCCCAAGGCCTTGCTGCACATTCGGAGAGCGCTGATTCCCTGCTGGAGCATTTCACATCATCCAGCCAGATACGGCCAAAGCCTTGCCCAAAATAAGCAGATCCGGGGGCTGACATGGCTGTCCCGCAGCCCAGCTGCTGGCACACAACCGCAGCATCGCTCAGGTCCCAGTTGTCATCACACACTGTTCCCCACTGCTGGCTGTGAAGCACCTCAACTCTCCCAGCACAACGACTAGGGCCGTTCACCAGCTGGAGAGGAGCTGCTTCTGCACTGCCTGCACATAAAGCAAGATAAAATGAGAAATGCACACATAATGCCCTGCAGCTGAACCCTAAAGCTGCTGAGAGTAGACACGCAGTAGTGTCCTTGTACCAACCAAGGTGCCCAGTGGATGAAGAGGATGTTCTGGGAGGGCAAGTCTTCTCCCATAGTCAACCTCATATTCTCCATCATGCTCTGGGTTGCTGAAATATCTTGCTTATGACTCAAGATTGCTGTTTTCCCATTCGTTGTCAGCAAGACATGTTTGTTACCTGGTGAGCAATGAACCAATCTCACACACACAGATGAGGTGTTGGTTTAGTATGAAGATGGGGCTAATCTTCCTTTCTGCTGACTATGCTGGTCATAGTGATTAAATACATCTCCACTTTGTACATTTCAATGATGTCCCCATCTTTGAGTACAAGCTCAGTAGCCAAGCTTTGATCAGGAGTTTCTTCACGTAATCTCTTTTAGTAGTTTCAAGTGTGGTCATCTGATCCTAGACAAAAGCCTGGATTTTCTATATCTAAGGGAGCCCGTGTAAAGACTTGTAGAAAGATTAATTCCTTCTTGACTTTCAGCACATTGAGGAGGATACTGATTCATCCCTTCCAAGCAGACACGTGTCCAAGAGTTTACTGAACAACTTTGTGACACTGAACACCATTCTTGCTCCATATAAAGAGCAATCTGCCCTGCCAAGCTCAGGAATAAAAATTTAATGTTGTCTATGGATATTACAGATGTAACCCATGCAAATGGATATATTTGGCAACCTCCAGCTGGTTGCTGTTTCCCATCTGAATCGCCTTGGGGACTCTTTGCCATTCTTCAGCTCTCATGTCAGAAGAGTGGAAATCCGATGTAGGTGTCTGCATTCTGTTGGGCATTCCACTATGTATTATTGTATGCTGCATATAGCACTGTATCTTGTACTATTTAATCCAGGTTCAGGTACTAGGATCCCTGAAACTCAGTGGGGATGAGATGTTTCTGGGATCATTTTCAACCCTGGAAAAAGTCCAGGAGCCTTCAGAAGCTGAGGTACAGGAGACTCAGCTTGATACAGTTATCAGATGCAGGTCCGACCATGGTAACCCAGATTCTGGTGGTGACTGCGGACCATGATCAGGGCCATGTAGATTACACAAGAATCAATTTATAGACCACAATGACTGACAGCAGACATTAGGAGCAGCCTGAACTCAAAGAATACCTCCTACTGAGTCTGAAAATCATTTTTCCAGGTTTCCCAAAATTTTTGAGACCGATGAACAGGCAGGAGTTACCTGAGCACACCACACCAGCATCTTCTCCATGATTGCAGTTATGGGATCCCCAGGCCCGGAACCGGCACTGCGAGAGGGCAGCCTCTGTCCCTGCACAACTGACATCATCCAGCCAGATGGGGTCAGAGCCTTGTCCAAAGCGAGCTGAGCCAGGGGCTGATATTGCTGCCCCACAGCCCAGCTGCCTGCACACAACATTGGCTTCTGCTTTATCCCAGCCATCATCACACACGGTTCCCCACTGTTGGTCATGAAACACCTCGACTCTCCCAGCACAATGACTCGGACCGTTCACGAGCCGGATGGGAGCTGGTTCTGTAATACCTATGAAAAAAAAACACCAAAACCAACCCAAAACATGGTCAGAAACATGAGCGCAAATCCTGAAAAGTTTCTTGTGTTGACAAGAAACTCCGGGGACATGGACAACCTACAGGAACCAAATGATGTTAATCAAAGCCGGGTTAATCAAAGCAGGGTGTTGTACTTTGGTTAGGGCAATCCTAGATATGCATTCAGACTGAGAGAAAAACTCATTGAGAGAAGGGCTGCAGAGATGGACTTGGGGGTTATGGTGGGTGAAAAGCTTAACTAGAATCAGCTTTAAGTGCTCACAGTCTGGAAGCCAACAGTCCTCTGGGCTGCATCAACTGGGAGTGGTAGTGGGGAGAAAGGGGATTGGCCCTCTCTGCTCTGCTATCCTGAGGCTCCATCTGTAATACTGAGTCCAGGCCTGCTGTCCCCAGCACAGGAAAGATGTGGAGATTTGGAGCATTTCCTGGATGACATGAAGATGCTCATAGGCCTGAAGTACCTCTCCTAAGGAAACAGGCTGAGGGAGTTGGGCTTGCTCAGCCTGGAGAAGAGAAGGTTGAGCAGGGATCTTATCAACACTTGCAAATATCTAATGAGCAGGTTTCAGTGATTGGGACCAGGCTTTTTTAGGTCATGTCCAGCAACAGGAAAAGGGGCAGTGGGCACAGACTGGAAGTCAGGCAGTTCTGTCTGAACATGTGACAGAACTTCTTAACGATGAGCATGACATAACCCTGAAACAAGCTGCTTAGAAAGGTTGTGAAGTCTCTGGAGATAATAAAAACCTTCCTGGATGCTCTCCTGTGCAATTTACTGTTGGAAAATTCCTCTAACAGGGGGATCTCCAGAGATCCCTTCCAACCTCTGCAGGTCTGTGATCATGTGAATTAACAGTACCTGAGCACACCACACCAGCATCCTCTCCGTGGTCACAGTTGTGCTCTCCCCAAGGCCTGACTCGGCACTCAGCAAGGGCAGTTTCAAATCCTGCACAGTTCATGTCATCCAACCAAATTTGTCCAGTTCCTTGTCCAAAACGAGCACAGTCAGGCGCTGACATTGCTGTCCCACAGCCCAGCTGCCTGCACACCACTTGGGCATCTGTTAAATCCCAGCTGTCATCACACACAGTTCCCCATTGCTGCTCATGAAACACCTCAACTCTCCCAGAGCAGAAATCTGAACCGTTGACCAGCCGGATGGGAGCTGGTTCTGGAACACCTGAAACACAAAGGAAAAACAAGTTAAGTTATTTTGGCAAAGACATTCCTTCCAGGCACATCAGGAAACATTGTGTGCACTAGTTGCATTAATATGACGTCCAGGGACAAGCATTGAGAAGAAAGTTCAATGCTATCAGATTTCCTCACACATGACCCAAAGGTCAGGAAGTAGTGCTGGCCCAAACTGACGAAAATAAATGTCCTGCTGCTTCTCACTCCCAAATATGAGGGGATTGAAGCCTCCTTCTCTCTGCCTTTGACCAGGAAGACAGCAGCGCCTAGGCAGCAAATGCAGGAAACTCCACTGCCCAAGGGAAAAGACACTAGCCAGGAACATGGTGACAAAATGGGGGTATGATTGACCTCAGCCAGACTTCATCTGTCAGTTGCTTAATTCCTTGCCTGAGCATTAATACTCATCAGTATGTGACATGTCCAGCGAACTCCAGACAGCCAGCCTCCTGGCAGACTTGACTTAGGACCTTGGGAGGGGGGCATTATTCCGTATCTGCAATTAGAAATTGGATGGGACATCACAGGACATCTTAGATGACACAAAACAAGTTGTGTTAGCAAGGGAACCCACCCTTTTACAACTCCACAAAGCAGAGTCATTTCCCTTTGTAATCATTGGAAGGAAACCAGCATGATTGGGTTGCACATCCTTTCATCTGCTTTGGGCATGTCATCAGGATGGGGAAAATCCTGCTATGTGCTGTGGTAAGTCTTCACTGGCTGCAAAAGGACAGTGATGAATTCAGAAACGGATCTGTGCTTAGACAGCATGTCCACAGGGTATTCTCCAGAGGTGGATAAGTAATTGTAGAGAAACAGGTAATCTCCAGTGAGAACAATTCAAAAATGTATCATTTGGGGGGATAAAATGACTGAACATAAGATGAAGAAGAGTTAACTACATGACAGTTCTTCACAAATCCTTCTCAAGGATTGAGAGTGAAACTCCGAAGTGTCATGTTGACCCAAGAAATACATGGCTTAGTATAAAAGGGAGTGCTGTCTACAAGATATCCAAAGCAAACCTTCAGTGTGAATCACTACTGCTAAAGCCTCAGCTCGATGAATGATTAGAAAAATCATGTCAAGCAGCCAAGGAGAAAACCAGGAAGAAGGAGGGAGATAAGAAGAGGCTCAAAACCATTTCTCCAGAAGGAGATATGAAGGGGCTGAGAAGGGATAGAACATTCTTATCACGAGGTAGATGCAAAGAATAAGTAACAATGTGCATGACAAAGAAACAAGAGACTGTAGATTCTATACGCAGTAGTTAGGTCAGGGTTTCCCTCCAGTGGCAAATAAGTGCAGTGCAACAATTTTGAGGAAATTGTCTGATCTGTAGAGGTTTCACAGAAGACACTGGAAAAACTTTGGGAAAAGAAAACTGATCTGCTGAAGATGGTTTTACCAAGGACAGGGGAAGGGCAAGTAGCATCACTACGTTTCTGCAAGACCTTTTGTGTTGAAGAGGGAAAACAACAAATGCAGAGCATGTCATGATGTTTTGAGAGTGAAACAAGAGAAACCCAACTGGTGGTGCTCTGCTCTCAATAACAGGGTGACTCACAGCAGTCCTGCAATGCTATCTGACTTATCTGTAGCACACAGAAAGGAGTTTCAAGTTTGAATTCATGGGAAAGTATTCCAGAATTGAATTCTTCAGCACAGCAAGCACTGGACTGCGGCACCACAATACCATGGTGAGTTTGGGAATAGGGAGAACAGGGAAACACCACTGGATTTGCACACATCCAACCAGATGCACTTTCTTTTTTCAGTACTCTGGATTTAGAGTTATAAGATGGGAAGAGGGCACCCTGTTGTCATTTCCAGCATCCCTCCAGGTACTTTACGCCTCAGTCAGAAAGCAGAATAAATGAGACTTACCCAAGCACAGGACACCAGCATCTTCTCTATGCTCACAGTTGTGGGCTCCCCACAGACTGGTCTCACATTTGGAAAGGGCAGTTTCAGCTCCTGTGCAACTCACATCATCCAGCCAGATAGGGCCAGACCCTTCTCCAAAAGAAGCCGAAGTTGCCGTGGACAGAGCCCTCCCACAGCCCAGCTGCCGGCAAACAACTTCAGCATCGCTTATGTCCCAGCTGTCATCACACACGGTGCCCCACTGATGGCCATAAAAAACTTCAACTCGCCCACTGCAGCGGTTTGGCCCATTTGTTAACCTCAGTGGAGCTTCTCTTGGTATATCTGAAGAAGACAGAGAGGGGAGGGATACGTGTTACGGAGTTGCTGCTGGCCTGATTAAAAAGTAAGATCAAATGCATAATGCCAGAGAGGGCCTAGTTTATTCTGTTGCCTGATGCTGGCATGTCTTTGCCAGTTCAAAACTATGGACACAACAGACTGTGTACCATATTCTGCTGAATGTCAGTAAGAGGAATATAGTATGAGTTAGCACAATTTATCAAAGGTCTGGGAGTCTTGGGAGGTCCCTGATGACTGGAAACCAGGCAAAGTTACACCCATCATGAAGGGGAAAAGGGGATGAGAGATGACCCAGGAAACAACAGACCTGTCAGTCTAACCTCAGCCCCTGGAAAACATATGGAAAAGCTATTCCTGTGCGCTACTGAAAGGCATTTTAAAGCTGCCATAGAGCAAGCCCATATGGGTTATGAAGGGTAAGGTCCTGCCTTGGTAATTAGGTGTCCTTCTATGATAAGGTCACCTGCTCAGTGGATGAAGGGAATGCAGCAGATGTAATCCTTCCGGATTTAAATAAGGCCTTCCCTGCCATCCCTTGCAGCATCCTTCTGGACTAAATGTCCATCTGTGAGGTAAACAGGTTCTTGCTACACCAAGTGATGAACTGCCTCAGGGTTGATGGTTGAAGGGTTGTTCAAAGAGTTGTAGTGACTGGTGCTTCATCCGAAACACCACCAGTGTTCCCCATCACTCAATCCTACAGGCCAGTCCCAGTCAACATTTTTACCAATGATCTCACTGTAGTCATGAAAGATATCCTAAGCATGTTTGCTGCTGACACTAAACTGGGAGGTGATATTTACTCTCTAGAGGGATGTAAGGTCTTACAGAGGGTTCTAGATTCATTGGAGCACTGGGCAGTCGGCAACACAGAACACGGACAAGGGGAAATGCTGGGTGCTGTATCTAGGATGGAGCAATGCTGCATTCACTCACAGCTTGTGTGGTGAGTGGCTGGATAGCAGTCCAGCAGGAAGGGACCTGATGGCACTGGTAAAAGCAAGCCCAATGGAAGGCAGCAGTGTGCGCTAGCAACCATGTTTTGGGGTGTAATACACAGAGCAGAGCCAGCCAGACAAAAGAAGTGCCATTCCTGCTCTATGTAGTGTTTGTGCAGCCTTCCCAGGGGTCGGTGCTGGGCCTGTCCTCTTCAATATCTTTACTGATGACCTCGATGAGGGCATCGAGTGCACCCTCAGTAAATTTGCAGATGACACCAAATTGGCTGGAAGTGTGGATCTGCCTGGGGGTAGCGAGGCCCTACAGAGGGATCTGGACAGGCTGGAGAGCTGGGCTGAAGCCAATGGGATGAGTTTCAACAAGGCCAAATGCCGGGTCCTGCACTTCGGCTACAACAACCCCAGGCGACGCTGCAGGCTTGGGGCAGTGTGGCTGGAGGACTGCGTAGAGGAAATGGACCTGGGGGTATTGATTGATGCTCGGCTGAACATGAGCCGACAGTGTGCCCAGGTGGCCAAGAAGGCCAGTGGCATCCTGGCTTGCAACAGAAACAGCGTTGCAAGCAGGAGCAGAGAGGTGATTGTTCCCCTATATTCAGCACTCGTGAGGCCACACCTCGAGTACTGTGTCCAGTTTTGGGCCCCTCACTGCAAGAAAGATATTGAGGCCCTGGAATGTGTTCAAAGGAGGGCAACAAAGCTGGTGAGGGGTCTGGAACACAGGGCTGATGAGGAGAGGCTGAAGGAGCTGGGAATGTTCAGCCTGGAGAAGAGGAGGCTCAGGGGAGACCTCACTGCTCTCTATAACTTCCTGAAGGGAGGTTGTAGTGAGCTGGGGGTCGGCCTCTTCTCTCGTGTCATCAGTGATAGGAGCAGAGGGAATGGCTTCAAGCTACGGCAGGGGAGATTCAGGCTGGACATGAGGAAGTATTACTTTTCAGAAAGGGTGGTCAGGCACTGGAATGGATGCACAGGAAGGTGGTGGAGTCACCGAGCCTGGGGGTGTTCAAGGAAAGGCTGGATGTTGTGTTGAGGGACGTGGTTTAGTGGGTGCTATTGGTAAGAGGTGAACGGTTGGACTGGATGAGCTTTCAGGTCTTTTCCAACCTTGGTGATTCTATGATTCTATGAACTGCATGGTTCTTGCAGTCATTTTCTGCTTCTCATCCCCTCTGAAAACGTCTTGGATTCATCCTTTCCTCAAAGCTTCAGGAGTTTCGCCCCAGCAAATGAACAGCAGTGCTGTTATGAAGTATTATCCCTTGCTATCTAGATGTATTTTGGCTCCAGCATTGAAGGCTGTGTTACATAGTGAAAGGAAAACTCATCTACTAGGGAACACAATGCTTTTAGAGAGAGCTATTGAGCTGTGACTCCAGCAGTCTCTGCAGTGATTGGTCCAAGAATGGAAACTGTTTTCTACTTTTTTTTTTTTTCTTTTAAGGCTTGGCATGGTTCCATCCCATCCTACACATAATAGAAAACACCCTGAGGTTTCCAGCTGCGTGCTGCAAGCACTGAGCTGTGCAGTGGGCTTGTGAAATGGCTGAGATGCTCCCATGCATGCTGAGCAGTCGTGAGTAATTATACTTAATTTTGCTTTGATTTTTATGGATAAGTGTACAGATATATATTATACACGCACATATATATACACATACATACATATTTTTATATATATGCTCTCTTACCCTTCGTTAAGTTTTGTTACATTTTTCCCCCACTTCACCCTGATGTTCTTCACAGGGAACGTGAGGTTTCTATCTTCAATATCATTTCCCAAATATGCAGGAAATGCATTTCAATCCCCTCCAGCAGAAAAGCTACTAAATAAGAGGCTGAGGCATCCAGGTTTCATCCCTTCCCTTCCTTTTGCATTGTCTGATAGCCAAGGGGAAGGTTTCCATTGAAATTGTTTGTGCCCCATCAGTAGAAAACTATGGGAGAAAGAGTTCTCTCAGTAAGAGTTAAATTGGCACCTAAATTTTTAAGGGAATAGAGAAGGAAAAAGGAAAATATTCAAGTGATCTCTCCACCCTCTCAAAAAAAGGAGTGCAAGTAGCTGTTTGTAAATATATATATATATACCAGTTTATATATATATATATACATATATATATACATAATGCTAAAATGCTCATACTGAGGCAGTGATAGATGGAGATTTGCAAGGACAGCTGATGGTAGAGCTTCATCAGAGCTGTGCAAACATTGACTCTTTGTTTGAAAGCAAACACAAGAACTGGTTTCCTCATTCACTTCTTGCAGGGAAAGTAGTCAGAAACCAGACTTGGAAATCCAGCCCCCCTGCCTTGGGTGGCTGCAGCTGCTTTGTTCTCCTGCTTTTTCTCGTAGGACCTGTACAGGTCTGTTGCCCTAACACTGCATCTGGCAAGGATGGGGAAGAGAAATGAATAGGAATGGGCAAGAAAACTCGCCAGCTGAGAAAGAAGTTAGCAGGTAAAGCCAAAGCTGCATGTGCAAGCAAAGCACAATATGGAATTAGTTCATTCCTTCTCATCAGCAGGCAGATTTTCAGTTATTTCCATCCTGCATAATGGTTAATGGAGAAGACAAACACCGTAATTTTAAATGTTCCTCCCTTCCTTCTTTTCTTCATCCTTCTTTGCTGAGCTCATCATAGTATAGAATACCTCCTTGAACCATTTGGGGTCACCTGTCCCACCCAGTTCCTGCAGTATCAGAGGTTGAAGAGTCCTTGGCTCTGTGCAAGCATCGCTCTGCAACAAGGGCATTTGAGTGCTTTCATTTCATTGTTTTCATCATAAATCCAAACACTAGCATGACAGCAGCTGCTGGGGAGGAAATTAACTCTGTGCCCACCAGAAGCAGTGCAGGGTGCATTTCACAGTTTGGGCAACACCTCCTGCTTCACCCTGTCTGCCTGTCCTGAGTGCGATTGGATGCTCATTGCAGAGCAGGGCAGACCCAGGAAACTCCAGCCATAGCAGGCTGAGATGCCCTGGGATTTCCCAGCCACCAGCACATCCTATGGGACGTGACTGGGATTTAGAGAATTCCCCCTTGGACCAAGCTCCTTAGGGTTAATAGAGAGCTGGATCGTCTCATCAACTTCTCTCACTTCTGGTGAGGGGAGGGGAGGGGAGGGGAGGGGAGGGGAGGGGAGGGAAGGGGAGGGGAGGGGAGGGGAGGGGAGGGGAGGAGAGGGGAGGAGAGGGGAGGAGAGGAGAGGAGAGGAGAGGAGAGGAGAGGAGAGGAGAGGAGAGGAGAGGAGAGGAGAGGAGAGGAGAGGAGAGGAGAGGAGAGGAGAGGAGAGGAGAGGAGAGGAGAGGAGAGGAGAGGAGAGGAGAGGAGAGGAGAGGAGAGACGCCATGGTTCTTCAAGGCTTATTGCTGTAGTGTCTGGGATCACAGAATTACAGGTTTGAGACTGAAAGGAACTTTTTGTCTAGGGCAAAGAGGAATGGATTTTAAGTAAAAGAAGAGAAATTTTGGTTAGATATTAGGAGCAAATTCTTTATTTATGATGCACAGGATCAGGCTGCACGGAGAAGCTGTGGATGCCCCACAGAGGTGCAGCCTCACCTCAAGCACTGTTTGTACTGTTTTTATTTTTTATTTTACTGGTTTTTTTTATTTTGTTTTACTCTTCCTCTGGGGGCCATTCCAGTCCCACAGGGTCTCCAAATCACAAAGCCACACGCTCAGCCACGCGAAGCAAAGTTGGATCAGGGATGATAGAAGAACAATGTGGCCAAAGAAGGGGAAAAAAGTCAGTGAAAGGACAGGAAGGAACAACACGGCAGCTGCTGAGGTTCACCGGTTTGCTCCCGCCCCGCCAGCCCGCTAATTGCGCATGCGCAGCCCCGCGTATCGCACAAGTCGTACGCATGCGCCCTACCCACATCGGTTCACGCTGCGTTACGCTCTCTGCTACCGGAAGTGGCGTCACGCTCGGCGCAGCGCGGCCGGAAGTTGGCACGGGGGAGAAGGCGCCGTACAGCGGCGCCGGGCGGATGTGAGGGGGGGGCGGCGGAGGGGCCCGGCTGGGGTGGCCCCGGGTGAGTCTTGAGGGAACGGCTTTGAACTATAAAATTTATACTGGGAGGGTCTGGTTGTACGTCGGGGTGGGAGCAGTGAGGTGAGAGGGGCAGTGTTGATATTAGGTAGAAACTGGGCGGGTCTGGTTGTAACGGGGAGGGGGTGAGATGAGGGTCCATGTTGCTGCTGCGGGGTTGGGGCGTACGGAGGCGATCTGGCTGTAATGGGATGGGGATGGCGCTGAGCTGAGGGCCCGTGGTGATGCTGGGGGGGAGTGGGACACACAGGGATGGTATGATTGTAATGAGATGGGGGTGGGGGGTAACGATGGGATGAGGACCCGTGTTGGTGCTGTGGGTTGTCACAGCTCCGTCTGATCGGGATGTGTGAGATTTCAAAGTCACTCTTGGCTAAACGGAGGTGAAATGACAGCAAGCAGTCAGTTAAATGTTTATTTGTATCCCAGTGTGACACTTAGCACAAGATGCAGAGGTTGTATGGGCATATATGAGTCACTGTTAGAATCACAGAATCATTCAGGTTGGAAAAGACCTCAAAGATCATCGAGTCCAACCATGACCTAACCATACTACCCTAACTGTTACAACCCTCTGCTAAGTCATGTCCCTGAACATCACATCCAAACAATTTTTAAACACATCCAGGGATGGTGACTCAACTGTCATTCTGGGCAGCCCATTCCAATGCTTAACAACCCTTTCTGTAAAGAAGTTTTTCCTGATATCACAAAATCACAGAATTGTAGAGGTTGGAAGGGACCTCCAGAGATCATCGAGTCCAACCCCCCTGCCAAAGCAGGTTCCCTACATCAATATACAACCTAAACTTCTCCTGGTGCAACTTAAGGCTTTTCCCCTTGTCCTGTTAAAAGATGTACTCTCTACATTCCAGAAATAGATGCTTACTTACACTAACTTCATGTATATATAAAAAAAAATTCAACTCTTCTGGTACACAGTAGAATTGAATGAAATGCACTCGGTGCAAATGACATCAATTCTGAGCATCAGTCACAGGAAGTAGTGACAGGGCAAGAAGTAATAGCCTTGAGTTGTGCCAAAGGAGGTTCAGGTTGGAAATTAGGAAAAATTTATTCTCAGAAAGAGTGGTTAGGCACTGGAACAGGCTGCACAGGGAGGGGTGGAATCATTGTCCCGGATGTTCAAGAAAAGGGTATGGCACTGAAGGACACCTATAGTGAATATGTTGGTGATGGGTTGATAATTGTACTAGCTGATCTTAGAAGTCTGTTACAACCTCAATAATTCTATGAAAATCCTTTGCCACAGTAACAGGATTTGGACCAAGGTGTCTGAGTACCACGCTTGAATCTTTTGATTATACACAGCATGGTTTTGTGTGGCATTTTATGACAGAAGTGAATGCTCACTCACAGTTCCACTGACTGATACAAATACTGACCTACCAGCAGAAATCTTGCAAGGAAAGCTGGAATAGAAGAAATATAAGATGTTATTGTGAGTCTAAGTGGTTCACTAAGTATGGGGATTCAGGAAAGCAAGACATCAGACAAGAGATGACACACTGAGAGCAATGCTACAGCTCGTCATTGTTGTCAGCCTTCCAAGCCCTGCTGCCAGTGGGTTTTCCCTTTCTCAGTGCATGCAGCTTCTGGGATCAAGAGATAAAGGAAGAGATAAAGGAAGAAAAAGTGAGTATACACACACACACACATACATATAGGTGTGTATACTGGGAAAAATATATTTATTTGGGCAAGTAATGACGAAATATAACAGCACAGTTGGGATTTCCCTCCTCCTCTCATCCATACTCACAACAGCGAGTTGTTCTCCAAGCTGATTAAATTACCTAGGCTCGTGCAGTAATCAGTGGAATGATGCATACCCCTCCCATCCAAGATATGGTGAATTGCAACATGGACAACTCTGATTATGGGGTTCTGCAAAGAATTGCTTTTGAGATGGAAGCCTGTGCAAAGTGGCTACTGCTTCATGTGCAGATTGGATAGATGCTGAAGCAAACCCTGGAAGGGAGAGCAGAGCTTGCCAAGATCTGTTTGTCCTGCGAAATCAGGAGAGAGAAACTTTGTATGCATTGTGGAAGGTCAGCAGCAAAGAAGGGCTCAGTGCAAACTGCAGTTTCTGCTCCTAAATGTGGCAGTCTGGCAAGGTCCCAAGCAATGGTTAAAAGCCTGAGGCAAGGGCAACATTGCTGATAGCACAAGTGGCATTAGCATAGTCCATTTTCCACTTGGCTTTCTTTTACATATTATTAAGATTTCTAGTTCTGCTCCCGTCTCTGACACATGGAAACCTACAGATGCTGTGGCTCTACATAACAGAAACAAGGGCAGGGAACCCGGCTGTGTGCAGTTTTCTCATAAGGGTTGGCATTCAGGTGCTGAATGAGGCCCTTGGAAGTGACTGGTAGGGGCAGCTCCCAGCTGTCCAGCTGTGGATGTCTGAGATTCCAGAGAGGGGATCTGAGCATCCACACAGAGCTGTCAGATATGGATGACTAATTGCAGGCATCTAACTGAGAGAAGGAGGATTCAGCTCACTGCAGACACCACCAGCTGCATTTCACTTCCTTGCAATGTCACATGTGCCTTGTGCCATAGAAAAAAAAGCAGTAATGGCAGAGAACAACTGGCAATGGTATGCCAAGATAAAATCAAAGAGAACAGAACTCCACATACCCCGAAGACTTCGCAGGAGGATAAATGTCATGTTGATTGCAGAGAGTACTGCAGGGAGGAGGCAGGACATGCACCCAAGCAATGGGGTATTTGAGAATTCCCTACAGCCCTGGCTCCTCCTGTCCATCCCAAAACCTCCCTTCATTTCCCCTGGCTCAGCAACCAAACCTGGCTCAGAAGCCAAACCTCTGCCAGGAATCTTGTGCCATTAGCAGTAGTCTACGTGATGTAGGCTGTAGGATTGTGAAATTGAACTGTTTTGGGAATCTGATAAGCAAACAAGTCCTCTCAGCTCAGCTGGTTCTGGACCGTCAGTGGTGGAATGGGGGCACACAGGGATTTTGTAGCTAGAATAGAGTACTAGTTCCTAGGTATAGCTAGAAAAAGAAATTTGGTCCCTCAGCACCACACACAGAAGCCTTTTTCCTGGTGGTGTTAATTTTCCTGATCTTAGAGATGCCAGGTAGGCAAGCAAGAGGCTCCCACAGTATCACTCAGAATCACAGGGATTGTGAGGGACCCTAAAGATCACCTAGACCAGCCTTTTTGCTAATGCAGCTTCCACAAGGTATACTGAACATGAAAGTGTAACGCAGATTTTGAATATCACCAGAGGAGGAGACTCCACCACCTCTCTGTTGAACTTGTTCCAGTGCTCTTTCACTCTCAAAGAATCTTTTCTTCGTGTTCATATAGAGCTTCCTGGATTCAATCTGTGCCTGTTGACCCTTGTCGTGTCCCTGTGAGGTGCTCCAGGCCCCAGTCATCTCTGCTGGACTCTCTGCAGTAGTTCAGGGAAGAGCAGAGGAGAAGGGGAACCTCCCTTGCCCTTTTAGCTAAACTCTGTCTAATGCAGCCCAGGAAGCCATTGGCCCTCTTGGCTGTAAGAGTACACTGCTGACTCATGGCCACCAGGACACCCAGGTCTTACTCTGCTGAGCTCCTTTCCAGCTGGTAAGCTCCTAACTGCCTGTATGCTGTTATTCCTGCCCAGGTGTAGGACTCTGCACTTGTCAAACCTCATAATGTTCTTGTCTGTCCAACTCTTCAGCCTATCCATGTGTCACTGAATGACATCACAGCTTATCTGGTGTGTCAGCCCTCCTCCCAGAAAGGGAAAGCAGAGCGATTTCTGGGGTTGAGGCAACAACAAGCATTTGTGGAAGGCAGGAGGGGGACAGCTGGAACTGTGTTGGAGGAGAGACACGTTTCTGTTTCACCCACCATTTCCCATGCTGAGGATGTCCAATCAAGACTTGGAGTCTAACACAGATTATTATTATTATTTTTATTGTTATTTGTTGTGCTTTTTACCCATTAACACAGCATGAGTGCTTTATCCCATCAAAGCAGGGTGCTAGAGTCTTCATCTCAATATTGACACTGTCTCTAATTTGGTCAGCCACGTCAAGCTGTTTTTGTGGGCAGGCAAGATGACAACCTGTACTAATGTCAGCTAGGATAGAGTTAACTTTCTTCATAGTGGCTGCATTGTGCTGTGCTGTGGATTTTGGATGACAATAATGTTGGTCACACACCAGTGTTTTAGGTGTCACTGAACTGTGCTTATACAATGCCAAATACTTTACCTCCTTGACAAGAGGCTGGGGGTGCATAGGGAGAGGACAGGACAGAACCAAGACAACTGATCCAAATTGAACAAAAGGGTCCAATCATACATCACACGGTGTCACACTGAACAATTACACAGAGGGGGTGGTTGGCTGGTGGGTTGACCACTGTTTTGGGGACTGGCTTTTCATCATTAGAGCAGAAACAAGGTGAAGCTCATGGTGATACAACCACGTCACAGAGCATCAGACACACTCACAGGAGCAGGACAGAAATGTCATTTATCTACAAGGGGGATTAAGGTGAGAAGCAGCACAGAAATGGTTTAAGGCTTGGAGGGAGTGTTGCCAAGAGGCTCAGAGGGAAGGTTGCATGAGGAATTTGTGACAGCAGCTAAACCTCTTCTGTAGGAGGGTGCTGGCTACGCAAGAGAACCTCAATATATAACATATCCCTACCACCAGAACAAGAAAGCTTTATGGACTAGAGGCAATATCATAGGGAGAGGATGAAGTGGCATGGGAACTGTGTGACCTCTTAGGCAGAGAAGGCTGATTTGAGATGTTACAGAGATTCAAGCTGACTTCAAGTACCCATTTATGTCCTCCAAGTATTCTCTCCATCCCAGAGAGAATATATCTTGAAACTTAACATGTGGCAGGCAGACAGTAACTTAATTTACAGGCAATAGAGAGAGAAACTTCTGAAGCAATTCAAGGCAAAAACTGACTTGTTCTGTGTAACTGCCTGTCTCTCTTCATTAGCTGAAGGGGACCATCACGCTTCTGATTTGGGCACATCAGCTTGGTGCTTGCAATTCAGTGAGATAGGTCTGTGTGTCAGTGATGGGCTTCTGTCTGCATGCTCTTTGGTCATCAGAGATGACTTTCGTTTGGACTGAAGGAATGTCATACACATGTTGGCTGGCAGTGTCACCTCTCTTTTCCACACTGGACCATCTGTGATGTTTAGATCACAGCTAGGAAGAAATGCATCGAATCCAGACCTGGAAACCTGGAAACCTGTAAAATTTGCTTACTTTACCCTGCAAGGCCACTTGAAGTTGGTAATTGTGTGTATAGCCGTGTTATAGAATCACTGAATCCCAGAATGGCTTGGTTTAAAAGAACATTTAGAAGATCGTAGAATCACAGAGTCATAAAATCATAGAATGACTTGCATTAGTAAGGTAGATATGGTACTCAGGGACAAGGGTTAGTGGGCATGGTGGTGTTGGATTTACAGTTGGAGTAGATATCTTAGAGCACTTTTCCAACTTTTGTGATTCTAAATGGAATCGATAGTAGAAAGCACTACCACTTGAAATTGAAATGAAAATTAGCAGGTAAATGCTATCAGTAGAGTCAGTTGAGGTGACTCTGTGTCCCACAAAAGAAATCGGTACTGCAGCAAAGACACACTAGCCTTGTAGATGAACCACTTAGCACTCATCTCTGCAGAAATGAAATAATTGTCTTGTGCTTGTGTGCATGTGAGCTCCTTGCACACCAAACTACAGAACTCAGGCTTTGGGACAGTGCTGGTGACATTAGTGACTGGAATGGCAGCATGAGCACAGCTTTTCTATTTGTCATGCTGCAGGATGCTGTAAAAGAAAACAGAGAATCACTTTGGTGAAGAATTCCAAACAGGTTATCCCATTAAAAAGAAGGATAAATTCATTATACCTTAATTTTATGTTTAGTACCACTACTGTTCAGGTAAGTGGACTGCAGGATTTAGTTAAAAGTCACAAGCATAGCATAAGGAGATGGTAATTTGCCCAGCACAGTTTTGTATAGCTGTGGTGTCAGACATTTTCTGTAGGTGAAGCTAAACTCATTTTGTGAAATAAACTATTTTCTATTGCTATCAATCCTTTTGACTGGGGATAATATGGGGTTTAAAATAGTGATTTAATTCCTTCTTGTATTGCTCAGTTTTGCACTTCCTTGTGCAAGGAATGTGACCTATTATCCTTTCAGCTAATCAGTAGTTGGGCTTGAGAATAGTCCTCACCTGCTGGTTTTATGATACTTAGTCCCTTAAGCAAGCCAAAGACTACTTCCACTTCTGTGAGTGTGCATAAAAATCTCCCAGATCATTTACATAGTCCAGTATAACCAATTTACCATGTAAACTGTAGACTTTTCCCTTTATCAGTATGTGCTTTAGCAGCATTCTCTCTTCACCATTTAAGCCTATACTGAGGCTGTTGGAGTACCTGCATTGTGTTTGTAGGGGGTGCTGCTGAGGGCTGAGTCTCAGTAGCTCACAGTGAGGGAGCTGCTTTACTGCATATGAAACCCTCACCCATAATCAGGACATCTGCCAGTGATTTAGCACCAGATTCCCCACAAAAACGAGGTATGTGGCATCTAGAGTGTTCTTCAATTAACAGTATATTTTTATTCCTGATAGATAGGCATATGATTTTCTGTTTTTGTGCAACTCCTTTATAGAGAGCAGTCAGTCCTCTTTAGAATTGCTTCTAGTAAATTAAAAGATCTTCCAGGTGGCACAGGATGACCCTCATATATTTTCTCAACTTGCTTAGCTGTTCAGACTAAAGACAAAAGTCACTTCTCTTCAGAATATCATTATTCTGTTTCTTTAAATTCTGTTAAGTTAGAAAGTAAGTAGCCACAGTACTGCTGCCACTTCCTTCACTTTTTTAGGGGAAGTTGCTTTAATTGGATCTTATTTTACATTGGTGTAATTTCAGATATTTCAAGTTAAACTGTAGAAGTTGAGTGTGTGCAGAGTAAATAGTTGTGGGTGAGAGGGATGGTTTATTGTTTTCCAAATCCACTATAACTTCAGAAATCCCACCTCATGCCACAGCAGAAATTGGATATTGTGGCACATTATTAATTTTGCAGGATCAGATGTTTGAACCGAAAGACCTGATGCCAAGGTCATCTGTTTAAATTACCAGTGCCTCCGCTTGTTGTACCACGTTTTTCCTGTTGGGCTGCCACTAATGCTGCTCCCAGTGCTGCACAAACTATGGCTTCCCCTTTTCCCTTCCCTCAGGCTAAATTAAAGCGAAGTGACACTAAATATTGATTAAATTTTATTTATATCGCCCTGCTATACTTTGCACAAGACACACAATGCAGAGTGTGTATGTATTCATATGTCTATAGCTTATCGGTGATAAGCTGTGATGATATGCCTTGCATTACATTCTAATGCAAGATGAAAAGAGAGCATGGAGAGGGAAAGAAGGACTAGATAGGCAGGGAAGGAATTTGGATTTGGATCACCACCACCTTTGTTTCCAGCATAGTCTCTGGTCTGGTAATATTCAGGTGGCAGATGCATACTTGACCACTGAGTTGTAATCCTTTTTGTTTGTTGCAAAAAGGGGATGTTTCATGTGTGTATCCATAATTGGTATGTAAGATGGGAGTAGGTGGGATTCAGCATTTGTGAATACATGGGGGGGAAGGGCAGTGTCCTTCCCTCTCATTGGATATGAAGGCAGAGAAACTGTCCCTTGTCACGTTGGTCACTTTGGCATCTCTTGCAACAAGGGAACTTGCCTAAACATGTGGGTAGGACTGTCCATCCTCTGATGTATTCTGCTCTCTCTTTGACAAGCATTTTTGGTTCCCTAATTCAGGCTGCAAATTCAGCACACAATTTCTGTTCCTTCTTCGCAGCTAAGCAGTGTGTCAGTACTTGAGACACTGAAGTTCTGGAGGTTTTCTGCAGACCTTTATAAACTGCAAACTAAGCATGCCATTTCTGTTCATGCTTCCTTGCTAAGCACTGCACTAAGGGTTGGAACATTTAAATAATTATAGAGATTTTCCACAGGAATATGAAGGAAAGATTGGGAAGTACTGGGAGGGTCTGGTTGTAATGAGGATGAGAATGAGATGAGGGCCCATTTTGGTACTGAGTGGCACTGGGGCATACTGGGACAGGTTGCTTTTTGTAGCAAGAATCATCATAGAATCATAGAATGGCCTGGGTTGAAAAGGACCACAATGCTCATCCAGTTTCAACCCCCCTGCTGTGTGCAGGGTCACCAACCAGCAGACCAGGCTGCCCACAGCCACATCCAGCCTGGCCTTGAATGCCTCCAGGGATGGGGCATCCACAACCTCCTTGGGCAACCTGTTCCAGTGCTTCACCACCCTCTGTGAAAAACTTCCTCCTAATATCCAACCTAAACCTCCCGTCTTAGTTTAAAACCGTTCCCCCTTGTCGTATCACTATCCCCCCTCTTTAACAGTCATAGCCCCTCCTGTTTATATGCTCCCTTCAAATGTTGGAAGGCCACAATGAGGTTTCCCCAGAGCCTTCTCTAAGCTAAACCCGCCCAGTTCCCTCAACCTTTTTTCATAGGAGAGGTGCTCCAGCCCTGTGATCATCTTAGTGGCCTCCTCTGGACCTGCTCCAAGAGTTCCACATCTTTCTTGTGCAGGGGCTGGACTCAGACATATAGGAAAGGACTGGTTGTAATGAGATGGGGAAGTGCAGTGAGATGGGTGGGTCTGAGTGATGCTGGGATTGATTGGGTTGTATTGGCTGTAAAGAGAGGAGGAGAAGAGCAGGTCAGGGGGAGATTGTGTTGATGCCAGGGTGGGACTGGGACACGCTGGCTTATGGAGTTCCTTTGGGAGTACTGTGATGAAAGATCTCTGTTGGTATTGAAGGAAACAGGAACATACTGGAGAGTTTGGACTGAAATGATCCATTTGCACTGAGGAGGAAAATGAAAACAAAAAACAACAGCGACAACAACAACAAAAACAGCTGTTCCTTCCAAGTTGTAGTGGGAGCTAATTCATCTTAAACATTTTGTCCGTCACTGCTTTGTTTTGCTTTGCACTTACTCCAGCACTGTCCTTTAACATAAGCTATTCTCCATTTCAGACGTGTGTCCTAGCAACGTCCTTAAATTATTCTTTTCTTTCTCTATTACATATTCTTTCTCTGATATATACCCTTGATTATATCTATAGACTGGTCATTCCTTCTCAGCTTCAGATTACATCTAGTAGCCCGTGGGCGCCCAACTTTTTGGCTTGCCTGGGCAACGCTGAGTAAAGGAATTGTTTTGGGATGCTTATATGTAGTTTGCTCCAAAAGTAATGCTTCCTACTTATGTCCATATGGCAGATACAGCGAGCACAGTAACTACCTGATAAAGCAAATTCTCAGCTATTGAACAATATTTTTCAACACAGTCACCACCATTAGTGGTGCACTTTGGCCAGCAATGAACAAGAGCCTGCATGCCATACTTGTTAAAATCTGTACTAGCGGAGATGATCCGCCATAGCTGTTGTCATTGCTGAAAATTGCCACCCAGTGACTTGCTGCCCTCACATCCATTATTTGGTCTCCATAAATGTTCAGCAAGATTTGTTGAATGTCAGTGGGTGCATTTTTTTTCCACGTGGAGGAATTCAGTGATGCACTTTTGCTTTTTATGCAGTTCTTTGTCATATGCCATCCTGCTGCCATCTGGCAAGAGCATGTAATGGAATATTGGTGGGAAGGTTCAACCTCTGCATCCATCTCACCTACATCCACCTTTGACTTCGTGGGCCAACATACTAAAACAGGAGGTTTTACTTTTGGAGTAGCATTCGTAAAATTTGAATATAGTTGGGTAATGTATACAAGAAACAAAACTTCCTTTTCTGGTGTTCACCAGAGATTTTTTATGAAATGTTCCTCTTCCTGTGCTTCATCCTTGATAATGGCTGCTCACAAGTGTGGGGACTGCCAAAAGCAATGGCATGAATAAGGCATGGCTGTGAAGCAGGGAATATTTTTCTAACAGTCTGGTAAAGAGATGCAGTCAGATTTTTGAGTTGAATATCTGATTGCAACTCTATATATTACATTTGAGAAATATATTTATGTTGACTGAATATGGTACTGCAAATATTTTATATAACTCATATATACACTACATTATATATATAAAATACAACCACCTGTGCTGTGTTTTCAGCCCCAGGCAGCATTAATAGTTTGGTTGATGCCAAGCAATGAGTACATGTTCGGCCACTTGGTGGGGAAGCGCCACCACCATGATGTCATGGGGCACTGTGAGCTGTTCTGGGACACATTTGACCCATGGCTAGTGCCTGCAGCAGCCCAAGCTCTTGTTCCATGGGTTACCTGACCCACCCTCATGATTCTCTCTGTTTCTTCTCCACCTCTTATGCAGAAAATCAGCTTTGCACCATTTTCTAAAGAAGTGCTTTTCACTTTTTTTTTTGCTTGCTTCCTGCATTGGGAACACCTCTCCAACTGCATGTCGATGCTTTTCTTCACCTGTGCTCACCTGACTCTTCTTAGAGGTTCTCTGCTTTAGTAGTTCTGCTTCAACAAACCCTTTCTATTTTTCACTTTGCCCCTGGTGCTTTGTTTTACCCCTTCAATAAAACCACGGCCACTTTAACTGTGTACATGACCAAAACAAAAGTGTGTGGCCACCTGCTTGATGTGGCCACATAAATTTCCCACCATGAACATCCACATGTATCGCCAAGAGTGAACAGTCCCAGAACTGTGTGTTTGAAGCCTAACAGTGGCAGTGGTGGCCTGGAATAAATCAGCACTTCACTTAGCTCCATTCCCCATTAATGTCACACTTCATGTCCCTTCTTTTTTGAAGAAGAAATTTGAAATGCCTTGGAGGCGTTATCCGATGGGAAGATGCTATCTCAGCAAGTGACTGTCTGGATTCAGATTTCTTCTCATTTTGTTCTTCACTGGTTTCCTTTGCCCCTAATCTGATTTACTCAAACTCACATCTCCTTTACCCTTTTCTGTTCATAGTATCTTTAACAAATACCTTTTTCTCCCATCTCTGTCCCTATTTTCCTTTCATCATATAATTAACAATTACCTTCTCTCCTAATTTCAACTTGCTACCTTCATAAACTAACCCAGATTTCCTTCACTTTGTCTTTTAGGATTTCCTGTCTCATTTGTCCCCCACTTCTTCCCGAGTTCCCCTTTTTATGGCACTCTGGTTTGCAGTGTGTATAGGGACAAAGCTTCACACTGATCATTCTTTCTCTGTGGCAGTGAAACCAAATCTTGCACTGAAACTCAGCTCTGTTGTGAATTGTTTTATTTTGTTTTTTTCTTGTAACTTGAGCTCCAGCAGGGGTGGGAGGAGCAGACAATAAGTACTTTTCCCTGGAACACTTTTTATTCATTTAAGCTCTTACTATTAATGGAACCACTCTGTTATTAATAACATTGTGTTTGCTCACAGCTCACCCTGCCTGAAGTTCCATCTTTGTGCCCAGAGTTTATCAGTTCTTGCAGATTCAACACCACCGACAGTCTCTGGATGTCGATCCCTGTGATTGCTCCTGAAATCCTCTCCACTGCTTCCTCTTATCGTGATATCTCATGACTTCAAAGGTGAAACTGGGTCTTTCAAATTTGGCTATTTGCAGATTGCTTCTCACTTTAGACAGCTGCTCATTATGCACTTGCAGGGTGTGATTTCATGTGTTGTTACAGCTGTACAAGGAGATCGATCATGTTTCATCCTTGTTTTCCTCCCTGACTTATCAGTCAGGTCTAAACTGATCTCTGTGTGGCATCTAGATTGGGACAGCAAAGCCAGCCTGCGTGTCTGTGACTGCATCCCCAGGCTTTCTTCCTGATAGAGCCTTTGAGACAATGACTTTGAGCCCCAACTCTGGCAGCCGCATTGGCTGTTGCAGAGGCTGAAGGTCACTTTGTCCTTACTGGAGACACTAGCTCTCTGTACAAGCCGCACACTGATGTCACAAACGCCATTCTGCCTGAGTTCCTTTAACAGGAGGTAGTGGAGGGTTTGGATGGAGCCTAGAGAAACAAGGACCAGAAAGAGATGTACAAAGAAAGATAAAGTCTGAAAACTGGCCGACAAACTTGTGGAAGTAGACAAGCTGTTGTTGTTGAATCCACAGAAGCTGACAAACTCAGGGTTGACTTTGTCTAAGGGCACCAGCACATGTTGGTATCCTCTGAATGCATCCAGAACAGTGGCTTCTCGTGGCAGACAGCGTGCAGGGTTGTGCAGACACCCAGTGAGACCAAGCACAGACTGAAGAGCTTTGCATACCCTGCCTGGCAGCTACTGGTAGCTGGTACAACTCCCAGCTTGTAGGTATAGTAGTGAGGCTTTCAACCACTGCTCCAACCAATTAGACACGGGCAACCTTGCAAGTGGTCTGTGTGGGTGAACTGATTCAGTGTCTAATAATAGGTTAATGAGTTATAAGGTTTCCAAGAAGTATTTTTGATGGTTCACCACTAGCACCTGCCTGCCAACCTGAAATGGCTGACAGATTTTGCAGACTCTCTGTACTCCTTACACGTGGGCTTATCTCTGACCTGCCTTCCTCCACACTGTCTTCATAGCCCTTGTTTTGTAGTTCTGCTCCCCGATGGCTTTCATCTTATCCTTTCCTTATTTTTGCAGAGCTTCCTGTCGGGGTTGGCATCCAGCATCTGGAGCCATGGAAGAGCAGCCAGCTTCTCCCGCTTCTGATTCTCCCTTTTCTCTGCGGCGGGTCTGCATTTCTGAAGATGAACCTGAAGATGAAGAGCAGGAAGAAACTCCGGAGGAGGATACAACCCAAGTACAGATGGAAAAAGACTCCGTGAAGCAAGACAGGATTGGTTCTCCTCGATGTTCAGCACGGTGCTGGCAAGGACGAGGTTCTCTTATCCCACAGGGCATGGAAAGCCCAGGCGAAAGGGTGGGAGAGGAACCTGAGGAGCTGCAGCCATGCAGGAAGCACCGGCTGAACCTGAAGCCCAAAACAAGCCTGGTCCCAACATCTCCAGGAGAGGGAGAAAGAGCTGAAGAGCCAGGGCCCTCAAGGGGAAAGAGGCTGCGCTTGATCTGGGGCCAGTCCAGTGACTTCCGACGGAAGAAGAATCTTGGGGAGAATGGGTTGGAGGAAGCTCCCATGTTGTCACAGAGCAGCGAAGAGGAGGAAGAGGAGGGAAAAGCTTCTCGGTCTTGCTCCCCTGAGCCACCTCTTCACGGTGATGCTCGTCCCAAGCCAGATTTTGTGCAGCTGATTGATGAGCACGGCATTTACTCCACGGCCAAGCTGGTATTGGGCAGCGCGGCGGGTGAGCTGGAGGAGGCAGCAGTGGTGCTGCCCCCACACCTGAAGCGTGGAGCAAGCGGGGCCACTGAGTTTGAGATCCGTGAGGTGATTGTGGACGAGAAACCCTTCCAGTGTGGTGTGTGTGAG
This sequence comes from Lagopus muta, assembly GCF_023343835.1. NCBI lineage: Eukaryota > Metazoa > Chordata > Aves > Galliformes > Phasianidae > Lagopus > Lagopus muta. The sequence continues at coordinate 196,241 of NC_064460.1, forward strand.
AAAGCCTTCAAACGTGCTTGGGAGCTCTTCAGCCATGAGGTTGTGCACAATGAGGAGCGGCCTTTCCGCTGCGATCTCTGCGAGGCTTCTTTCAAGCGACACTCGGACTTCAAGAGCCACCGCTTGGTGCACACAGAGGAGCGTCCCTTCCGATGCGAGCTCTGTGGGAAGCGTTTCAAACGTTCTTCTAACCTCCAGGAGCACCGGCGCATCCATACGGGTGAACGTCCCTTCCACTGCGCCTGCTGTGACAAGAGCTTCAAGACACCCTACGAGCTGCAGCGTCATACCCTGACCCACTGCACCGAGAAACCCTTCAAGTGCGCAGATTGTGGGAAGGATTTCCCCACTTCCAATGCCCTCCTCCTGCACCAGAGGCAGCACTGCGACGACAAGCCCCACGTCTGCGGTGTCTGTGGTAAGAAATTCACCTACGGCCACAGCCTTAAGGTTCATGAGCGTGTGCACACGGGTGACCGGCCCTTCGTCTGCCCGCTCTGTGGAAAAGGTTTCAAGCAGTCCAATGCGCTTTCCTCTCATGAACGTGTGCACACAGGTGAGCGGCCCTTTGTCTGCAAAACCTGCGGGAAGGCCTTCAAGCAGTCGTCCTACCTCGTGATCCATGAGCGGGCGCACACTGGGGAGCGACCCTACAAATGCGAAGCGTGTGGGAAAGCCTTTGCCCGCCCCTCCTTGCTGCTGCAGCACCACCGCGTGCACAGCCAGGAGCGGCCCTACAAATGCAGCTTCTGCCACAAGTTCTTCAAGGACTTGGCCTACCTGGCAGTGCATGAGAAGGTGCACACAGGCGAGACCCCCTACAAGTGCAGTGTCTGCGACAAGGGCTTTGCTCATCCCTCCAACCTGCTGCAGCACCAGCGCGTGCACCGTGATGGCTGAACCAGAGCAGTGTGCATAGCATGAGTGTTTTGAGGCCAAGAAGCCTGAAGCAAGAAGTGAGCATGCTACAAGCATGCGTGCAGCCCCAGGCTGGCCCACTTACACAAGCAAGCCATGTGTGGAGGACCTGGAGAGGAGGCCAAAATGTGGGTGCTGCTGCAGGTCTTCTCCTGACCCCCATCCCACTGGGGCCTCTGCTGCATGGCTTCTCTCTGCCAAACCCTGACATACGTTGCTCTCTCCTGCTTCCAACAAAGTGATCTCACAGGAGTGGTCGCTGAGACTCCTGTCCCCCGACCTGCAGGAAGGTAAAGTGCTGTTCTCAAGCACTGCTGGCTGCAGACTTGCTGGTGCAGACTTGCTGGTACAAGCTGAAGCTTGTGGTACTGTGAGTCTTGTGCTATAGTGGCTTGCAGAGGCGAGCTGCTTTGACCAAGGCTGCAGTGCAGCTGAGAGATGACATCCAGAGCTCTGACAGCACTGTAGGAAGTCCTGTATTTAGCTGATACTAAGGAATGCTTCTCTTCTCCTCAGTGTTTCAAGAAGAGCTGCCCAGTCATCCCTGTAAGTTCCCATAACTCAGCCTTGCCCTGCAACAGGCCCCATCAGCATGTCTGCATTAAGCTTGGAGTTACATTGCTGTTCTCCTTGAGTGCAAGACATGGGCTGGGAGCTCCTGGATATCCCCTTATTGTAGGGGTACACTGAGTCTTGCAGCAGAAGGAGACAGTGCTGTCAATTTTGGAGGAGAATAAGTGCATTGGTGTAAAGTATGATTGGGAACAGCAATGCTTGAACACCTCACATTTCTTTTAGAGCATAAATGTCCCGTCCATATTTCACTCTGCTGCTGCTGATCAGGTTGATGACAATAACGCCCTTTCCCCTGCTGTGCAGGGTCCACGCTGGCATTTTGCTGGTACAGAAGGCTGCTTCCAGTGTTCCAGCATTCCACTGGCTGCAAGTTGTGTGTTCTTAAGCTTTGGCCTCGAGGCACAAGGGAAGATTTGGGTGACCGTGGGGAGCCAGAGTAGGGAAGAGGGAGTGCTGGTCCCTATTATGTCGCTGGTGGAATGCTGGTGGAGTTGATGGGGGAGAGGTGCTGAGCCACACAATAGCCACCTCACCTCTCCCACTCTGGAGGAAAAAGCCTGGCATCTCAAGTTGGAAAGACTTACCCTCTTTTCTGTGCCATGGTGCTTTGTGAGGCTGTTACGAAGCAGAAAAGGGGGGATACACAAATTGTTTGCAGGATCTGTATGAGGAAGCGGAGAGCAGAAAACCAGCCTTGGGTCCTCTTTGTTTCCATACAGTGCATCCCTAGTGGCAGCACCAGATCTAGAGCCACCTGAGCTGCTGCTGAAATCTGAATTTGTTCTCTTTGACTGATAGCTGCTGCTGGGCAGAGGGTGGCATGTAGACCTTTTCTTGTAAAAGCAAGACCCAAGTCCCTTGGGGCACCATCAGAGTCCCGTCCTCACATCTGAGCCGCTTTGGAGGGACCTGGTGTCACGGTCACCTTCTTGCACACTGGGTCTGTGGGACTGGAGGTGCCAACCCTCAGACTCCTCATGGTCCCAGTCCTACCCTGTCCCCATTTTGTACGGTTTGAAAGCAGGTGTACACTCCTCAGCACTCTGCACACTAATTAAAGGATGGTTATTTAATGCTGTCTCTTGTATCATTGCTGGTTTTAGGCCACTTTTAAATCCCTGCTTGCTTGTGGGGTTTTGAGGTGATCCTGGTGGCTAGTTCACCGGTTGCTACTAAGCCTGTGTGCAACATACTCAGTGCTTTACACATCAGCATTCACAACCCAGATCACCTGTGCATTTTCCAAGTACTGAGGTGGAGATTGGAGGACGAAGATGAGACTTGCTCCAACAACCTGCACCCAGTTGTTGCATTAAAGTGAGGACACATCTTCCTAGGAATAGATGCTCATGAAGTGCCAGTGCAGACCCCATATCTTTATGCTGTATCCACGTTTCCCCAGGATTCAGCCCAGATGTCCCATTACAGCCTCTTCTTGTGGCACCTGCATCAGAGTGCACATGCTGTGGAGCTGCCTGTAATGTTTCTGCATCTGTAACTGCATTATATGCCAGATCCCTTCTGCGTCAGATACCTAAAAATAACTCCACTGCCACTTGCTGCCTGGGTAGGTGGAGCTGAATCAAGCACATCAAGCCTTACTAGCAGTCAATGGAGACCTGAAGTTGAATTAACTGCTAAGGCCGTTAAAGATGAGCTGGGGTATCCAGCTCCTTTTTTTCTTACAGACTATCCCAAATGCCAGTGTCTGGGGTCAATGAAAGCATCTCAGGTGTCACTGATTTGGTGCTCACTGCACTGTGCTCTCCATGGAACTCAGAAAGATTTTTTTTTTTTTCTGGTGATTTAATCTTCAGAATGGCTATTATCAGACACCTGTTTTGAACTAGTTTTTCTCATATGCTGCATTCATGTGTCACCTGGTGATGACAATATGACTAACAGTTCAGTAATTAGCAGGGAAATGAATGGCCTCACTGCTGAAGGAAATTATTTCTGGTTTTCTGCCACCTGGATATCCTGCAGAACACTCGGGATGACCTCATGTTTGCTTTCATGTGAGATCTCGAGGACAGGTTACCTGGAGTGAGAAGCCAGAGTCAGAAGGTTTGCATGGGGTTTATTTTTTTATTATTGCTCCTAATGTCAAGACTTTGATTTAAGAAGGACAGTTTATCCATGAACTATCCTCCTCTAGATGCAGTTGATTAATGTATCTCAGTCCCTTAATGAGTCACTGTATTTGCAGATGCAGCACCCATAGCATGTCTGTGTAGCTGGCTGCTGTCTGCATTCTGCTCCAGATCTTTATCACATGGCTAAGTAATGAAGGCAGTAAGGCAAGAGGAATTTATTTTGCTGTATATGGTTTGTAATCTGTTGTAAATAATGAATATAGCTGATACATAGATTAGCACTGATGAGCATTGGAAAGAAACCAGCCCTTCCAAAGTTGGAGATAGGACTGGACATGTTCAGGCATAACCTACCCATACTGCCTTGAGCTGGCAAGACTGAAAGAGGCAGAATGTTGCCATGCTGTCTCCCTCTCTGTACCCAGTCCCCCTTGGTAACCTGACAGCATTTAACATTCCACGAGTCACAGTAGTCACTGAGGATCTTGCAGACGAGGCACAGTAGTCACTGAGGATCTTGCAGACGGTGCTGTCTGCCATTGTTCAGAGTATTTGTTCTGTCTATCTGAAACACTTGAGACAGTGCTCTAAACAACTCACACTCGGTAGACCATTGCTTGGAAGCACTTATCTGTTGTGTTTGAGATGCTATCCTTGGTCTTCCTAAATGTCTTCTGGAGCTGAATTTTTTTCACATTGGGCACTCTGTGAAAGCACCTTTGCAGATGCGCACCTGGATGTGTTCATACATCTTCCTTTTGAATGCCATTAGACTCTTTCCAGTGTGTCCATGTCTTTTGTATTGGCCAATCCAGAACTGGATCCAGCATTACAGTTGCACCCCCACCACTGCTAAATAGAGGGGAGGAATTGTCTCTTGACCTGCTGACAATACTGTTAGCTCAGCCAAGAATACAATCTTGTGCCTGGTATAGACAAGAAATGGGGGCTTGCCTGTGTTTGCTAGGTTGAGGAAGCCACCCAATGCAGGAGGCACCAGGCAGCCCTGGCTGGCTCCCCCGCAGAGGGGCGCAGAGCGTTACATGTCACAGCATTAATGCTCACCACAGCTGGAAGGGCTGGGGACAAACTTCTCCTTTAATTTGTTAGCAGTTTTAGTCCTGTTTCAGATTCCCTGCTACTCTGCTCAGCCTGATGTCAGGCTGCATGGCCACCAGGCTGTCCTACTGTCTGGTACATGCCATCAGAAAACCTCTGAAATTGACCTGGATCAAACAACCTTCAGAAGACTTTGGATAGCTGTTTTGGGCTCCTGAGTATAAGTCATTGGTACAGACTGTTTTATAAATGTCCAGCCCATAAGCTGTGCTTTGCAGTCTCCTCGAAAGCATGTGAGGGCTTCCTGCAGTTCTGCAGAAGCTTAAGGGAAAAAGCATTTGCTCTGAAAAATGAGATGCAGGAGGAAAAGAGGAATGAGCTTGGCTGATGACCCCACAATGTGGGCTGATTGTGCTGCTTCTGCAGAAGGGATTGTACCAGCATCACAAGAGAGCATCTTCTCTGATGAGCTCAGTTGTCTCTGTATCAGCATCCTTGTGGAATTGTCCTTCAGCTGGATGGTAGATGGCTCCTGCAGTCTGGAAGGGCATTGCAGAGCCACCTCGCTCCCTGGGACATTTAAGGGCTGCAGAGCAGATAAAGGTAAGAACATACAGCTGTTGGTTTGGCAACCACTGAACCCCTAGCCTGTGCTGCATCACCGGGTTGATGTACAGGGATAGGGGCCTTGAACTAAGGTGAGGGGACCCACCTGCAGCTTGGCCTGCTCCAGTGCACCTGCTCTTCAGGTAGAGCCACAGCAGGACCCCGCTCACCATCACCATCAGGATGAGCAGCGCTACCAGCGCAGAGCAGGACGATGGAGAACCTGTAGGGAGAACCCAGGTCAGGATCCCACTTCCAGCCAGCAACAGAGATGGGAGAAAATCTGACACCAAACAGCCTCATACCTCAGCATTTCAGTGACCAAGAAAGGCTTTCCTTAGACTTTGTATTAACCCACAACTAATCCCTTTCTGATCCAGTTTGTGCTGCCTGTGATGCTGTGGTGCCTGCAACACTGCACTATGCCCTTTGTGTGGTTTGTGCCCCACCTAAAATCATCTCCCTGGGTATCTGATAGGCAGTAGGCTTTGAGAAAGCTTTCACATTCCTCAGTCCTGCTGTGCTGATAACCTTGCAAGGCTGCCATCACCTCACTGGTGTTGTCCTCTTTATTATATGGTATCCAAGACTATGGATAGATAAGAAAGGCATACTTCTGACCCCATCCATCATTCCTTCTCTAGCCTATTTCAGGAAAGCTGTCAGGGGTGCCCAGAGAGTCCTTGAGGGCTGAGAAATCTGAGCTGCAAGAGGAAACTGGACAAACCAGCTTCTTCTAAGATCAGAAAAGCATCTCTGATGCTCCAACCAGTGAAATTTGGCTTCATTGTTTGTAGAAAACAAACAGTGTCCACCAAGGAAAAGCTTGTTCTGACAAGGATGTGCCACAACCTTTATACATCTCCTTTTGAAGTGAAAGGGCTGCATCCACCCTTTCAGCTTCTCCCCCCCCCCCCCCCCCCCTCTGCTGGTGGGCTTTATGCACTCACCTCTTGGCTCCGTGCATACCACACTGGCTGCCACGCGGTGCTGGCACAGCCCTGGGCCAATCTTGCTCTGCTGACACTCCAGGAGAAGTGACTCGCCACCGCGGCATTGCAACCCCTCCAGAAAGATGTAGTTTTGATCCTGGCTGACCCGGGTTCCTGCGCTTTCAGCCTGTGCTGGTCCACAGCCCAGCTGCTTGCAAACCACCTCTGCCTCCAACGAGCTCCAGCTTTTGTCACAGATGCTGTACCAGGTGGCGTTGTACCGAACCTCCACACGCCCTGCACAGGGGCTTGAGCTGTCTCGCAGCCGCACTTGCAAGGGGTTGGTGCCTGTAGGGAAGAGACAAAGGGTAAGATACATGTGCTTTGCATGCCCATGCACTCCAGTAGGTATGGATAGGAATGCAAGATGCTGCCTATGTGCTCTTTGCATCTTTACCGTGCATGAATTTCCCCTTGCAAAAGCATCCACATCATCTTATGCATCTGCACATAATGTGATGCTGTCGGATCAAGTCAGAGCTGACTACATCCCAGTGCGAGGAAAAGTTGTGCAGAACCTCTGTGTTCCCAAGCATGCTTCCAGCATCATCCCTGTAATCACCTGAGCACACCACTGCTGCATCTTCCTCGTGGTTGCAGTTATGGTTTCCCCAGTTATTCAGTCTGCACTGGGAGAGGCTGGCTTCAGTGCCACTGCACTCCACATCGTCCAGCCAGATGGGATCAGACCCTCCTCCGAAGTGAGCCTTGCCTGGAGCTGATGCCGCTGTCCCACAGCCCAGCTGCCGGCACACCACCTTAGCACTCCTTAAATTCCAGCTGTCATCACACACTGTTCCCCACTGCCTGTTGTGAAACACCTCCACTCTGCCAGCACAGCGATTCGGGCCATTCACCAATCGGATCTGCATTTCTTCCGTGGTGTTGGAGTCTTCTGCAAGGGGAGATGTGCGGTTTTCTGTTGAAGAGAAAATGAGGAATCTGTCACTATGCATCGCTGAAAATAAAAAAAGGAAGAAAGGAAGAAAGGAAGAAAGGAAGAAAGGAAGAAAGGAAGAAAGGAAGAAAGGAAGAAAGGAAGAAAGGAAGAAAGGAAGAAAGGAAGAAAGGAAGAAAGAAAGAAAGAAAGAAAGAAAGAAAGAAAGAAAGAAAGAAAGAAAGAAAGAAAGAGAGAAAGAGAGAAAGAGAGAAAGAAAGGAAGTGCTAAGAGTTGCTAAGGTTCCCCCTGACTAGAGGTGTGTTGTAGTTTAGCTAAGCACCACACATGCTCACTCCCCTCCCCCCCCCCCCTTCTCAGTGGGATAAGGGAGAGAATTGGGGAAAAAACAAAGTAGAACTTGTGGTTTGAGGTAAGAGCTATTTACAAAGATAGAAAAAAAGTAGAGGGGAAAAAATATATATATATTCCATACAGTATGGATTATCCCTTTGGCCAGTTGAGGTCAGCTGTCCTGATTCTACTCCCTCCCAGCTCCTTGTGCCCTTCCAGCTCTTCACTGGCAGGAGAGTACAAGAAGCTGAGAAAACTAAAACATCCTTGACTCTGTACAGAACTACTCAGCAACAACTAGAAATGTCTGTGTGTTATCAGTATTTCTCCCTCAAAAAAACAGCACCGTAGCAGACACTATGAAGAAAAGCTGCTCTGTCTCGGCTCAAAATAAGACAAGGTTCAACCTCTCAACCCTTTCTGAGGAATTCATCTCACCTAGCTGTGGAAGTAGGGCTCAGTTCCAGCTTCAGACCCTACAGTGTTGGTATAATCTCCATGCAATTATGTGAAGCAGACAAAAGTGCCAGTGGGGACTTGGCTGGTTAGTAGGGGGAGTCAGACCCTCCTGGGAGCCAAGACCAATGCTAGATTCACTTGGTGCCATGTGCAATTCCTATTTGTTGGTTATGAACTGAGCATCTTGGCTTCCTCAGCTTGGCACAGGGTTCATTGCCTGCTTTGCATGGTGGCCTGGGCTAAACTGGAGATGAATCCAGCCAAAGAAGAGGTTGCCCTGTTTTGCAGAACTCAACTGACCTGAGCAAACCACGCCAGCATCTTCTCTGTGGTTGCAGTTATTCTGTCCCCACGGACGGGACCGGCACTGGTGAAGAGCATCTTCAGTCCCAGCACAGTTCACATCATCCAGCCAGATAAGCCCAGTGCCTTGCCCAAAGCGAGCCCCCCTGGAGGCTGACTCAGCCCTGCCGCAGTTCAGCTGTCGACACACCACAGTGGCAGCCTGGAGGTTCCAGCCGTCGTCGCACACCGTGCCCCATTGTCCATCGTGCAGCACCTCCACTCTCCCAGCACAGCGGCTGGGGCCACTCACTAGGCGGATCTCTGCTGCCTCCACTGTGTTATTTTTGTCTACAAGCAGAGGTGGGTAATGCAGTGTTTAGAGGAATAGCTATCCAGGGAAACTTTCTGGCAGTAGCAAGGGCAAGGGCAAGGTGAATAGTAACCAGAGCATAAACTTAGGGCAGATGCCTGGCCTTGGCAGAAGGCATGTTTGCAGTGACATGCACCAATGCCCATCTTCAGCATTTTGACTCAGTACCCTGTAGGGATGGAAATAAATTCCTTTCACTGTGCCTTACTCTTCCTCTAGGGTCCTGCAGGTCCCACACAGTCTCAGTGCAGAGCAAAGCACGAAAGGATATCAACCTCCTACACATTTAGCCACAAAAACTGAAGTTAGAACAAATATAAAATTAATAGATGTGTGCCAAGGTGGGGAATAAAACAGGTGAAAGGTCTAAAGGGCAAAACATATATGTTCCCTTGGTTTGTTAAGCCACGAGTAGACTGAGGAAAGGCCTCATGGCTGCCTGCAGCTTCCTCATGAAAGAAGAGCAGGGGCAGATGCTGATCTCTGCTCTCCGGTGACAGTGACAGGACCTGAGGGAATGGCATGGAGCTGGATCTGGGGGAGGGTCAGGTTGGGCGCTAGGAAAAGGTTCTTCACCAGAGGCTCATGAGCACATGGCTTTTGGGTAAGGGAAATCCAACCCATGCTATTCAGGAGCCCCATATCTGTGAGTATAAGCATCACCTGAGCACACAACACCAGCATCTTCTTCATGTGTGCAGACGTTGACTCCCCAGGGTCTGGCCCTGCACTGTACGAGAGCATTTTCTCTCCCAGTGCAAGCAACTCTGTCCAGCCAGATGGGATCCACCCCTCGTCCAAAGGAAGCTTGTGTTGTGGCTGACACCGCTTCCCCACAGCCCAACTGTCTGCACACCACCATGGCATCATTCATGTCCCAGCCATCATCGCAAACAGTTCCCCACTGCTGGTTGTGAAACACCTCGACTCTACCAGAACAGCGATGAGGGCCATTCACCAGGCGAAGAGTTGATGTGTCATCTGACAACACTGCAAAATGTGGTGGGGAGACCATGCATCAACACCAGTGAGGTGGGGAAAAACATCCAAGGGAGAGCTTGACCACCATCTGCCTGAGCATCTGCAGGAGTGAGGTGTCCAGCTGTTTGTAGTATGCGGACACCTTCATGTTCAAAGGATGATCCTTTGGAATCATTCAGGTGGCTGAGCTCTGAAACAGGTTGCCCAGAGTGTTTGTGGATATTCCATCCCTTGAGGATTAGAAGGCCAGGTTGTACAGGGTCCTGGGCAGCCTGATTAGTGGGTGACAACCCTACCCATGGTAGAGAGCTGGAACTGGGTGGTCCAACATCCCTTCTAACTCAAGCAGTTCTGTGATTCTATGATTCCATGAAAAGCCTCCAGAATATGGGCAACCTACTCTTAGTGGATCTACCTGAGTGGTCCAGTCAGACCACATAACTTCCAGAGTCTCTTCCAACCTCAACCATTATGTGTGATTCTGTGATTCAGTGCCCCTTGTGATCTTGCTGCCTTGTCGGGTGTGCAAGGACAACTTAGAGAGGGAGTTCACCCTAAGACACTCTCTTTACGTTATTTACATTGTTATGGGTATCATCATGGAAAAAAGCTCTTCTCACTGTCACAGAACTGTACTTTTCTTGCACCATCCTGCTCTAGTCCTCCCGAGGTATGTTGCGTATCAACCTGTCTCCAACAATGTGGCATCCATAGCTCACCTGAGCATTCCACACCGGCATCATCCATGTGGGTGCACAGTTGGATTCCCCATGGAGACGACAAGCATTCTGAAATGGAACTTTCTGTCCCGATGCAGGATACTCTGTTCATCCAGATGGGATCTGATCCCTGGCCGAAGTGAGCCTGGACAGGAGCCGAGAGAGCAATGCCACAGCCCAACTGCCGGCACACCACTATGGCGTCATTCATGTCCCAGCCGTTGCCACACACGGTCCCCCATCTCTCGTTCTGAAACACCTCCAACCTCCCGGCGCAGCGGTGTGGACCATTCACCAGCCGCACTTTGGCTGTAATCTCTAATTGTGAGTCTGAAAATGTGATAGGAGTGATAAACCCTCCAGGAAAATCCTGCACTCCTCTCTCAACCCCTCAAAAATACACAGATCCAGGACTGGCCTGCTGCAGCATCACCATGAAGGCAGTAAGATGCAGGACAGAACCCATCACCAACTTGACCCCAGTGGTGCCCTGTTTTGCAGAACTCAACTGACCTGAGCAAACCACGCCAGCATCTTCTCTGTGGTTGCAGTTATTCAGTCCCCATGGACGGGCACGGCACTGGTGAAGGGCATCTTCAGTCCCAGCACAGTTCACATCATCCAGCCAGATAAGCCCAGTGCCTTGCCCAAAGCGAGCGCCACTGGGGGCTGACTCAGCCCTGCCGCAGTTCAGCTGTCGACACACCACAGTGGCAGCCTGGAGGTTCCAGCCGTCGTCGCACACCGTGCCCCACTGCCCATCGTGCAGCACCTCCACTCTCCCAGCGCAGCGGTTGGGGCCACTCACTAGCCGCAGGGAGTCGTTTTTTGAGGTGTCTGTCACTGAAAACACAATCCGGGATAAGCCCTTGGAGAAATTCATGCCTGTCCCTACCTCCATGATTTCCACCTTTGTCTTTTCATGTAGGGAAAAGTGAACTTGTGCAATTCACTCCATGGATGTACACAGCAGTAGGACAGTCCAGACAGCTATTTCTGGGCTGCATCATGTGCTGCTCAGCTGGAATAATAGGTCCTGTCCTTTAAGATGAATCCATCCTTTAGGGGCAAAGATGTTGGGCTTGGAATTAATTACAACCCAGGTTTGGAGTTAGTCATGATGTTCGGCATAGTGATGATCATTGGATAATAGGACTGTAGAATCATGGGATCATAGTGTCATAGAACCATAAGAATCACAGAATCATAGAACGGTAGGACTTGTAGAACCATAAGAATCGTAGAATCACAAAGCCACAAGAATCATAGAATCATAGAACCATAAGAATTGTAGAACCATAAGAATTGTAGGACCATAAGAATCATAGAACCACAAAACCACAAGAATCATAGAACCATAAGAATCATAGAATCACAAAACCATAAGAATCATAGAATCATAGAACCACAAGAACTGTAGAACCATAAGAATCGTAGAACCACAAAATCACAAGAATCATAGAACCGTAAGAATCATAGAATCATAGAACCATAAGAATCATAGAACCATAAGAATTGTGGACTCATGATTCATAGTGATAGAATTATAGAATCGTAGAACCACTGGATGTTTGGGGTTGGAGGGGACCCTCAAATGTCATGTAATCCAACATGCTTGCCATAAACAGGAACATATCTCACTAGAGCAAGTTGCTCAAAGCCCCATCCAAACTGACTTCAAACATTTCCAGGGATAGGGCATCCACAGCTTCTCTGGGCAACCTGTTCCAGTGCTTCACCACTCCCATCATGAAGAATGTCTTCCTTATATCCCATCTAAATCTCCCCTCTTAGTTTAAATCCATTGCTACATGTCCTGCCACTGCAGGCCCTGGAAAAAAAAGTTTGTCTTCTAAGCCTCCTTTATGTATTGGTAGGCTGCATGGAGGTTGCCATGGAGCCTTTCTCCAGGCTGAACAACCTCAGTTCTGTCAATTCTTTTGTTGTAGGCTAGGCACTAGCCCTCTGAGCATCCTTGTGATCTTCTCTAGACTCTATCAGGTCCATGTGCTTCTTGTGCTGGGGACTCCAGACATGGATGCAGCACTGTAGGTAGTCTCACAGGAGCATAGTAGCGGGGGACAATCCCTTCCCTCCCACTGCTGACCACACTTCTTGTTATGCAGACCAGGATACAACTGCCTTTCTGAGCTACAAGCACACACTGCTAGCTCAAATCCAGAGCAGGTCCTGCCCCTGTAGGGAGCAGTCCTGTGAATCCTGGCAGTAGAGCAAGAGGGCCCCCGCATTGCCTCCAGTAGTGCAGAGCCTTCTATGAACTCCAAGATCCTTGAACACAGTGCTGGCCCCTGTAATTCCATGCGTTGCAGGACTTACCTAAGCAGACCACACCAGCATCTTCTCTGTGGTTGCAGTTATTCTGTCCCCATGGACGGGCTTGGCAACGCGGGAGTGCATCCTCGATCCCAGTGCAGCTCACGTCATCCAGCCAGATGTACCCAGTGCCTTGCCCAAAGTAAGCCCTGCCCGGGGCCGACATCACTGTTCCACAGCCCAACTGCCTGCACACCACCTTGGCATCGTTCAGGTCCCAGCCATCATCGCACACCGTCCCCCACTGCCCGTTGTGCAGGACCTCCACTCTCCCGGCGCAGCGGCTGGGACCATTCACCAGCCGTACATCAGCTGAGCTCAAGTTTCCTGCATTTGCAGACACCCCAAGGAAATTCATGCATGCATGATTGCAGAAAACCTCCTTCAGTCCCATCCCATCTCATCCACATGCATCCCACATAAACATCAGGGTAGCACCTGCATTAGAACATTAAAGACAAAAGGATTTCCCCCCCAGAAAGGGCTAGGCACTGCGGATTAATCACAGGGGTAAACCTCAGATTTTGCCAGGTGTGAAATTTGGCTGAGAGATGCTGCATGGGGGTTTCAAGAGCAGGAGAAGCAAATAGGAGAGGTCTGCAAAAGGAGCATGCCTAAGTCTGCCCCATGCACCGCATTCCCTCTGGAGAGAGCCATAAGATTGTTCTGGCTTAGAGGAGACCTGTAAACATCATCTAGTCCCCTGCAGGGACATCTTTCTCTGGAGCAATTTGCTCAAAGCTGAATCCAACCCAACTGGACATTTCTAATGATGGGGCATCCACAACTTCACTGGGCAACTTGTTCCAGTGTCTCACCACCGTCAACATAACAAAATTTCTTCCCTTTATCCACCTAAATCTACTCTCTATTAGTTTAGAACCATTGCCCCTTGTCCCATCATTACAAGCCCTGGTAAAATGTCTCTCAGTCTTTCTTATAAGCCCTGCCTCCTGATGACCCCAGGTCTCACCTGAGCACACCACACCAGCATCTTCTCCATGATGGCAATTGTGGACACCCCAAGTCTTAGCTGCGCACTGTGAGATATCATTTTCCTCCCCTGTGCAGCGTACTTCATCCAGCCAGATGTGGCTGTGTCCCCACCCGAATCGAGCCGATCCCGGGGCTGACAGCGCAGTCCCACATCCCAGCTGCCGACACACCACCGCCGCGTCATTCATGTCCCAGTTGTCATCGCAGACTGTCCCCCACTCATTGTTGTAAAACACCTCTACCCTCCCAGCGCACTCACTCAAACCATCCACCAGCCGAAGTGTGGAAATATTGGAAGTCCCCGAGCCTGAAAAACACGCAGGAATAGGCATTATAAAGGTTATGCTCATAGGGCATAAAATCTAATGAGCTGGAGAAGGATGAACATCCCTTTAGTCTGTCTAGGGGGTGTTGCTGCAGTAAGCTGCATGATCTAGGTTTACTTGATAGTTACCTACTTCTTGGACTAGAGGAAATGGCAAAGGACATTTTTCTATTTGTTGTTTGTGCTTTCCTCACTGCTGACCATCACACTGATCTATCCATGGAGGTTTCTCTATCAAGACAAGTATTAAATAGCTACAGTGTGTGTATCATATTACCCTGGCATATTCGAATGCATCTTTCCATATTTATCCTCATGACCTGGCATTTAGCAGCACTAGAAGTCACTCTGCATGTTCTTAACCCAGGGTAGGGAGGTGCTGCATCTGCTGCCAACCAAAGAAGCATTGTTTTACTCTCCTGCTACCACTCCAGGAAGACTGCAAGTACTTTTCCCCAGGAAAAATTGAACACCCCTGGACATCTTCAGATATTAAGGTGTGCCTTAAGGTGCTGCTTTTTCCTACTGCCCACGTCCCATTCTCCACATTTGTCTATGTGTCCAGTAGCTGTCTTTTTTAACACAGTTTCCACCAGTCTGAGAGGTCCTGGACACAAGAACTATACGCCAGCTTGCCCTCGTACTGTTCCCAACCCTCAGCTTACAAGTTGGGGCTTGATCCATCTGCAAAGAAGGCACTCAGTGATGATTACCTGAGCACACAACACCAGCATCTTCCAAATGGCTGCAACTATAGAGTCCTTTAGGCTTGACTGGGCATTCAGTGAGGGTAGCTTCTGTCCCAAGACATCTCACCCCTTCTAGCCAGATGGGGCCAGACCCTCGCCCAAATGAAGACATCCTCGGAGCTGACACCGCCGTCCCACAGTCCAGCTGCCGGCACACCACATTGGCATCGTTCAGATCCCAGTCATCATGGCACACTGTCCCCCACTGCTGACTGTGAAACACCTCCACCCGTCCAGAGCAGCGGTGTGGGCCGTTCACCAGCCGTAGGGCTTCTGGGCTCCGCAGGTCTGCATCTGAAAATATAATCAGTGTGAGAATAGATCATGGCCAGAAATTCCTGCCTGTCTGGTTGCCAGTAACATTGTGGATCTCTCCATCCTGCAATTTAGCAAGTATTGTACTTCTTGCATTGTGCTTTTGCTAATGCCACACATGCACGCATGAACAATCTTTAGATCAAGAGTGTTTTGCCCATGCCCTACATACTGGCCAAGTCCTTGCCACGTATTTGAAACTGAAGTCATGCTTTATGGGAAAAGATCAAATCTGGAGTCTCTAGACTGTAGATACACAGGTGCTGAGATGCTTGAGAGTGTTACATCCACATCACCTTATGCACCAGCAGCACGCACAGTCTTAGCAGCATGAAAAGAATGTTCATCATCTTCTCAGCATGCATGCTGAGATGTCAGTGTCAATCACAGCAGACAGGTGAGGACTGTAGTGAAACAATCTGCTTATGCCACATGAAGTGTCTGCTTCATTGGTAGCTTCACTCCAGCTAATTCTCCACCACCCTTAATGGAGGGTCCATGTACAAGGTGCAAGCTGGCACATGTTGTTTTTCATGCTTCCCCTCTCCTGTTTCTGAATCTACCAATGAGAAAGGCTGGGTATTATTGAGTGTACTACCCTGATAGAAACACAGAAATTCCTGCATGCCTGACATGGTGCTCAAAGAGGACAGTTTCTGTCCCAGTTTGCCAGACGGGGCCATATCTTTATCCAAAGTAAACTGCAGCAGGTAGCGCAAAGGCAAACACAGCTGATCAATGCAGAGAGCCACTAATCACTCAGATAAAGGTATTGCATAAAAGCAGCCCTCTGCCTGCCCGCAATACATGCACCTTTTCCCTGCTTCATTTTTGTCAAGAGAGAGAGTGCTGCATGGGAGAAGAGGAGAAAGACATTAATTACTGAAGGTAATTGCAAGGAATAGTGTAGTAAAGAGAAGGGACTTCCCAGGAACTGTAAGTAGCATGGCTGAGGAATAGTGACTGGAAAAACATAAGCAGAGTAGCTGCCTGGACATACAGCCCTGCAGCATCAGGACTACTTGTGTTTTCTCCCAGTTCAGACAAGATAAGAGTTGAATGGTGAATTTACAGGGACAAGAGGCATGACCTCCCAAGGAGAGGGCTGATACCTGACTCACCAACACTGACCTACAGCCTCAGAGCACACGACACTTGCATATCCCTTGGACTTGCAGCTCTGGGCTCCCCAGAGCTTCACTTTGCATTCAAAGAGGGCTCGCTCCATCCCTATGCACTCCACGGCGTCAACCCAGGTCAGATGAGGTCCTTCCCCAAATCTGGAAGAGCTTGAGGCAGAGCGTGCTGCCCCACAGCCCAGCTGCCTACAAACCACATAAGCTTCAGCCAGGTCCCAGCCATCAGCACAAACAGTTCCCCAGCGCTGGTCATGAAAAACTTCAAGCCTTCCAGAGCATTTATCAGAGCCATTCACAAGGCGGAGATCTGCTAAGTCAGAAATGCCTGATCCTGCAACATCAGAAAAAATAAACATGTAAGAGGACACCTTCTGTTCTGTGAAACCTTGAGCTACCAGAAATGCATTTGCACAAGAGGCTGAACAGCTTTGAGGGTCAAGGATGCACTGACAGTGAGAGATAGGGACAACTTTTAGATGTGACACCAATTAGGTGGAAAAAAAAAAAAAAAAGAGGAGTTGGTGCCCAAGGCTTGTTTAGAATGGGCTTGGGCAATATGGTTTAGGCTATTTGACTGATGAGAAGCTGCCAGGATTTGTGCTGAATAACACCAGTCAAAAGCATGCCAGAGATCTCATTGTGGAGGTGCCAGCACAAATGGGCTATAGCCATTTAATTTTCTTGAGCTTTATCAGAGTATAGGTGCTGTCCTCCATCCAAAGGTGAATGACGAGGGATTGATTTCAAAAGTCTCCATACTGGCTGCAAATTGTTCTTGAATCACAAGCCCTTACAACCACATGGAATCACCAATTCAAGCTTCAGGAATGCTTGCTGCTGTGTGATGTTTACCTGAGCACACCACACTGACAACTTCATGATGATAACAGTTGTGGATACCCCATCCCTTGAACTTGCATTCAGAGAGGGCAGCTTCTGTCCCTGTGCAGTTGACGTCATCCAGCCACATGGGTCCCTGTCCTTGTCCAAAGTAAGCCCTCGGTGGAGTTGATATTACCGCCCCACAGTCCAGCTGCCGGCACACCACTGCAGCATCCGAGAACTCCCAGCTGTCATCACACACCGTTCCCCATTGCCCATTGTGAAACACTTCCAGTCTCCCAGCACAGCGACCCGGGCCGTCCACCAGTCGAATTGGAGCAAAACTGGAAACAACTGAGCCTGCAAGCAGAGAAGCAACTCAGTCAAACCCTGAACATCCATTCAGTTTCTGTGGAGAAAGATGAGGAATGTTCATTTTCATTGGCAGTGCTTCACAGAGCATTGTGGTTACATTGCCTCTGAATCCACAGCACTGTGGAGACACTCGTTGAAGGATCTGAGAATATTTGCTCCAGCAGAAAGTTGGATAAATCATAGAATCACAGAATCAGAGAATCACAGAATCAGAGAATCAGAGAATGGCTTGAGTTGAAAGGGACCTTAAAGATTATCTTCTTCCAGCAGTAGCCATCTTCCATCCAGTGGGATGGTGGAAGAGGACCTGGCCATATCAGAGCAGCTAGTTTATCCCAACCCAGTCCTATGCACTGAAACCCACCTGAGCACACAACACTAGCGTGCTTTCCACGGCTGCAGCTGCTCTTTCCCCATGGGCTCGCTCTGCATTTCGTAAGAGATGGTTCCGTTCCCTCGCAGCTCACATTGTCCAACCACACACGCAGAGATCCAGCATCCAAGTGTGCTACACCTGAGGCTGACAGCGCTGTCCCACAGCCCAGCTGACGGCACACAACCTCGGCATCCTTTTTATCCCAGCCATGGTCACACACAGCTCCCCACATCTCCTCGTGAAACACTTCAACTTGGCCAGCACAGCGATGTGAGCCATTCACCAGTCGGAGATGAGCAGGCTCTGGGATGATCGAGTCTGCAAATATCCAAGAGTGTTATAAATGCTGGAAATTTCCTTCCGTAAATCCCTTCTACATAATTCCTTCCATGCTTATCTGCTTACACTTAAGCTTCTGGCTCCTCTTCCAGTCACTAAAAGGCAAGGAGGAGGGGAGAGTAGGAGGGCTTCTCTCTGTAACACAATACTGCTCCCACCGCTTGCACTACGCAAGTTTCTAATCCCCACTCCCACCATGAAAAGCTCACTGGAGAGTTTATTTGCACCAGACTTTCCCCCTCGGTGTTATTCTTCCTGTTGTTGGACATGGTCAGTCTCAAAGGTTCACGGGGAAGGTTGTCTGCTGGAATTCCTCCCATCTTCCCAAATAAACACTTTGGCGTGGGAGGAAGGGACCCTCTTCATTCACCAGCTGCAGGACAAGTTTAGGGTGACCACACTGACTACTGATGCTGAAACCAGGTCCCAGCTCAGCTTTCCATGTGGCATGGACCACATGTACCCACATCTTCTAGCAAGCTCCCTGACTTCCTTCAGAAGTGAAATGCAAGAAGAGCAGCACTCACCTGAGCATACCACGCCAGCATCTTCCCAGTGGTCACAATTAGTGATTCCCCATGGCTTGGCCAAGCAGGCAGATAGTGAGTACTCAAACCCTGTGCAATTCACACCATCCAGCCACACGATTTCAGACCCTTGGCCAAACTGAGCCTGTCCAGGGGCTGACAGTGCTCTCCCACAGCCCAGCTGCCTGCACACCACATTGGCGTCCAGCAAATCCCAGTTCTTGTCACACACAGTTCCCCAATGCTTGTTGTGTAAGATTTCAACCCTGCCAGCACAGCGGCTTCTGTAGTTCACCAGCCGGATCTGGTCACCCTCTGCATGAAATGAAAGAGCAAAAAATGGGAGAAGAGTTGGCACCCTGCAATCCACAAGTGGTTTCGCAGCATGGCAAGATTATCATGACACTGGAGCTGATCATTTCATTTAATGACATCAGGCTTATGGACATTAGGCTCATTTCATAACCATGGAAAGGACGCCTGAGACCAGTGGACCCCAGCACCTTCTGACAGAGGGGCAAGAATATGGAACCTGAATCTTCCCATTGCAACCATGCCAAGGGGAACAGCAAGAGTATCTCCAACCCGCAGGTGTCCCTCAACAATAAGGAAGCCACAGATGGCATATTATCTGCTGCAGAGGCAGAGAACTAAGGTGATGAACCAAGCATCATTCCTCCCATGTCACTCACAAGGTGGTTACCTGAACACACCACACCAGCTGATGTCCAAGGATGACATGTGCTGTTGCTCCACTGTCTTGTCTTGCATGTAAAGAGGGCACTTTCTGAGCCTGTGCAGTTTATGTTGCCTGGCCACATCTGTCCGGATCCTTGACCAAAATGAGACCCAACAGGAGCCAACAGTGCTTCACCACAGCCCAGCTGCCTACACACCACTTGAGCCTCAGCCATCCCCCAGCCATCATCACACAAAGCTGCCCAAGTGTTGTTGTGAAAGACCTCGACCCTGCCTCTGCAGCGAGTTGAACCGTTGACCAGGCGAAGCTCCATTGAAATAGAAATCCCTGAATCTGTAAATGAAAAGAGAGAGACATGACTGTTTGATGGAGTTGTGCATCCTCTGTGCGTGGTGAGCTTGCACCAAAAACTTCTTTAGCAGCTTTTATGGCACAGAAAATGGTTGAGACAGACATGGGAATTCAATATTTAAGGATGGCTTGTAAGAAAGAAGAAATAATACTATTTACAGGGCGTGCTATGAGAGAAGAGGTAACAGCTTTAAACCAAAACAGGGCAGACTTCAATTAGATGTAAGCAAGAAATTCTTCACTGTGAGGAAGGTGTGACAGAAGAACAGGATGCCCAGTGATGATGTGGATAAACCATCATTGAAAGTGATCAAAGTTAAGTTAGACAGGACTTCAAGCAACCTGAAAATTCTCCCTGCCCATGACAGAGATGTTAGACTAGATGATGTCGGAAGGTCCTTTCCAGACCAAACCACTCTAAAATTCTATGAACACCTGCAGAAAGCTTTGCATGGTATAGGTTAGTTGTCCCCAAGACAAATATGTGTAGGTGCGTGGTAATCCATGTTTGTGACTGCAAATGCCCATTTGAATCTGGGGAATCCCAGACAGCTCACTTGTCTTACAAGTCAGCAACAGTGAGAGGCAGCAGAGATAGAAGACATTCCATGGTAACTTGCCTGCATGCAGCACCAAAAAGTGACACTGTAATGAGCGCTCTGAGAACATGCTCAGTGCTGTTGAGCATTTACAAGATCCCTCACAAAACTCTGAAATATTCTGTATGCTGTCATTTAACCTTTAGATCTGAGTGAGAGTTACCTGAACATAGCACTCCAGCATCCTCTCCATGGTAGCAGTTGTTGACTCCCCATGCACTTGCCTTGCAGTCAAAGATGGATTCCTCTGTACCAGTGCAGTTCACCTCATCCAACCAGATAGTATCTTGGCCTCTCCCGTAGTGAGCTGCTTTAGTGGCCAGCACTGCTGTTCCGCAGCCCAGTTGCCGGCACACCACATTAGCATCATTGAGGTCCCAGCCATCATCACAGATGGTGCCCCATCTTTGGTCATGGAGGACCTCCACTCTTCCTGCACAGCGGCTGGGGCCATCGAGCAGCTGGAGCCGACCGATCTTGGAGATGTGGGATTCTGTAGACAACACAAGAGGAATGGTTGTGGGCCACTTGTGTACAATGAGGTACAGCAGGAAGGGGGACAGGCATGGCATGGAGGTCCCATACAACAGGCTGGTTGTGTCTACCTGAGCACTCCACGCTGGCGTCCTCCATATGGACACAATTGTGATGTCCCCACGGCTTGGCCTGGCATTCGGAAAGGGCAGCTTCTGTCCCTGTGCAGTTGACATCATCCAACCAGATTGGTCCTGTTCCTTCTCCATGCCGAGCCCCTCGTGAGACCGACAGCACCGTTCCACAGCTTAGCTGCCTGCACACAACCTGGCCATCATGGGCATCCCAGTTGTCACCACACACCGTCCCCCATATCCCGTTGTGGAGCACCTCCACTCGCCCAGCACAGCGGCCATGGTCACTGACCAGGCGGAGTTCTGCCAAGTCTGAGGACGCAGAACCTGCAGAATCAAGAGGGAAAAGAAGTCTGGAGGTGTCATCCTAGGGTAGATGGGGCTCAGCTGCTCACTTATTTGAGATGCCTCTGCCCCCTGGTGTTGGTCGGAGGAGAGGTTTCAGAGAAACTGCTGACTATACTACTACTTATCTTCAGCTTAGAGGAGTCTGAAGAAAGACCTCTTTGTAGCCCAAGGGAAGTGGTCATAGCTCCAATCTTGTCAGTATTCAAGAAGAGCTTGGACAACACTCTTAGATATATGATTTAACTTCAGTTGTCCTGGATAGAGCTAGAATTCATGTCCTTGCAGGTCCTTTCCAACTCAGAATATTCTGATCCTACATGGCCAAGGAAACCTGACATGGCCCTGCGTATCTGTTTATATGCATCTGAGTCCCATCCTACTGCTAGGTTGGGGTAATTCCAAGCACAGATACAGGTTGAGTGGAGAATGGCTTGAGAGTAGCCCTAAGGAGAAGGATTTGGTGGTGTCAGTTGTTGAAAGTATCAGCATGAACCATCAGTGTGCTCTTGCAACCCAGAAAGATACTATATCCTGGGCTGCATCAAGAAAAGCGTTGGGAGGTGATTTAGACTAGATATTAGAAAGAAATTCTTTACTGTGAGGGTAGTGAGACACTGGAACAGTTTGCCCAGAGAGGTTGTGGATGCTCTCTTGCTAGAAGAATTCAAGGCCAGGCTGCATGAGGCTGTGAGCAACCTGGACTAGTGAGAGGTATCTCTGACTATAGCAGGGGGACTGGAACTAGATGATCTTAAAGGGTCCCTTCCAATGAAAACCATTCTGTGATTCTGTGATATATGATTCTATGATTTCTCTCATTACTAGAGTGTGTCCAGAGAAAGGCAGCAAAGATGGTAAAGGGTGTAGAGGTCAATACGTATGAGGAGCAGCTGAAGCCATTTGGTTTGTTCAGCCCAGAGAATACTGGGGGAAGCATGGTGGCCAGCAGATTTCTCATCAGGGACAGGTGCGGATAATTTTGTTGATATCAACAGAACCCGAGGGAAGGCATGGAAATACATCAGGGGAGAATCAGGCTGGGTGTTTAGGAAAAGGTTCTGCACTAGAGTGAGGAGGGCTTGGAACGGGCTGCCAGGAGCAGTGATCACAGCCCTGAGCTGAGGAAGCACAATTAGTGTTTGAACAGCAGTCTTTGATATATGGTTTAACTCCTAGCCTGACCAGTACTGAGTGAGGAGTGAGTTCCTTCCAACTCGGGATAATCTATGACTATAACTGGTGATTGTATTCCTATTCATGCCCTGGGCTCCCTGAGGCAACACTAACAGTCCTGAGTGTTTGTAAGCTTTTAAATGCCATCTGTGTATCTAAATGCCTGAATTTCCTCCTCTGAATGCCAATATGGATCCCACACCCCAGGAGTTCTCTCGCGGCTCATGCAATAGATAAACGGTTGTATAACAGCTACACACTGAGTTTGGAGAAGTGGAAGAATTCTTATTCATGGGAAGGTTTCCTCACTCTGCAAGACCTGCAGCAAAACATTGCCTCTAGTTCCTTATGCGTGCTTAGCACAAGCAGTAACAAAGTGGAGCAATAAGCTAACTGGAAGTGACTAATGCAGAGAGCCTAACGGTCAGCATAAAAATAAATGCTGAAGAGGAATGTGCTTGCATTCTGTCAAGAGATTTTTGACCATGGATGATGATTTCCAAAGAACTGAGGCACCAATCTGTGCTCAGCTCCAGCACTGTACTGCTGTTCCCAGAGCTGAGTCATAAGCTGTGTTGGGATCTGGTGCCTGCGTGTTCCCTCACCCAGGTGCCCCATCTTCCACAACTGCTGAAATCTGAGCAGCTGAATGCCTCGTCCTCCTTTTATCCTTCTTCTACCAGCACAGAGCAAGGGGTAACACTGTCCACCTAAAATGGGACCTGCCTTCTGCAGGGGCACATCACTCTGCTGTTTGCTTTCATCTGCTGGTTCTCTGTCTCAGGCCTGAGTTAGAACACTCAAGGAAGACCAATCAATTCCAGTTGGGAAAGTGCAAGTATTTCCCTAAATCAGTAGAGAGTCAAATATAACACGTGGGAGGTCACAGAGAGCAGAAGGAGGAAGAAGCAGTGTAGAAATCAAATCCCTGCATCGTTCTTAGACACGAGCCAGAAGTAGGGAGCCGTAGGCTTCCTGAAAAGGACAAACTGTCCTTGCATGTGTAGGCTGGATTAGCTCAGCTCTTTAATTTATGAGGGCAGAGAGTAAGAAAATGTCTTTGCAAAACACCGCTAGAATTAACTTTGAAGATGAGTCTGAAATGGATGCACTGCAGGCACTCACTTCCCAGACTCATGCTCTCCATTCCCCATGCACATGGGCATTGTGCTCCCTTTCCTCATTTTCACTAAAAACTACCCTCTCAAAAGCAATAACAAATCAACCTCACAGCCTAGACTTTGCAGAGCTGGTGTATTGCTTGGTATTTTTCTTTCATTGCCTTGGGCAGAGAATGAGAGGTCATGGCTACCCTAGGCAGTCCCAGCCCAGATGACTCCTATATGCCTAGCTGCCTGTACTGACAGAGAAAGCACCTTCCAAGTTTCATTTCCTCTAAACATGATCCGAAAAAGAGGGATGAGCTGAAAAAGCACTTAAATAGTGCCCAGATCAAATAACCCACTTCTGCTCTGAGTTGTGGCAACTTGAAAAAAGCCCTAGGTCCCTTCTTAACCAATCCCATAACAAAGCCTGCATGGGGACATTGCTCTTACCCATCCTACCCCATGCAAATGAGAGTTGAGTTCACCTGAGCCCCCTGTATTCTGCTATACCAGTAATTGTTTGCATTCAGCCCTGAATAAACCAGGGTTAAACAGGATAGATAAAAACATCTCTCCTGACTCCAAAACCATCACAAGATATTCCTTCTTGCCCCAGATAATAGAACCACAGAAACATAGGATCATAAAATCATACAGTCATAGTATCACATTATTCCTTGGGTTGGAAGAGCCATTAAAGCCCATGTAGTCCCAACAGCCCTGCCATGTACTCTGGGCAGCCAGCACAACGCTAGCTATCCTATTTCCTCCTAACACCTCACCTGAATCTCCCCTCAATTAGTTTAAAGCCATTCAGTCTTCTTCTATCACTGTCAGAACATGACAAAAAGTGGTCTTCATGTTTATCAGCTCCCCTTATGTACTGGAAAGACTCCGTGAGCTGTCCCCTCAAGAAGTGAATCCCAGTACCCTTGACCAGCCTGTGCTGTACTCCAAGAAACCCTGGATCCCCACTCCCACTCCACTCCCTCTACAGGAGCACACATTGCGCATGGGATCCCTGTGGTCAGAAGCAAAGCATCACTCACCCCAAAGGCACACCATCAGGAGGAGGACCCCCACACTCTTGGCTCCAGTGCAGGTGGGTTGGTTTCTGCCCCAGGGGAACCTGGGTGAGGGATGGAGTGCACCAGGCAGCCCCATGTTCACACATCCATGGGCTGGAAGCTGGAGCAGCACACCCTGCTGAGGGCCAGCAGCTGAGTGCCAGGTCCCACCGGCCAGCTGGGAGGGACAGAGAGGAACTGGGGCAGATGGGAGTGACAGGCATTTCAGCAGCAAGCCCTCTTCCTGTTCCCTCCTTTGCTCTGGGCTTTTCCCTGCTTTGCCAGCCCAGCTTCCTCTGCCCCTTGGTCACTTGGGCTTTGTGTGAATCTGTTCCAGCAGGTGACCCTCTGCTCCATGCCACAGCCTGCTCCTATCTCCAGGTTGTGAAATGGAGAGCTGTTCCAGGAACGTACAGAGCAAACACAACCCTCTCTGCACCCTGGTCCCGTGTTCTACGTGCCAGCCCCAAGGGCATCTCCGTGGTCCTGCTGTGCCATGGGTACAGCACAAGATGACTTCTGATGACCTGAATCAAGCTTTCATGTACAGGAGTTGGGGAAATTCTGCCTGTTTTGTTTAATTAAATGTATCTGACTAGATTTTGGGGGATAAGAGTGCATCAACTGCAAGAAAATGAACGGTGAAATGTTGAAAATGCCTTTTAGATGTAGTCTGGATACTGCATGACACTGAGCTGGCCGGAAAACACACTCATGCCAGAGGGAAAGGGGGAAATAAATATACATATAAATACACTTGAAGAAAACTTGTATTCTGCTCCATAAATTTCCCCTAACCAGTGTGGATTCCCACTAGAACAATCAACATGGCCAATGGCTAAGGCATTTGTATAAGTTCACTGACTTTCGGGTTCAGTTTAAAAGAAAATGGACGAAATTATTCTTTTACTCAATAGAAGAATCAGGCAAGGCGCAGGAATTTTCTGGGGTTTTTTTGTCTCCCATCCCTTGCAAAGTGCACAACCTCTTGGCATGCAATTTTGCCAGGAGGGGGTCAGAAGCATGCTACTGGGAGAAAAGAAAAAAAAGAAAAAAAAAAAAAGAAGAAAAAAAAGAGCTTGCAGAATCGTTAAATTAATGCCTCTTGTTGTTCCAAATGGGGATGTTAAGATTGTGGTGGGTGCTATGCTAGTGGTGCACTGAAGATAGGGATGAGGAAGGATGTGGCTCCAGTAGGAACAGGGTGGAGAGTTCTTGCCCTGTGTGTACAGAAATAAGAAATGAAACCAAAGCCAGTTATGGGAGAAGGATCTAGCATGACCAGGATGATCTCAGGCTGAATTGAAATGTTCAGCCTGGCAAAAACCAACAGAGTTGTAGAGAAGATAGTAGGACGAATAAATAAGAGAAATATGAACTTCAGGGACATGCTGAGGGCTGCAGAGCAAAAGGAAAAAGATGTATATGAAACAAAAGTAAAGCACTAGTACAAGAATGGTGGTGAACAGCTAGAAATGTATCCAAGCTCATAAAAAGAAGAGTAGTTGAGAAAGGCAACTGCTTTCTGTTGTAACAAAACTCAGTGTGCCCAAGGACTTTGTTCCCCTGCTCTGTCAACAAACAGGACAGCAACAAAGAAATTCCCGACACTGACCATCTCAAAAATGCTATGAACTGTCCTAGCCTGACACGGCCAGTGCAGCTGTGAGCGAGAGTGCTTCTGTTTTCGTAGCTTAGGCAAATAGCTGCTCTGAAAGTGAGTTGTGCTTCTGTGTCCCTTCTGTCCCTTTTGAATTTGTGTGCTGTGTCCTATGGGAATTCTGAAAATCCTTCCTGAGATACTGAGGTCCTTGCCCAAGCTCAGATCTAGGAGGTGCTGATCCTACACATTGGAGACGTGAAGAACCCTCAGTAATCCAAGCTATCTGATCTGAACTTCCCTTAGTAATAGCAGGGCATGACTCAGGGGTTCTTTGATACATCTTCTGCCTTGAGGAATGCAAGCATGTTCCTATTATAAAGACATTTTCTAAACTGTGAACATATTTTGTGAACATATACACACACAGAATGATGCTGATAGTTGATGCTTTCCTTATACACAGGCTCCAGTCCTTTTCTCAGGCAGTTACTGAGACTGAGCCTTCCATTTTCCCCTAAACTTTGGGACAAGCAAGGCTGGAGGACTAGGTCTTCCAAGGCAGCCAGAAAAAAAAAAATGAAAGGCTCATATGTTAGCAGGGGATGTTTTTTTTCCCCAACCCTGTGTTCACATTTCTGCCATCAAACTGTGAACCTCAGAGACTTGCTAGGAACATGCGTGAACCCTTTCCCTGTTGAGGAAGAAAAGTCTTTGGGGCGGAAATTTATTTAGGGGAAAATAAAAACACACAAAAAAATGGGTTGGTATTGGAGCTGGCCCATCTTTGTTGATGATCTAGATGAGGGCAACGAATGTACCCTCAGTAAGTTTGCAGATGACGCCATGTTGGCAGGAAGTGTCAATTTGCCTGGAGGTAGGAAGGCCCTACAGAGGGGTCTGGACAGGCTGATTGCTGAGCTGAGGCCAATGGGATGAGGTTCAACAAGACCAAGTGCTGACCAAGGCTGTGCTGCCATCCAGCAAGACCTAGACGGGCTGGAGAGTTGGGTTGGGAAAAATTCAATGAAATAGAACAAGGGCAAATGTAGAGTCTTGCATCTGGGCAAGAACCAGGTACCAGTATAGTCTGGGGACTAATCTTTTGGAGAGCAGTGTAAGGGAAAGGGACCTGGGAGTCCTGGTGGACAGCAGGATCACCATGAGCCAGCACTGTGCCCGTGTGGCCAAGAAGAACAGTGGCATCCTGAGGTGCATTAGAAGGGCTGTGATAGGAGGTTGAGAGAGGTTCTCTTCCCCCTCTACTCTGATGAGACTGAAATATTGTGTCCAGTTCTGGGCCCCTCAGTTAAAGAAGGGCAGGGAACTGCTTTAGAGAGTAGAGCGCAGAGCCACAGATATGATGAAGGGAGTGGAGCATCTCCCTTACGAGGAAAGGCTGAGGAAGCTGGGTCTCTTTAGCTTGAAGGAGACTGAGAGGTGACCTCCTTAATATTTGTAAATATATAAAGGGTGAGTATCGGGAGGATGGAGCTAGGCTCTTCTCAGTGACATCCAATGATAGGACAATGGGTGCAAGCTGGAACATAGAAAGTTCCGCATAAATATTAGAAAAAAACTTCTTCACAGTAACGGTAACAGAACACTGGAACAGGCTGCCAAAAGAGGTTGTGGGGTCTCCTTCTCTGGAAACATTCAAAACCTACCTGGATGCATTCCTGTGTGTCCTGATCTGGGTGTGCCTGCTCCAGCAGGGGAATTGGACTAGATGATATTTTGAGGTCTCTTCCCTGACATTCTGTGATTCTGTGAGTACTGCACTTTGGCCACAACAACTCCAGGCAACACTACAGGCATGGGGCAGAGTAGCTGGAAGACTGTGTGGAAGAAATAGACCTGGGGGGGTTGGTTGATACTCGACTGAGCATGAGCCAGCAGTGTGCCCAGGTGACCAAGAAGGCCAATGGCATCCTGGTTTGTATCAGCAGTAGTGCAGCCAGCAGGAGCAGGAGGTGATGATCCTTCTGTATTCAGCACTGGTGAGGCCACACCTCAAGTGCTGTGTTCAGTTTTGGGCCCCTCACTACAAGAAAGACATTGAGGCCCTGGAGTGTGTCCAGAGAAGGGCAACAAAGCTGTGAGGGGTCTAGAGCACGAATGTTATGGGGAGTAGCTGAGGGAGCTGGGATTGTTTAATCTGGAGAAGAAAAGGCTCAGGGGAGACCTTATTGCTATCAGTCTCCGCATGAATCACGGGGGGCGTATTCTGCGTAGCATCCCAGACTTACAGGGCGTAAAGTGCCCCGAGGATAACTGATCTGCCTGTTAAAGGCAGATGTAACAAAGGCATTGAGGACCTCAGCTTATTTCTTATCCTCAGTGGTCACATTCCCTGCTGCATCAAGTGAAGGATGGAAATTATCCTTGGATCTGTTCTTACCGTTTACATGTTTGTAAAAGGATTTCTTGTTCTCTTTTACTGCAGTGGGCAATCTGAGTTCAAGTTGGGCTTTTGCCTTCCTGACTTCCTCCCTGCATTCCTTAGCAACTTGCTTGTAATCGCCCCAAGTAGCCTGTCCCTTCTTCCAGAGAACATAGACTCCCCAGACAGAATGTCTGGGGTTGGAAGAGGCCATAAAGATCATTTTTTCTTTGGCTTGGCAAATCTTCACCATAAACTGGTGCAGCTTGTGGTCATTTCTTCTCTCCCTTTTGGCACTGGGACATTCCACTCTTCCAACCATGGACCCTATGGTCAATGGTTTTGGGATCAGAATTGGCTCTGTGGGTTGATCCATTAGGAATGGAATCACACACAAGCCATTCTTTGTGGCTAGCACAATATCTTACCCAACATCAGTAATTTTCAGACTCCTGTATCTGACCTGACTATCTATTACCCTTCCATAGACAAAGGATCCATTTTTCCATCACGTTCACCATGCGTAGACTTCAGGTTAAGTCTCAACGTATCCCAGAATACATAAATAATATTGCATTCTTGTTCTTACAGGTTTCAGGATTTTTTACTAGAATTCAAAAATTGGATTGAATAAATACAATGGGTGAGGTACTTCATTCTGGAGAGGCTTTGAAGCGCATTGTTCATTTTGCAACATTAGCTACGTACAGTTCAGTAGAGCATCCTGCTCACTTCTTCCTGGTTCAGGAAATGATTTCCACAGGAGATTAGAGGAAAAGGTGTTATCCCTGTTGGGGTGATGGAACAAGCAGGATTGTAGGGCTGGGAATGAGGGTTCTGTGCAGGCAAATGGTGTTGGGATGCTGGAGTCTACCTGGAGGATCATCCAAGGTTTATCATTTTGAGAAGACCTTTTTTGGAGACTGAAGGACTTATGGTGCTGTGTGTGGTCAAGGGTGAAACTGGGACCCCAAGAGGCTCTGTACTGTGAGCCAGGGCTATGGGCACACGTGATTGGATTGCTAGAGGAGATCTTCTTTGCTCTCCTCTTAGGGCGGTTCTGCTCCTCTGATTCCACAGAACAGTGTCTCTGCTGCTTTCTGAGGTCCTGAGAGCCTTGCCTTCAATATCAGAAGTGTGGCTAACTAAGACATCCCAGCATTCTCCATTTTCCTTACACGTGACTTGTCTGCAAAATAAAGGAGCAGGATAGTGCACAGAAGGTACAAACCCCAATCCCAGAAATGCATTCAAAAGCACAATGAGCCCTGCAGGGAGACCAGGAGCAGTGGTCCTGCTCTTACCCAGGATGCGTCCAGCCTGTCTTCTACATCTCACTCCCAAGTACATGACCAACAGGATCCCACAGAACATCGCCACCACTCCAAGAAGACCTGACAACACTGTGCAGGAATGCGTAATGTCTGCAGAAGGAGTTCAGCGTGGAGGAGTTTGGTTAGATAGTTGGACCCATGCTCTCTTTTAGAGTTTCTTCTTACCCTTCATTTTTTCTGCACATTTTTGGGAAATTTCAGTATCTTCCATCACAACTTTCCCTGGGGCTCAGGCTCCACCCTGTCAGCTTATCTTTGCTGAGTGCATGGAACCCTACCTTGGACTAATGGAACCAGGGGAGATCTCTGCATTCTCAGACACCCATGGGAGACAGCAGGGCATTACAGAGCCCTATTACAAATAGGAGACTACACATTTGCAGAAATCAGAGCCCACTGGAAATTGTCTTGCCTAGTCTCAGCCACATCTGCTGAAATGCATTCTCCTAATTAATACCACATTAATGTCTACAACTACTTCCTTCAGGTGCGTCTACCCTATCTAATGGTTTCTGGAAGCACTTTTGCCCATCTGGAAAGGAGATAAAACCAGGGCAGGAGGTTTGAGGTTTAGGGAGAATGGCTATCACCCCATGTCTTCTGTACCATGGCTAAGTGGGACCTCTATCTGTCCTAGAGACCTAGTTCGACACTAGTTCAGACAATAGTTCAGACTGGTGCCAACTGCAGTAGGATGATGGAGGTTCCTAGCACTCACCTTTCATCTCTGTGCACACCACACCAGCTGCCATGCCGTGTCTGCACAGTCCTGGGCCCATATTTCTCTGCTGGCACTCCAGGAAGAGTGATTCTGTGCCACGGCAGCTCAGCCCCTCCAGCAAGGTAAGGTCATGCCCTTGGCTGAACTGGCCTCCAATGGGTGCAGACTCTGCTGGTCCACAGCCCAGCTGCTTGCAGACTACCTTGGCCTCCAGCATGGTCCAGCTGCTGTCACAGACGCCATACCAGGTAGAATTGTACAGAACCTCCACACGCCCCGCACAAGGACCAGGACCATCCTGCACCCGCAGCTGCAAGGGGTTGGTGCCTGCAGTGGAGAGCAGAGAGGGGAGGTGATGTCCTTGGACCCCCCACACTCCTGGAGATGGAGAGTTTGGAAGGAGAGTGACATGAGCACTAGCACAGAAAAAATGCTGACAGGTCAGGTTTGTGCTTTATTGACAGTTGCATGGAAGCAGAGGCTTGTGAGGAATAGCACGCATACAACATGTATGCCAGCACACTATCTTGCACACACACACACATTGGCTCACATTTCATACGAGTATTCAACTAGAGACATGCTTTCTGACTTGCTCTAGGTCATTTTTTTCAGTGTTCTGCTACAGGCAAGCAACAATTCAGCAGCACCCATTGCTTAGAGTTAGGCTTACTGACCTACTCCAATGCCTTGCATGAGATTCCTCTATAAGCCACATCACTCGAGGACTAGTAGATGCAAAATGGGAATCATGGGAGATCCACACTGTTCTAGGGCAGCCAGACACTGAACTCTCCTGTCTGGGAGATGTGCATCTTGATTTTTAACAGGGCTTTGCCCATCACAAGGTGCTGTCATTGCTAGAGTGACTGTAGGTTGAGTCAGTATAAGTTGGATGCACAACTCCTTGCAAAGGCGTATTATTAAACACCTTCTGAATGTGCAAAGGCATTATAAAGCATGCATAAATGGCTCACAATCAAAGAAACTTCTCAGAAGTCACCTATTACAATACTGCATCATTCTCAAGGTGTTTATGGCACCTTTCTCTCAAACACACATACACTGAATTCTTCCTTTCCAAGGAAAAGACATGGAACTTCCTAGATACAGAGCTGAATCAAAAAGTGGGAT
Organism: Lagopus muta; assembly: GCF_023343835.1. Classification (NCBI taxonomy): domain Eukaryota; kingdom Metazoa; phylum Chordata; class Aves; order Galliformes; family Phasianidae; genus Lagopus; species Lagopus muta. The sequence goes on from NC_064460.1 coordinate 227,954, forward strand.
GGGGAGGCTCATTTCTGCCCTGTGTGTACCTGTAGTTGAAGGTGTCTGATAGCACAAGGCATTTTAATTCTACAGGCAAAGGTGAAATGGAATTAACAGTTCAATTCAGATAAACTAAACAAACAAAAAAAAAAATTGAAGAAAATACCAGCAGTGAAGTTAATTTCTTATCAGGCCAATTTCCCTGTAGACGCGATGGATTCCCTACCATCTGACTTAAAAATTAAGTTGAATAGCTGTCCCAAAAGTCTGCCAAAAACTGATGTGGGTCATGAAGATCCCAGCCTGCTATGTGCAAAGTTATGACTGAAGATAAGACTTCCTAGCCTGTCAGTCTTAAATATGTTCACCTGCAGAACTTTCCCCCATCCAAAAAATAACAACACAGTTTCCTTAGTGCTGGAACAGAAAAGGTGGGACAGTGCAGGCTGCTCCTGATCCACCTCTGAGGTGGGTTCATCTAACCAACAGTTGGAGTCTTCAGTGCAGAATATTCTCTACATGGGAGAGAGACAGGACCAGGCTCCTAAAAGTCCCTCAAGGCACTACAGGAGCAGAATTCATCTCTCCATAACATGAAATCTACAAACTGGCAAGCAACATCTTCCAGTCTTGTGCACATGTTTTGGTACCTTAAGGCATCTTAAGGAGAATGAAGCATTGATAATTGAGGAATGGGGTCCTGTCCATGTGCAGGCAGTGGGGCCTAACTAGCAACTCAGGTAAGCAAATGTCATCTGCTTTGCAGTGTCTCCAGCCTGAGCATCTCTCCAGCCACTCTTGACTCAGTTAGCTGGATAAACTCTGACAGTGTCCGAAGTCTGGCCAGCTAATCCCATGAGTAGTCCTACAGATAGACCTACACTTGGTATCTTGATCTCTAACCAATTTAGGAAACATAAGATGTGAAGATGTGACATTGCTCAGGGTCTCCTGGCCTGGAGATGGAGTTAGGTTGCTTGCAATACCCTACATTGTCTTGGATTGCATATGGCTCTCAGACATGACTCAGGACGTGCAATCAACCTCATGCTCCTGCCTCAGTCAGGATATACCTGGTAGGAAGCATCTACACCAAAGCAAATGAATGCTATAAAAGGAATGGCAGTATTTCTGCTGCACTCCAAAAGAGGAAAGAAGGAAAAAGGAAAGTCTGTCACAACCCTTGGGCAGAACGATGTCTCTGTGTCCAAGCCCATAGCCCATAGAATTCCCATTGGATGGGGACACTTCTGGATATCCCACTCTTGTGCCCATAGTGTTACCTGTGCACACCACACCAGCATCCTCACTGTGACCACAGTTGTGTTCTCCCCAGTTGCTCAGTGTACACTCCTCTAGGGTGGACTCTGTTCCTATACAGTGAACGTTGTCCTGCCAGATGGGGTCTGAACCTTGCCCAAAATGAGCCGAGCCTGGTGCTGACATTGCCATCCCGCAGCCCAGCTCCCGGCACACGACTGCAGCATCCTGTAGGTCCCAAGTGTCATCACACACGGTCCCCCACTTCTGGTCATGAAAAATCTCAACTCTCCCAACGCAGTTGTTTGATCCATTCATCAGCCTCACCAGACGGTGCTCTGAAGTCTTTATGTCTGTATAGGGAACAAAGTATACATTCATGCTTGCTCAACAGCTACGGCTCCAAGGGATTAAACCATGGGAAAACTAGTACTACATCCTTCAAGATGCCTAGGGAGCACATTGTCAAAGATGTCTTGGGATTTTCCTCTCATCTACTCACATAAAAAGAGGAGGCACTGGAGACAAGTTTATGCAGCTAGAGTTATCAGAAAGGGAGTTATCAGAAAGGAGAATAATTCTCTTTGGGTGGATCTTTCTGCACATGGTCTTTCTTACAGCTTGCTGAGGTCTTGTAGAAGGAAGGGCATCACCTGGTGTGGCATTCACAATATTCTCTGATTCTATTTTATTCTTCACCATTTGTGGCAAAGGCAGTTGTCTGAATAAAAAGATGTGATTTGATTGTTGCTGCACCAACCCTGCATAGTAACACAGCATGGCCTGAGTTGGAAGGGACCTTAAAGATCACCTAATTTCAGCCAGTATTTATAGATAGGGCTCACCTGAGCACACCACACCAGCATCCTCCCTGTGGGTGCAGTCGTTGGATCCCCATGGCCTCCTCTGGCACTGAGAGAGCGCAGCTTCTGCCCCCGTGCAGTTCACGTTATCCAGCCAAACACGGCCAGAGCCTTGCCCAAAGTGAGCTGAGCCTGGGGCTGAGACAGCTGTCCCACAGCCCAGTTGCCGGCACACCACTGTGGCCTCACTCAGACTCCAGTCATCATCACACACTGTGCCCCACTGGTGGTCGTGCAGCACCTCCACACGCCCCGCGCAGTGGCTGGGGCCATTTGCCAGGCGCAGCTGAGCTGGTTTTTCAGTGACTGTGCCTTCTGGTGGCAAAAGGGAGAGAGAAACATAGAATGCCTTTGGTTAAAAGGTACCTTCATGATCGTAGGATAATGGGATGGCTTAGTTTGGAAAAGACCTTAAAGATCATAGAATCATAGAATGGCTTATATTGGAAGACATCTTAAAGATCATCCAGTTCTAAATGCCTGCTGTGGGCTGGTTGTCACCCAGCACATCAGGCTGCCCAGGGCCCCATCCAGCCTGGCCTTCAGGGTTGGGGCATCCACAGCTTTTCTGGTCAGCCAAGGCCTCTGAGTAAAGAGTTTCCACCAAAAATCTAACCTAAATCTCTCCTATTTTACTTTAAAACAATTCTCCCTTATTCTGGGAATATTAGACTGTGTAAAAAGACTTTCTCTGTCTTTCTTCTAAGCCCCTTTTACGTACTGACATGTGTCAGTATGATCTCCCTGGGCTCACATAGCCCAGCTCTCTCAGCCTGTCTTCTCAGGGGAGGTGCTTCATCCCTCTGATCATCTCTACAATGATGCTGCCAGTGTATTAACACAGGAAGATTCAGAGCTGTTGAGTAGGTGCACACAAAGCAGTGTAGCCTCAGAGCCCATCCACATTAAATGTGTGAACACTGAACTGTCCCCATAAACTTCTGCAATCTATTTCTAACAGGTCCAGAACCTGCTGTAATGGCTTGGAGATCTCAGCAATCTCCAAAGGAAGAGGCTTTCTGTTACACCCCAAGGAGTTCTGCTAAGAAGTCCAACATGACACTTTGCACTAGAGAAGAGAGGACAATGTCACCCTTCTACCAAGGTGTCTGCCATCCATCACTTTGCTGGAGCTTTGAAAATGGTATTAAGCCCTGGAGAAACGCATCCTCCTCTGAACTTCTGGTATGCCAGCATGATGTTATCAGAGCTTACCTGCACACACAACTCCAGCATCTTCTCCATGGTCACAGTTATTGAATCCCAGCGGCCTGGCTTGACATTGAGACAGGGCAGTTTCTGTCCCAGTGCACTGAACGTTGTCCAGCCAAATGGGACCTGACCCCTGGCCAAAGTATGCCGAGTTATGGGATGATACTGCTTCCCCACAGCCCAGCTGCCGGCACACCACTTTGGCATTAGTAAAGCTCCAGTCGTCATCACACACAGTTCCCCACTGGTGATAATACAGTATCTCCACTCTCCCAGAACAGCGGTTCGAGCCATTCACCAGGCGCAGCTCTGCAGAACCAGTGCTAGGATCCAGGTTGTGGCTGTCTGAGCCTGCAAGAAGTAAAGAGGTGCACCATGAAAACCCCTTGCCTCTCATTTCATAGAATTATAGGATCACAGAATCATAGACTCATAAAATGGCTTGAGTTGGTAGCATCAGACCCTTGCTACAAGCACATCTGTATGCCATTCATGCTCTCAGCAGCTGAAAAGCTCCCCACATGATCACAGAATAACAGAATGGCTTGGATTGGACAGGACCTTGAAGTGCATCCAGTTCCAAACCCACTGCCATGGGGCAGGGTTGCTACCCACTAGATCAGGCTGCACAGGGTGCCATCCAACCAGTTCTTGAGCACCTCCAGGTATCAGGCATCCTCAGCTTCTCTGGGCAATCTGTTTCAGTGCCTCACCGCCCTCTGAGTAAAGAATTTTCTCCTAACATCCAACCTTAATCTTCTCTCTTTTAGTTTAAAACTGCTTCCCTTGTCCTATCACTATCAGATCATGATTATCTATTGGGACAATTTTGACACAGGGACGTACGATACCCACCAATTGCCTGTACCTCGATAAGCCACCAAATCTCCAACTCTGACATATTTTGTGGTTGCAAAAGATTTCTCAAGCTGATTTCACAATGACAGCGGTTAAAGCACAGGAACAATCTGGTGTCCCTGCTATTGGAAACAGTGAGGAAGTATCTGAATGCCTCCTTTTGGTCCCTCTCTCCTGCCTAAAGTTGTCTTACAGTGCCTGAAAAGTATAATGGGTGGCTTCATCTCTAATGTTGTCTTTTTTTTTTTTCCCCAGAAATTCAACCAATGCAAGGATCCTTCCGATCATGGAGAAGTGTGATGCGCAAAAGGCACCTCCCACAGAAGTGGCTCCGCATCTCAGGACTTTTGCAAGGTGAAATGAGCACTGATTTCCTGATAATCCAGTTTCCGAAACTGGTTTACAATTTGCTCTTTTGCCTACTGGTCTCCATATGGGATGAACCACAAAATATCCAACTGCATCCTCCCACCCTATGAATTCCTCAGGTGTTACTTGAGCAAACCACACCAGCGTCTTCACCATGGTGGCAATTGTTCTTCCCACAGTCATTTGCTCTGCAGTAAGAAAATGCAACCTCTGTCCCCATGCGTTTGACACCATCCAACCGAACAGGTCCAGAACTGCCCTGAATTGCCTGTCTCTGATGGCTGTTGCAAACCTCCACCCACAGGGGCTGGCAGTGCACTGCTGCAGCCCAGCTGCTGGCACTAAAAATTGGCATCGCCCAGGTCCAAGTGGTCATCGCACACCACTCCCAACCTGTTGCTGTAGAAGACCTTGATGTGGCCAGCACAGCGGTGTGATCCATCTGACAGCTGGAGGGGGACCCAGTGGGGAGTGAGCTGCTCTGCAAGGGACACAGCACTCACAAAGGGTCCTGCGCAGAAGATCTGGGAATGCCTATACCACGTGTGCTAGCTTTGTATGGTCTCTGCAACCAGCAACGTGAAGCACTTTTCCTTTGGTAGGCAAATAAAAAAAAAAAAATCCAGATCTAGGAGAGAAAATGCTCTGCGTTTTCCTAATAAAAGACAGTTGCCTTTAAAGGGGATTTGGATGTTTTTTTTTCCTGAATATGTTCAGGAACAAAATGAAAACACTGCAGTGAGTGGATGGAAAATTCTGGATGTATGGAGTAGCTACCAGTCAGCTGTTGCATTAGGTGAAGTACCATCAGCAGGTCAAGAGAGGTGATCCTTCACCTCTGTTCAGACTGGTGAGGGTGCTATGGTTTCAATTCTGGACTCCTCAGCACAGCAGAGACATGGACGTGCTGGGAAACATCCAGTGGAAGGCTACAAAGATGATGAAGGAATTGGAGCACATCTCCTGTGAGGAGCAGTTGGGAGAGCTGGGACTGCCCAGCTTGGAGAAAAGAAGGCTCAGGGGCATCTTATCAACATGTATAAATCTAAAAGGAGGGTGGAAAGAGGATGGATCCAGGCTCTTCTCTGTGGTGTCCATGAACAGGACAAGAGGCAATGGGCAAGACTAGAACATAAAGAAGTCTAAATATCAGGAAGCAATTCTTCACTTTTTGGGTGATGGAGCGCTGGCACAGTTTTCCCAGGGAGATTGTGGATTCTCCTCCTTGGAGAATTTGGAAAGCAGTCTGGGCATGGTCCTGGGCAATGTCTCTGCTTGAGTAAGGGACTGGGCCAGATGGATTCAGAGGTCCCTTCCAATCTCAACTACTCTTTCACTCTGTAATTCTGTTGTTCTATGCTAAGACAGTGAAGGGAGTTGTTTGGTGTGTAGTCTTGTATTTTAATTAGTGATTTGCATGATACTGTATGAAGCCAAGAGCCAGTGGGTGGTGTTCCAGCTGTGCACAAAAATAATGAATTTTGATGGTCTGAAAAGCAAAGAGACATTATTTGGAAAGAAGAGAACATAAAATTAAGTAGGCATGAACAGGAAATAACAACACCTCAGCACCTCAGCTATCAGAGGATTTAAAGCACAATCAGCCATCTATGGTGTGAAGAGCAGCAGAAGTGCCTGCTCTCGTTTGCGTTAGAGGAAAGAGAACTTTAGGCCCCATCTTTGTAAATGAACAGCCTGGCCCTGAAGAAGTGGCCAACACAAATATGCTGTTTGTGATCTTAACAGCAAAAGACTGGTAAGGCTCCAAATATTTCCCAACTACTCTGTGCGAGGAAAACAGTGCAGAGGCCAAAGTAATTATCCAGCTAGTAAGGCCTCCTGCCCCATGCACCATTTTCCCTTCCTTTTTAAAGGCTGACAGGCAAAAGGAGGCTTTGCCAAACCTGTCTGCAAGCCCAATCTCCCCATTCTTGCAGATCACAGATCCCTCTTTCCCCATACACATGTTCTAGTGGGATGCACCTTCTCCCATGCAAATGCTACTCACCAATGAGACATGCCAGGTAGATGAGGAGCCCTGATAAAGCATAACTAGCCAGGGTGCGCTGGACAGGTAGAAAATGTCCTGAACACCCCATGCCACTGCTGCTAGGGCAGGTGATCCTACTAGCAAGAGCTGCAAGCTAAGTGGAGTGATGCCAAAGTCAGAAGTTATATGATTGGTTCCCTGCTCTGCAAAGCCCTGCCCTGTGTTTGCCCTGTGCTACAGCTTACACATGAGGGGAGCACAGGGGCAGACACTGACCTCTGCTTTCTGGTGACATCAACAAGATCCAAGCGAACATCATGGAACTGCATCAGGGGAGGGGAGGATCAGGCTGGATGTTAGGAAAACATTCTGCACTAAAGAGAAGTAGGCGTGGAACAAGCAGCTATAACAGCCCTGAGAGTTCATAAGCTGCTGAGTGCCATCTGTATCTAAATGCCTGAATTTACTCCTCATAATCTCAAAATGGATCCCACACCCCAGGAGTTCTCTTCCAGCTCATGCCGTTCTGTGGCTGTATAACCATACAACAACTGCATGCAGTGCAGATACACACCGAGTTTGGAGAAGTGGAAGAATTCTTATTCATGGGAAGGTTTCCTCACTCTGCAAGACCTGCAGCAAAACATTGCCTCTAGTTCCTTATGCGTGCTTAGCACAAGCAGTAACAAAGTGGAGCAATAAGCTAACTGGAAGTGACTAATGCAGAGAGCCTAATGGTCAGCATAAAAATAAATGCTGAAGAGGAATGTGCTTGCATTCTGTCAAGAGATTTTTGACCATGGATGATGATTTCCAAAGAATTGGGGCACCAATCTGTGCTCAGCTCCAGCACAGTACTGCTGTTCCCAGAGCTGAGTCATAAGCTGTGTTGGGATCTGGTGCCTGCGTGTTCCCTCACCCAGGTGCCCCATCTTCCACAACTGCTGAAATCTGAGCAGCTGAACGCCTCGTCCTCCTTTTATCCTTCTTCTACCAGCACAGAGCAAGGGGTAACACTGTCCACCTAAAATGGGACCTGCCTTCTGCAGGGGCACATCACTCTGCTTTTTGCTTTTATCTGCTGGTTCTCTGTCTCAGGCCTGAGTTAGAACACTCAAGGAAGACCAATCAATTCCTGTTGGGAAAGTGCAAGTATTTCCCCAGATCAGTAGAGAGTCAGATATAACACGTGGGAGGTCACAGAGAGCAGAAGGAGGAAGAAGCAGTGTAGAAATCAAATCCCTGCATCGTTCTTAGACACGAGCCAGAAGTAGGGAGCCGTAGGCTTCCTGAAAAGAACAAACTGTCCTTGCATGTGTAGGCTGGATTAGCTCAGCTCTTTAATTTATAAGGGCAGAGAGTAAGAAAATGTCTTTGCAAAGACGCCGCTAAAATTAACTTTGATGATGAATCTGAAATGGATGCTCTTTAATTTATAAGGGCAGGGAGTAAGAAAATGTCTTTGCAAAGACGCCGCTAAAATTAACTTTGATGATGAATCTGAAATGGATGCACTGCAGGCTCTCCATTCCCCATGCACATGGGCATTGTGCTCCCTTTCCTCATTTTTACTAAAAACTACCCTCTCAAAAGCAATAACAAATCAACCTCACAGTCTAGACTTTGCAGAGCTGGTGTATTGCTTGGTATTTTTCTTTCATTGCCTTGGGCAGAGAATGAGAGGTCATGGCTACCCTAGGCAGTCCCAGCCCAGATGACTCCAGCAAGCCAGGAGATGCTGACTCTGGAAGAGCAGTCACCATTCTGAAACTTCCAGTAGTAGGATTTCCAGAAAGAAAGAAAGTTTTCACTGCTCATGAATTGATCACCAGAGAGGAAGATAACCCAAGCATGTTATAGTATTTTTTTTTTCATGAGGAAGTGATACAAGCTGGTTTAGTAATAATCAGTTAGGAAATTAAGCTTGTACTGGCAGAGAAAGTACATTCCTAGTTTCATTTCCTCCAAACATGATCTGAAAAAGAGGGGAGAGCTGAAAAAGCACTTAAATAGTGCCCAGATCAAATAACCCACTTCTGCTCTGAGTTGTGGCAACTTGAACAAAGCCCTAGGCCCCTTCTTAACCAATCCCATAACAAAGGCTGCACCATGAAATAGCTCTTGCCTCTCCTACTCCATGCACGGGGGAGCAGAATTCACCCAAGCCCCCTTTATTCTGCTACACCAGCAGTTGGCTGCGCTCAGAAGATTTGGCAGGATAAAAGACCAACCGCAAGTGTCTACGGGACCGATTCAGGATAAAAACTGGGCATATTTCCCTCTGCTCTTGTAACACTGCTAAGTCCCAAGTCTCTAATCCTCTGGCAAAATCACATGTGAAGACGTAGGGAGATGATACACAGCTTTGGGAGTTTGGTCTGCAGGGCTAGCCTCACATAAAAACATCTCTCCTGACTCCAAAACCATCTCAAGATATTCCTTCTTGCCTCTAATAGAACCACAGAAACATAGGATCATGCAATCATACTGTCATAGCATCGCAGTATGCCTTGGTTGGAAGAGCCATTAAAGCCCATGTAGTCCCAACTGCCCAGCCATGGGCTGGTTGCCCCCCACTATATCACATATCACACCCATTCAACCTTCAAGGCCCCAGGGATGGGACAGTCAAAGGTACTCTGCGCAGCCCGTGCCAATGCTAGCTATCCTATTTCCTCCTAACACCTCACCTGAATCTCCCCTCAATTAGTTTAAAGCCATTCAGTCTTCTTCTATCACTGTCAGAACATGACAAAAAGTGATCTCCTTCATGTTTATCAGCTCCCTTTATGTACTGGAAGAACTCAGTGAGCTGTCCCCTCAAGCAATCACAGAATCACAGAATGGCCAGGGTTGGAAGCGACCTCAAGGATCCTGAATCTCCAAGCCCCTGCCACATGCAGGGCCACCAACCTCCACATTTAATACCAGACCAGGCTGCGCAGGGTCCCATCCAACCTGGCCTTGAACACCTCCAGGGACGTGGTATCCACAGCCTCTCTGGGCAGCTGTTCCAGCGTGAATCCCAGTACCCTTGACCAGCCTGTGCTGTACTCCAAGAAACCCTGGATCCCCACTCCCACTCCACTCCCACTACAGGAGCACACATTGCGCATGGGATCCCTGTGGTCACAAGCAAAGCATCACTCACCCCAAAGGCACACCATCAGGAGGAGGACCCCCACACTCTTGGCTCCAGTGCAGGTGGGTTGGTTTCTGCCCCAGGGGAACCTGGGTGAGGGATGGAGTGCACCAGGCAGCCCCATGGTCACACATCCATGGGCTGGAAGCTGGAGCAGCACACCCTGCTGAGGGCCAGCAGCTGAGTGCCAGGTCCCACCGGCCAGCTGGGAGGGACAGAGAGGAACTGGGGCAGATGGGAGTGACAGGCATTTCAGCAGCAAGCCCTCTTCCTGTTCCCTTCTTTGCTCTGGGCTTTTCCCTGCTTTGCCAGCCCAGCTTCCTCTGCCCCTTGGTCACTTGGGCTTTGTGTGAATCTGTTCCAGCAGGTGACCCTCTGCTCCATGTCACAGCCTGCTCCTATCTCCAGGTTGTGAAATGGAGAGCTGTTCCAGGAACGTACAGAGCAAACACAACCCTTTCTGCACCCTGGTCCCGTGTTCTACGTGCCAGCCCCAAGGGCATCTCCGTGGTCCTGCTGTGCCATGGGTACAGCACAAGATGACTTCTGATGATGATCTGAATCATGCTTCCATGCACAGGACTCCCCATGCACTAATCCCTCCTCTCTTATGTCCCTGGACTTGTCCCTTCAGTTGGAAGGAGTTGGGGTAGCCTTCCTGCTATAGCTCGGAGGCTCCCCCTGCTGTCCTTGTCTCCAGACTTGCAGCCAGCTCTGGCCCTACAACAGAACTCACAGCTCTCATCTATGGAAATTTATGGACTTGGGAGAAGCCAAACCTTCCCGCTCGTAGTAAATTCCCATAAACAGCCAGCTTAGCTCCTGCAAAACATGCAATTTGACTTGTTTGAAATGATTGTGAATCATGTACCTGTGACTCCATTCAAGATTGTCCTTTGAGATGCCATTTGGAGCTAGATGGAAGAAAGAGTAAATTCACTTTGAGTGCTTTATGCTAAGGTGTGGTGAACTATGTCCTGAGAAAGTTAATTTCTCATTAGGAGCCTCAGAAAAACAGAGTAGAACAGAAGAAAACAAAACAGAATGGAAAAGTGTAGAGGAGAAAGTAAGCGAAAGGGAGGAGAGCCTTAATCATGACCTTTTCTTCATCACGATCCTGCTCAAACCTGCCAGCCCCAACAGCAAGGATGCAGCAGAAGAACAGTGGAGCTGGGGACGCAAAGCAAAGTGAGAGCAAATGCCCGCCAGTAGCACCTTACAGAAGCTCACAGCCCTTGGTGCACTCTATGAACCAGCTGTTGTTCCTGATGCATGGTGATCAGCACTATATACACTATAAAAGAAATGGAAGATCTAGAGTTTTACTTCACAACAAAGTTAAACCCCCCTGTCTTCTCCTCAGCACCTCCCTTAAAGCATACAATTTTTTGTTAGATTGTCTTGGCTACTAAAATGCACAGAGACAACAATTTTAGATAATTTGTTAATAGCTGTACCTGGTGAGGGGGTGGGAGTTGAACTTGATGGTCCTTGTGATCCTGTCAGGCTTGAGATATTCTCTGATTCTATGATAGACCAGAAAAATAAAACATTAAAGGCCAGATATATATTGTACAATGAAATCTATTTTCATCGCATTTCATGGATGCATAGCTAGATGGCAGGAAATTGCTTTATTATTTAATTAATTATGTACTATTATTTTGTTATTCAAAGACAAGCACTTTCAGAAACACTATGCTATGGCTACATTGCAGTCTCCAAATTTACTTGCAAGAACACACATTGAGTAATGAGAACGGTTCTCTTCAAGACTGGGAGACAAGACAAGAGAAGTCTTTGCATCTCAGTATCTTTCCTAATATGCAGCACACAAAATCTCTGAACCTCCCTTTCAATGATGAGCTAAGCTATTGCAAACTGTCTCTAGAATAAAGGTAAAGAAGAGAGCTCAGGGGTAATTCGAGATGGTTGTAGATAACCATTTCACAAATAACAGGGACATAGGAAGCTCATAGCTTTAAATTTTTTTTGTACAAATAGACTACCAGAGTCTGTTGTGACAGGACAAGGGGAAATGGTTTCAAATTAAAAGAAGTGAGATTTAGATTGGATATGAAGATGTTTTTTACAATGAGGGTGGTGAGGCACTTGCACAGATTGCCCAGAGAGATGGTGGATGCCCCATCCCTGGAGACATTCAAGGTCAGACTGATGGGGCTGTGAGCACCTGATCAAGCTGTAGATGTCCCTGTTCATTGAAGGAGAGTTGGACCAGATGACCTTTAAGAATCTCCTCCAACTCAAGAGAGTCTATGATTCTAAGATTCCAGAATTGCTCTTTTGCTGATTAGCTGAAGGACTGGAAGCACAAGGTCACTGCCCAGCCATGCTGGAGCTGAGCTCTTCTAAACCGTGACAGGAAAAAGATGAAAAGGGAACTGTGCTTCCTGCTTAGAGAATAACTCCATGTCAAGATGAGAACCACAGCTTTAGCAACAAGAACAACAACAAAAGCAAACTCTGCAAAGCCTGTCTGTGTTCTAGAGAGGGATCTCTTCATTACCATGTCTTTTTTAGTGTCTCTGGGCCTTAAGGGTGATGAAAAAGGGAGAACGTTCCAGCTTTTCTGTAGGCTTTCCCACCCTTCATAAGCAGCCCATGGACTGTATTATCTTCCAAAACATATATAGTTTCATTTGAGAGATACCACTGATTGGAACGGAGGAGCAAGATGATGTGTAAGTTGTGTAAGTTGTGTAAGTGTAAGATGATGTGCAATGTTCAACCTTGGACATCAGTTTCTTTCAATTTGCAGTTCAGGCTTCACCTTCTAATTTTATTTCTCTGATACATGCTGCAGAAGACAGGCAGGAATCACCATCACCTCTCTTTCCCTGGTGGGATGCAGAGTTATAGGACCTAAACTTGGTATGCCAGCAGAGACCTTGAGAAGCATTTACAGCATGGGATGATAAGAGATGATGCACACTGGAAAACTCGAGGCTACAAGCAACTCAACAATTGTCAGCATGCAGACCTGGATCTGGACAAAAGCAGTCCAGAGAACAAAGACAATAAGGAACAAGGACCCAGAGCAGAGGCAAGGGAAGTATGCAGCCCATTTGGATGCAAGATTGGCTTGCAGATAGATAAGGAAAGACCAAACAGTATGTTAGAAATTTGTTAAAATAGGTGAGTACAGAGAAGGAAGGAAGCAGGAGGCAGAAGGAACTCCATGAACCTTGCACTTACTTAGGAAATATGCTCTGATAAGTGACAACCCACTGCCAAGCTTCCTTGTATCAATGCCATTGATCTTTAGATGGAGTGAAGAGTGGGAAGATGAACAAAGTGAAGAAACCAGGGTGTGTGTAAATAAGCTACCCTGAGAAAGTCTTTTTTCCCTCCTATAATAGAGACCAGGACACACATCCCTGCAGGCATTAATCAAATATTCCTTACATCAGTATCAACTGGAAAATTAACTGTTCATGCAATGTAAGGTTAACACAGTATTACTACTCAAAAAATGCTTCTACAAACCTTAAACACTCCTCCATATAACACTACAGCCACAGACTTGGCCAGAGTCCTGTCTGGAGCTCAGGAATTCACATTCTGGGATGATTGTGTTGACCAAGGTGAATGGCAACTATGGGTCATCATGGTGTTGATTGGAAGGGATCTCTGGGGAGCCCAGGTCTAATCTCCCATGAGTTGATCATGATAATCATGGGCAAATTACTCTAGTGGGCCAGGTGCAGTCTGGAAATATAGGTCTCAGTTTGCCTTGAAGAAAATTCCATCTTCATTCTCTGTTAGTCTTTCAATTCTGAGCAGAGATCACATTACCATGCCCAACCCCTTTTCTAAACCAATGGGGCTGCATTACCTGAACACACCACACCAGCATCTTCACCGTGATTACAGTTGTGTTCTCCCCGTGGCCTGGCCAAGCACTCCAGGAGGTTGTTTTCCGTCCCTGTGCAGTTCACATCATCCAGCCAGATGGCACCATGCCCTCGCCCAAACCAAGCTTTGCCAGGGGCCGAGAGGACCGTCCCACAGCCCAACTGCCGGCACACAACTGCCGCATCCTCCACGTCCCAGCCATCATCACACACAGATCCCCACAGCTGCTTGTGGAGCACTTCCACTCTCCCAGCACAGGAATTTGAGCCATTCACCAGTCGCAATGATGTGGGATCTGAAACAAGATTGACGTGGTTTTTAGAAGCTTTCTTCCATTGTCATATTAATCACATACTAAAGTTTGTCACTGATTTTTTCTCCTTTTCTGACACTTATAACCAAGAAACTTTTCTATGTATTTCGAGCCATTAAAAATGACATGCTTGAAAGCCTCTGCAATGGCCACAGACCTTGCAGTCTAGACAGCTTTAGCACCAAAACACCAGTAGGCCTCTGTGCCCACATGCTATGCAGTCATGATGATCAGGAGTGTTGAATCACCTGAACCTTTGGGAAGGAAGTGCGTGCTCCTGTTCTTATACTTAAATATCATAGAAATGTTGAATATTTAAAGTGAGGTTTTTATCATCATCCAGAACAAGAAAATTTGTCCATACTTACTGGTAAAGAATACAATAGATTTTGGAAAAATCTCTTTCTGATTGCTGTGTCCTTGTGCAACAAGCCCTTCCCTTCTATGCTGCTCTCAGTTTAGCAGCTCTTAGTTGTTTTCTTGATTGCATCACACTTCACTTCTCTCTAAGTCTCTAAGAAAAGCTTCTTTCTTCCCATCATTCAAGGATTTTGTTGTATGTCTCTCACTGCTTTGCTCAGATCCTTCTGCCCATCACCAGCTCAGCACCTCTTGAGTTGCTCTTGTCTCCCACCTCCCCAAGGCTTCACTGGAAATCCAGGCCACTGAATGAACAAGCCTCTGCAGAATAGGGCCCTGAATTCTATGGGTTTTGTGCTATCCAGCATTGTCACACACTTCCTTCCTCCAGCACAGCTCAGTACTCTCCTGAATCATAAAAGACTTTGTGCTGGAAATGACTTTAAGGTCCATCTAGTTCTAACCCCCTCCCATGGGGCCACCCACTACATCAGGATGCCCAGGGCTCCATTGAGCATGGTCTTGAGCACCTACAGAAACAGGGCATCCTCTGCTTCCAGGGGCAGTTCATGCCAGTGCCTCACAACCCTCTGAGTAAGGAACTTCCTCCTAACATCTAATCTAAATCTTCCCTCTTTTAGTTAGAATAGTGAGTAATGCTATTCAAGAAAATACTACCTGAGCACACAACACCAGCATCTTCACCGTGATTGCATTTACTCAGTTCCCCTTTCCTGGACCTGCATTCAGAGAGGGCACCTTCCATCCCTGTGCACTCAACATCCTCCAGCCAAATAGGGTTGGATCCTTGCCCAAAGTGTGCTGAGCCCGGAGCTGACACGGCTGCCCCACAGCCCAGCTGCTGGCACACCACCTCTGCATCATTCAGGTCCCAGCCATTGTCACACACCGTTCCCCATTGCTGGTTGTGAAGGACCTCGACCCTCCCAGAGCAGCGGTTAGAGCCGTTCACCAGCCGGAGCTGGGTTGGTCCTGGAGTTGAGAAAGACACATGCAGGTCAAACACATAAATGTGGAAGATGGGAAACTCACACCGCAGTCAGATGCAATGTGACGTGGAGACTACCACTGGAATAAACGCAGACATTTAATCCCATTCAAGGTATCCTCAGGCATTCAAAAAAAGCATGGTTCATGTGGGCAAATATTTGTGACTGTTTCACAGTGGGCTGATCTGTGTTGGGCATTAATTAGCTGTATTGCCTAGGTCACCCAAGAATTTAATGGAGGTGGTTCAGCCACCTGGTTTACATGGAGGAATCTGAGTGTAAACACATAAGTTTTGTGCTATGGAAACACAAAATGAGAGGATACCTTGGCAGTCCAAGCAGACTAGATGGACTCATGGTAAAGGGGAGGTTCAATGTGCAAAGGGACTTTATGGTACGGTGTAAACATGCATCACTACAGCATCATGCATTATGGAAAGGGAAAGGATGTTCAGAGCCCAATAGACCAGTCAGTGGGCTATGGAGGATAGCAAAGTGGTGGTTGGAAACTGACACTCATTCTTCTAGGATAAAACCTTCACAGTTAGCAGACAACCTGAAATAGGTACCTACACAGAGGCAAGAGATTTAACATGAGCAAAATAAAGTTGTCTCTCCATTACTCTACCAGCATGCTTCCCTTAAGGAACATAGCAAAGTACAGTGTCCATCATTCCTTCCAGCATCACTCCTTCCAGAGCTGCACCACAAAGGAATGCGAGTCTCTTACCTATACACACCACACCAGCATCTTCTTTGTGGTTGCAATTACTCACTCCCCATGGTCTGGCCCTACACTCAGAGAGGGCAGCCTCTGATCCTGTGCAGTTCACATCATCCAGCCAGATGGGTTCATAGCCCTGCCCAAACCGAGCTGCAGATGGAGCCCATATGGCTGTACCGCAGCCCAGTTGCCGGCACACCACTTCTGCATCATTCAAGTCCCAGCCATCATCACACACACTTCCCCATCGCTGGTTATGCAGCACCTCAACTCTCCCAGAGCAGTGATTTGAGCCATTCACCAGCCGGACCTCGGTGGGGTCTGAAATAGAAAGAGGCAGAGAGTATCAACTCATGGCTGTAGACCTTGTGATCAGAGACCAAGCACTTGATATGACACGGAGAGTGAATCAGAATCTTCTAATGGTCTTGGTTGGAAGGGCTCTTAAAGGCTGCAACCCAGTAGATTATTCTCTCCGGGGCCACATCCTGTCTGGCCTTGAACTTCTCCAGGATGGAGCAGCCACAGCTGCTCTGGGAAACTGTTCTGATGGAAGCATTCAAGAAATGTGTAGATCTGGTACTTAGGGATATTGTTTAATCAGCAATATTGGTGATAGGTGGATGGGTGTACTTGAAGACCTTAGAAGTCTTTTCCAACCTTCATGATTTTATGATTCTATGATTGCCTCAGAGATTCAAAGACCCACATATGGGAAGAGCACTGTCATAGGTGAGAAAGGAGAACCAATCTATTGAGCTCCTGCAATGTTAGTACCCATAAGCTCATCAGCTATGAACAGCAGCTACCTGAGCACACCACACTGGCATCTTCTCCATGGTGACACCCAGTGACTCCTTTAGGCCTGGCCCTGCATTTGGAGAGGCTATCTTCTGTCCCTGTGCAGTTGACCTCAGACAGCCAGATGGGACCACTTCCCCGTCCAAAGTGAGCCAAGCCAGGAGCTGCAATGGCCACACCACAGCCTAGCTGCCAGCACACAACGTTGGCATCTCTCATGTCCCAGTTGTCATCGCACACTGTCCCCCATTGGTATTGCTCCAGCACCTCGACTCTCCCAGCGCAGCGACTTGGGCCATTCACCAGCTGGACTGCCATTGGATCTGAAATGAAGAACAGAAAAAAGAAAAAAAAAAAAGAAAGAAAAGAAGAAAAAAAAAATTCTGAAAGAGCTGCTGGAGATGATGTGGAGTTGTTGGAGCTGGTCCAGAGGAGGATGTGAAAATGCTTATAGGACTGGAGCTTCTCTCCTATGATGAAAGACTGAGGGAGCTGGGGGTGCTCAGCCTTGAGATGAGAAGACTCCAGAGAGACCACTTTGCAGCCTTCCAGTATTTAAAAGGAGCTTATAAAGAGAAAGGAGACTGACTTTTTACTTGGGCAAATAATGATAGGACAAGGAGGAAGGGAAACCCTGGAAACAGGAGATCTTGTGAAGGACCATGACTCTTAGCTCCACCATGTAATGTATTTTTTAGACAGGAAATCTCTTGGGACTCAGCAAGGTGGAAGTCCAGTGAGAAGCCATGTGTCTGTTCACTTGAGTTAAAAAAAATGAGCCAGGAAAAATGGGAAAATTGGCAGAGATAATATCCTCCCTGCATCATTTCTTGGCAGGAGGAACGGTATCATCACCCCTTTGCATTCTGAACACCTTTATTCTCAGTGGCAGTGTGGCTCTCCATATACACAGACAAAAAAGATGTGGCATAGACTTACCTGTGCACACCACACTGGCATCTTCCCCATGGTGGCAGCTGTGTTGTCCCCATGACTGGACTGTGCACTCACTAAGGGCAGACTCCATCCCTGAGCAGGTCACTTTCTCCAGCCAGATGGGGTCATAGCCTCTGCCAAACCTAGCCCAGCCTGGAGCATATACTGGAGTGCCACAACCCAGCTGCCGGCACACCACTTTCGCATGCTCCATGCCCCACTCGTTGTCACAGACAGTTCCCCACTGCTCATGATGAAGCACCTCGACTCGCCCAGCACAGCGACTTGGGCCATTCACCAGCCGTAACTCTGTGGGATCTAAAGGTAGGGTAAGAAAAATGAGTTAACAGGGACATTCAGTCTTCTGAAGTAGATGTTTTTCTGAGGCTTGCAGCTAGGTGCAACCATACAGTGTACAAGTGGTGGAACACCTCTCCTGTGGAGAAAAGCTGAGGGAGGTGGTCTTATTCAGCCTGGAGATGAGAAGGCTCCAGAGAGCCTTGCAGCCTTCCACTACTTAAAGGGAGCTTACAAAACAAGAAAACTGACATTTTATGTGGGCAGATAGTGATAGGACAAGGGGGAATGGTTTAAAAATAAGAGGAGGGACTTTGGTTAGGTGTTGCCCTGTCAGCACTCAGACATGATTTTTGACAACCGTGTTTCCCCATCTGAATCAGTATCTTCATTTGGGAGACACTGATCATATTGAGAAGAAGTTAACAACAGGATGCCTTGGAATGTTTCCTATGGGCAACAGCTGCAAGACTCCTGAACATCCATGTTCAAATCATAAACACCAGAACAAGTTTCAAAGTGCTGCTAATGTGACCACATCTCTCTCTGAAAACACATTTAATTAGGAAAGATATTTTTTAAATAACATTTGTTTACTCAAGCAAAAAGAAGATTTTGTGGGAACATGGTGTCACTGTGTCCTTCCATGCTATTTAGTCTCATCTACTAAAGCTCTTTGCAAATGCTGCCTGAAGGCACCCAGATTTTCTCTTCTTGTTCACAAGGATGGCATCCCATTGCAAGCTGGAGGAAAGGGGAAATATCTTTCAATCTTGGATCACCTCTAGAAATCCAGAAGAAACTTGGGACAACATTGTTGGTCAAATGAATCCTCTGAGTGCACAAATTGAAACATTCAGAGCAGCCCTGCATGATGGATGTGGTGAGCCACTTGTGAACTGCTATGTTAAGGTGTCAGAAAGAGGATTAGCACAGATTCATACCCGTATAATCTGTCTATAGATTGCCTACAAGAACAGAGTTATCTCTCAAACATTACTGCTTGCAGTAGCATCACAGACAAAGGAAAATTGTGTATGGAGGGAAGTAAAGTAAAATTAGATGCTAGAGTACCTGCAGAAAAACTTCTCCGTGAATCCATGAGCCGGGCACTTACCTGAACACACAACACTAGCATCTTCATCGTGTTTGCAGTTATGGTCTCCCCAGCGCTTCAAGCGACACTCAGTGATGGCCCCTTCTGTCCCCATGCAGTTCACCTCATCCAGCCACACAGGATCGTGTCCCTGCCCAAACAGAGCTTTGCCAGGAGCTGACACTGCCGTCCCACAGCCCAGCTGCCTGCACACCACCTCTGCATCAGCCAAGTCCCAGCCGTCATCGCACACTGTCCCCCAGCGTTGGTTGTGGTGTACCTCAATTCTCCCTGAGCAGCGGCTGGAGCCGTTCACCAGACGTACTTGTGTTGGTTCTGGAAAGACACAAGTGCCAAAAACCTGGGTGATGGCCCAGGAAGGGACCAGAACTGCCCTGGGACCAAGGAGTCCAGTGCTTAAGTGAATCCCACAGCTGAAGGTTGAAATGCTGCAGATGTGAACTGAAATGAGCAGACTCCTCATAGTTACTCATCTCCCAGAAGTCATCACCCAGTGTAACACCTGCATGAATGTCCCCTCTGAAGCTCCCTGTTCCTTTCCTTTCCCTATCACACACAGCCCATCAAGGAGTTCCTTCCACCTCCATTTACAGGGCTGTCGATATCTACACCTAGGACCATTTTAAAGCTCTTCTGTTCTTGTCTCCACCCATTCCTTCACCAAAAATAGAAAATAAAAAATAGAAAAATGAAAATAAAAATAAATAACAAATGTTTTAAAAGCGTGGATGCCAGCCCTGATAGGGAAGAAGTTAGACTTACCTAAGCATTCAACACCAGCATCCTCTCTGTGGCCACAATTGTGGCTTCCCCAGGCAGTGACCTGGCACAGAGAAAGGGAAGCCTCTGTCCCAATGCAGGTCACGTCATCTATCCAGATTTGTCCTTCCCCTTGCCCAAAAGTAGCCTCAATGGGGGCTGACAGAGCTGAGCCACAGCCTACTTCTCTGCACACCACTTCAGCAGCCATCATGTTCCAGCCATCATCACACACGGTGCCCCAGCTGCCATTGTGGAAGATTTCCACTCTGCCAGAGCAAGACCTTGAGCCGTTTATCAGCCTGACCTGGATCTCACCTGGAGTGGGTGCCCCTGAAAAACCCCAGAAAGCAAAGAATCAGAGTCTTTCTGGGCATGCAGACACCTACAGTGCTTAGGATCAAATGGTCACAAACTTTTCTGGGCATGCAGTCACCTACAATGCTTAAGAGCAAGTGATTAAAAACTACTGGGCATGCAAACACCTACAGTGCTTTGTTTAGGAGCAAATGATTAGAGACATTCTTGGGCAAACAATCAACTGTAATGTTTAGGAGCAAATGATCAGAATCTTTGCTGGACATGCATTCATCTACAATGCCTAGAGCAACTGGAGCAAATGGCCCCGAACTTTGGTGGGCATGCAGTCACCTACAATGCTTAGGAGCAAACGGTAGAAAATATGCTAAGCGTGCATTTGTATATAATAATTAGAAATGACTGAAACTTTGTGGGCATGCATCATCACTGATGTTTAGGAATAACTGATCAGAATCTTTGCTGAGCATGCAGTTATCTGCAATGCCTAGCAGTAACTGATCAGGAACTTTGCTGGGCATTCATCTGAAACATCTTTGGGTGACAAATGTTTTATCTCATCCTAAAGAAGGTGCTAATGGAGAACTGCGTGCTCCAGCAAAGGCTGCTGTTGGATGACTCATGTCTCCGATGCTCTTAGCCATAATGTCTAGACCTTGCAATGTCCTGCACTTGGTTCAAAAGGAGACAATGACTGTGAACATGGATATTCAAAGAGGTGAAAGAGATATAAGGAAGAAATTCTTTACTATGAGGGTGGTGATTGACCAGAGAGACAGTGGATGTGCCATCCCTGGAAGTGTCCAAGGGATGGTTGGGACCCTGGGCAGCCTGATCTAGTGAAAATCAACAGGAGTTTTGAAAATAGATGTTCTTTAAGGTCCTTTCCAACAGAAGCCATTATTTGATTCTGTGATTCTATGACTTCTGTGTTCTTTTGATTCTGTGATTCTGATTCAGTGACTCTGCGGTTCTACAACATTAGCAGGACCTTCTCCCATCCTCATGCTCCGTGCATTCCCAAAGCTCAGCCACTACGAAGGAGGGACAGTTCTGCCCACCATTTAATCCTTTGGCTGTCTCCAGCAGTCGGTGCAAGACAAAATCAATGAATGGTTGGAAGGGACCTCTGGAGGTCATCTGATCCAAGCAAGTCCAGAGCAAGACTCACCTGAGCACACAACACTGACATCCTCTCCATGCCCACAGTTGTGGGTTCCCCAGGGCCGTGCCCGGCACTCGGAAAGAGCAGCTTCCATCCCAGTGCACTGAACGTTGTCCAACCAGATGGGATCTTTTCCTCGGCCGTACCGAGCCCCACCAATGGCAGACAGCCCCATCCCGCAGCCCAGCTGCCGGCACACCACATGGGCTCCTGCTAGGTCCCAGTGGTCATCGCACACCGTCCCCCAGGTGCTGTTGTAGAACACCTCCAGCCGCCCCGTGCAGGAGTCAGGGCCATTCACCAGCCTGATCTGGAGAGGACCCGACACTGACAAAGAGAAAAAAGGGAAGGAGAAGTTAGTGAGGAATCATAGAGAAAAAGAAACTGAGGAGCTGATGGAAAGGAATCTTTACAGTGTCTACCTTCATCCCTATTATGCAGGAATAAGCAAGACACAAACAATTATAATTTTATTATAATTTCAACAGGGACACGTGCCAGCTGGCCCTTGAGCAAAGCCCAGATTTTCCACCTGCAGACAAGAATATAGTTCTTCAAAGCAGGAAATGCCAAAACACGACATCTTGCCAATTGCTTTTTAAGCATGTGTGCTTCAGGGATGAACTTACATGCCTAAATATAATTTAGCAATTAAATGGATGATTTGCAGGCTCTTTGTGGGAGCAATTTTGAGCAACACTGTGCACTCACATGCTGCACTCACCGATCACACCTGGCTTTGTTGGATGAACAGCCTTGACCACAGCACAAGGAACATAAGGGCTCCTTTATTTTCTGCAAACACCTACTCAGCTGTCTCAGATCAGCCTGGTCCAACCACATCAGCCCAATAACAACACCTATTACAGAGCAGGTAATTCCCATTCCTCCTCTTTTTTCAGCCATTCACGCTCTACAACACGTAGCTGAGTCTATCAAAATGGCAGCAATATATTCACTTGGCACACTTGATTCCGCACTTTTCACTTCATTATCTCTATCCACCCTTAGTAATTCACTCTGGTTTCTTTTGACCATAAATCTATGTTTTGGACAACTGGGTTGAACTCCTCTTCAATCCCTGTAAGCTGTTTGCTCATTCTTAATTTGCAACATTATTCTACTGCTGTACCTTTTGCAACATTCACCTTCTAGAAGGTACCAGCACCTCTGAGAAAAACTCAACTCTTCTACAGCTGCATTTGGAGTTTCTGCACCCTACTTCCACCAGTTCCCAAGAAACCCACACAGGTTGCTCTAAGCATGCATCTTATGAACTTGGAGCAATAGTAATTAAGCTGCATAGAAATGAAGAGGAGAACATCATTCCAGCATGGTCTTTCCCAAAACATGGGAACACAAGGCACTCACCACACATCCCTGTAAGGATAAAGAGGATCCCTCCAGTTCCCAGCCAAGTATTTGCAAGCAGCCTCTGCCCCATGGGTTGCCCAGCCAGCAGTAGAAGACTTTTGGAAAAGCTGCTCCCCGCCTGGTGGGATGGAGGAGACAGGCTCTGTAAAAACTGAGCTCAAGTCCACCATCAGCAAATGGAGAGGAAATTCAGCAAAACTCCATGGAGGCAGCTGCAGGAGAATGCATTCCACTTGCTCCCTGGCTTGCTGCTTGTGCTTGCGTAACACCAAGCTGAGTTTCTGAAGGGGAACTGAATCTTCCACTTTCAGCTTTATCCATGGTGATGAGCAAGTGTGTTCTGGGAACACTGTGGGCATTTGGGGTCAGTCCCCTGGGTGAATATTATAAGAGGACAGCAGAGAGAGAGTAGGAGGGTTGCAAGGCTTGGAGGCACATCATCCTGCCCAGCTCTTCTCCTTTCTCAAGATGGAAGAAATGCAGCAACCAGTAGGCACAAAACCATGTAAAAAACCCATGGTATCATCAGCCCCAGTAACTCTTCTTCTGCTTTGGCTTATGCAGGTCCAGTATGTTGACGACCAGGACGCCTGGGTCCTTATCCACAGAGCTCCTTTAAGCAGCTCAACCTCTCACCTGTACAAATGCATGCAGTTATTCCTCCCCTGCTATAGGACTCTCCATGGTCCATGGCCTTCGATCATGTATCATAAGGGACAGGTTGAAAATGGTAGATTTTCAGGTAGATACCAGCTTTGGATTCTTTTTAGGATTCAACCTCTGGAATAGAGATTGGCTTTCTTCCTGCCAGCAAATCTCAGACTCCAAATTCAGTTTTTGGTCTTTGTTTAATGAAAAATGGAGTCCACAGTCTTAACAGGATATGATTTCTTCATACTTACTAAGGTACAAAGAAATTAAATTAAAATTTGCTGTAACCACTTCAGTTTCCAGCTGTTTCCCATGCACAGGACATTGGTTTTGTTCAGCATCTTTTTGCATTTCCCCAATTTCTTTGGGATCAAGCACCTGCCCCATGGCTCCTTGTGCCAATAACAGACCAACCAATCTCTGAAGCTCACAGACTTTCACATACTTGTGCATTACTTTATTTATTATTTTTTTTCACGCAGCATGTTTCCTGTTTGTGCATGAAGATTTCATGCAATGCATTTCTGAAGAGGGCACTCACTATTCAGGGGAAAAAAAATGTGCTTTAAATTACAGAAACGCCTTATAAGACCTGTCTTCTGTTAGACAGGCTAGACAGGCTAGTTAACTCTTTCCTTGCTTAGAGCTCTGTTTGATTTCTGGGGAGACAATCCAGTTCCAGAGAATATTTTGGCTTCATCTGCTTGTTCTATTAATTCTCCAGATTCCAAACTCTCAAATTGAGGCCTCTTGCATTTTCATGCAGATAATCTGTAGAGTTATGTCACAGAAAATCACAGAATTGTAGAGGTTGAAGAAACCTCTGGAGATCATGTAGTCTAACTCCCAGCTAATGAAGCCTTCAGGTGGGTCAGCCACTCCTTCCAGCTTTGTATCATCAGCAAACTTGCTGAGGGTGGGCTCTATCCCTTCATCCAGATCACTGATTAAGATGTTGAACAAGATCGGACCCAGAACTGGTCCCTGGGGAACACTGCTAGCTTCAGAGCTCCAACCAGACTCAGTGCCACTAATCACAGCCCTCTGAGCTCTGCTACTCAGCCAGTTCTCAGCCCACATCACTGTCCACTCATCTAGTCCATACTTCCTAAGATTCATTACAAGGGTGTTGTGAGAGGCAGTGTCAAAAGCCTTGCTGAAGTCATGGTACATAACATCCACTGCTCTCCCCTCATCTACCCAGCAAATTATGGCATTGGAGAAGGCTTCCAGACTGATAAAGCATGTTTTCCCCTTGGTGAATCTATGTTGTCTACTTTTGATAACCTTCTTCTTGCAAAACACAGCAGACACCACCGGAGGCAGGGAATATCCTATGTGGAAAGAAATGGGTTTGAGTGATGCACAGAGAAATGATCTACTTGAGGGCAAATTGCATTGGAAGTAATGGGGAATAATTAAAGAGGAGAGGAATGCTGCATAATGAAATGCAGGTCCTGTAAAGGGATGCAGGTTTTATGATAGCATGCAGTTCTTGTAGTGGTATAAAGGTTTTGAAAACTATTTTGAAAACTATTCTCATCTGTTTACTCTCCAGTAATACTGTGGCATTTGGTCGATGGTTGTAGGGGGTGATGGAGATAGGAAGGGATGCAAGATGATAGCCAAGAAAGAGCATGGGCTGGATGGAAATGGGGAAATATGGGGTTGTTCCAGTTTTGGAGATTCACAGAACACAGGCACCCCTCCTCTGGTTTTGCATGCTGCTTTCGTAGGGGACGGGCTGTGCTTTGTGCTCATTTAACACACTGAAAACAACAAAGCCACCAGGAAATGTGCCCTGAGAAAAAAGAAGAAAAAGAAAAGCAAGAAGAATAGGAAAAAGAATAGGAAGAAGAATAGGAAGAAGAGAAAGAAAAGGGAGGGGAAGGGGAAGGTGAAGGTGAAAGGGAAAGGGGGAGAGAAAGGGGAAGGGGAAGGGGAAAGAAGGAGGGAAAGGCAAAAGGGGAAAGGGGAAGGGGAAGGTGAAGGGGAAAAGGGAAGAAGAAGGGAAAAGGAGAAAGGCAAGGGCAAGGGGAATAAGAAGGGGAAGGGGAAGGGCTCACATACAACATGCAGTTGTAGGTTTGGTAAAAGTGAAATTATGAATTATTATTTGATAGGGGGAAAGAGACGAGAAAATGTAAAAGACACAATGGAAGACATTCAGGGAATTCTATCCTAATCCTAATCAAATTAGGATTGGAAATTCCAGATTCAAAATGCCAGGGACCAGCACAGGAGGTTGAATTCCTGGGAGGCTTGTGAATTAAAGGGGCTGCTGTTACATCCCAGGACACCCTAGAGAAAGTAGAAAAGGTGGAAGTCCATCTAGTGTATAAGACTCACAGTAGTTCTGGGGAGCATCAGGCTACTGGTGCAAACGTATTCTTGGCTTCACCATTGTTGGCTACATCCGTTGTATAATTTGCTCAGAAATGGAAAATGATGGGAATGGACTGAACAGCATACAAATGTATTGGAACTGTTAATAAAAGAAAGAAGGCTATTCCATCAGCTTGGCACTATAATTCTGTCTGACCCTATCCATGTTCAATGGGGGTATAGTGAACGTGGTTCCACTGCAATCTATGGCAAAAGTGGCCAAAAGGGCTGAAAAGACCATCAAATTAGCACTTGGTGGATTTCACCTTGTTTTTAATACAACTGAGCAGGTTTTCTTTCCTTTTGTGTTCACAGGAGTCCCAAATGACCCACACATAGACGGAGGGACCTAGGTCTAAGGATGACCCACCAGGTTGAATTAATCATACTACGTTTCACTCCAACCCTAATACAATCCCCTTTGATTTGTCACAAAGTGTAACATCCATGGTATCTCTGGCTTAGAAATGATGATGTATTGTGCCACCAGAAGGTGGCATTGTTGGTATAACTTTACTCTGTTGGAAGTCACTCTTGTGACTTGCCTTGGGCAACAATGGCAAAGGCAAATAGGGCTTATGTTTAAATTCATAGTTGCATTGACCAAAGCACAAGACCCTCGTGCTGCAGAAATACACTGCAAGTGTTGGAACACCCCAAAGCCTATTTTAGACCTAAATCCATCTACTTTAGCTTTCCATGGGAATGAAGTCTGCTTAAAGGGTTGGAGACACTCTCTTTGGATGTCTAGGCTCCGTGTCATCCCAGGGAAGGAAGTACAGATTGGCTGCTGGGTAATTGATGTGTCTGCTTACCAAAGACCCACCAGAGGTAGAGTAGCATACATTGCTACTTTCAAACCTATCATGTAAACTTTCCCCCTATCAGGATGTTATCAATATACTGATACACAGTATGGTCAGGTAGAACAGGAATCTTTGCTGAAAACTTAGCCAAAGCGTTATGGGTATTAGAGAATGTTTACATCCTCTCTGAAGCCTCTTAAATGTATATTTGGCCTTCCTCCAGATACAAGCAAACTTATCCCACTCAAGGAGAGAAATAGTGAGAAACATATTAGCCTCCAAGGCAGCCAATGAGCAGTGAGCAGCTCCCTGTATCAGTGTCACTACCACTCCAGTGTTTGCAACTGAGGCAGTTAAAGGTGCAGTTTTAGCATCTGACTGTTGATATTCTACCGTGAAACACCATTACCTAGTTAGTTTTTCACTGGCCACGCAGCTGAATAGTAAGGCAAATGAGTCCTTTTAGCCATGGCTCTTTTTTCCAATTCTGTCATCACTCCATCAATCCACATAAGCGCTGCTGATGCATATTGCCAGATATTGGGGATTTTGCAGGGAGTACAGGCTGAACAAACCAAGAGATATCAGCCATTTCTCACACAGCTTGCTCTCCAGACCCTTCCCCACCTTCATAACTCTCCTCAGGATGCTTTCAAATACTTTCATATCCCTGT
Source organism: Lagopus muta (assembly GCF_023343835.1). NCBI lineage: Eukaryota > Metazoa > Chordata > Aves > Galliformes > Phasianidae > Lagopus > Lagopus muta. The sequence continues at coordinate 255,196 of NC_064460.1, forward strand.
AATACTGTGGCACCCAAACCAGCGCTCAAGGTGAGGCCACACTTCTAGGAATGCAGCATCCACAATTTCTCTCGGCAGCCAGTTCCAGTGCCTCACTACAACAGAGTAAAGAACTTCCTCCTAACATCTGGCCTAATTCTTCTGTGACCAGGTGGCTCACCTAGTGGGGGAGGAAAAGGCTGTAAATGTGATCTACTGATCTACTGATCTACTTCAGCAAAGCCTTCAAGACTATTTCCCACCACTCTCCTGGAGAAGTTGGCAGCCTGTGGCTTGAACTGGAGTCCTTTTCACTGGCTGAAAACCTGGCTGGATGGCTGGGCCCAGGAGGTGGTGATGAATGGAGTTAAATCCAGCTGGCGAACAGTCACAAGTGTTGCTCCCCAGGAGTTGGTATTGGAGCTGGCTCTGTTTAATATCTTTATTGATGATCTGGACGAGAGCATTGAGTGCACACTCAGTAAGTATGCAGATGACACCAAGTTGGCAGGAAGTGTGGATCTGCCTGGGGGTAGCAAGGCCCTACAGAGGGACCTGGACAGGCTGGAATGCTGGGCTGAGGCTGATGGGATGAGGTTCAACAAGGCCAATTGCTGGGTCCTGCACTTTGGCCACAACAACTCCAGGCAATGCTACAGGCTTGGGGCAGAGTGGCCTCACAAGTTAGGGAGATAAGTCCCAAAAAGTACTGTCTCACCTTCACAAGGCTGCTTCCTCCAACAGTGCTTTGCTCTGTCAGTGAGGTGACATCCTTCTACTCTTTCACCAAGTGTTTGGGACATGACCCTTTTTGCTTTTCAGTCTTTTATAGGTTTATCCTGCTTTTGTGATGGGGATGTTTGGGCAGAGAGCAGCTTGGAGCCAAGCCCCACTGAAGCCAGCTGTCACATCAGCCTTCCAAAATCACAACAGATGGGACAAGCTGAGATGGGCAGCAGAAGGAGACCCAGTTTGCTGATTTCTCACTGGAGCAGTGGGAGAAGTTGATGAGACAACCCAACCCTCCACTGATGGGAGATGACCCAAGGAGCTTGGTCCAGAGGGGAATCCTCTGTCTCACATCATATCCCATAGGATGTGCTGGTGGATGGTATATCCCAGGGCATCTCAGAGGAACAAAAGAGTCTGGTGTGGGTTGGTTAGGGGAGACAAAGCTAGAAACTTGAACGAAAATGAGATGGCTTGGCATGGATGTGGAGTCTGAAAGCAGAGGTCAGCAGGAGAGAGAAACAGCAAGTAAGTAAATTAAAGTTAGATCTCTCCTGGGAGACACAAAATGACAAAGAAGAACCTCGACCTGGTGTGCCCAAATTGTGTAGAAGAGGAGAAGAAACCTGTTGTCTCCTGGAGCCCCAGGGCTACGGTTGTGGTTTCCTGAGTCTACCCTGCTCCACCCTGAATTCACATTTCATACCCAGGGCAGGGAGGCAGGGTGAAGCATGAGTTGTTGCCCAAGCTGGGAGATGCACCCTGCACTGCTTCTGGTGGGGACAGAGTTAATTTCCTTCCTAGCAACTAAAGTTTGGATTTATGAGGAAAACAATGAAGGCACGCAGATGCTGTTGTTGCAGAACAGTGTTTGCACAGAGCCACGACTCTTCAGCTTATCGTGCTGCAGCACTTGTGGAGACACAGCCACAGAAGATGACCGCAAAAGCTCCAATGATCCTTTGCACCTTTGTTGCTTGTTTTCTGCTGCAGCTGCTGGAGGGGATTTCAACACATTTTTTGTAAATTTGGGATTACTCTCTTTTAATGTTGGGACCAGAAATCCACACTCTCTGCGTGGACAATCAGGGAGAGGTGGGTGAAAAATGAAACTAAAGAACAGTGCTACAGTTTGGTAACAAAACTTTAAAAATACATATTGGAATTGAATTAAATTAAATTGATAGACAGGTAAGTATATAATTATAAAAATAATAATAAAAATCATAAATGCAAAATTAAATAAAATTACCCACAGCTGCTCAGCATGCAGGGGAAAATCTCAGCCCTTCCATGAGCCCATTGCACAGCTCAGTGCTTGCAGCCTGCAGCAGGAAGCCCCATGGAGATTTCTGTTGAGTGCAGAAAGGGAGGGAGCTGAGTCAAATATTTTTGGGGAAAAAAAGAAAATGGAAAGAAGTTTTCATTCTTGCACCAATCACTGCAGGGGCTGCTGGAATAACAGCTAAACTGCCCTCCCTAGGAAGCACAGGGGCGTCATTTCTCCTTCTCTAGCAGATGAGTTTCCTTCCTAGTGCATAACACAGCCCTCAGTGCTGGAGCCAAAATACATCAGGATAGCAAGGGAGAATGCTTGGTAACAGCACAGCCACTGCATTTGCTGGGGGAGAAGCTATGAGGAAAAGATAAATCCAAAATGCTGCAGAGGGGTTGAAGAGCAGAAAATCAGTGCAAGCATCATGCAGTTGTGCAGGTTGAGGTGTTGCACAGGGGATGTCTGCTTATTTCAAGAGGCTTTGTTAAAGGCTGTACAACTGAATATGCAAATCTCACCCAAGAGGTGTTCCTGTGTGGGAAGAGAGGTTCAGCTCGCCGACTGGTCCCAGCAGCATCCTCCTGACTGGTCTGCAATGATACCTTCCCCAAAAGTCCTTCTCTTCTAAGCTCTTTTCATAGTATTTTCTTACTTTTGGGTGGAGCTTGAGTGACTCTAGACACACACAGTCTATTTTTTTAAAACATGTTTTTCACAGAAAGGTGGAAAGCTGCCAGCATAGGGTGAGAACAATTTTTCAGTCCTGTAGTACCAAGAAATTTCCATCCCCACAGTGTTATCACAGTGCTTGGACGTGGTGTTTCCACTCCACCCCACCCTCCGTGCTGTATCTCTTAGAGCCTGCACACCACACTCTTCAGGTGCTGCTGATAATCTAAGGTTTGCAGGTCTTAGATTGCCTAGGGAGCTATCACAGAACTGATGAGCTTCATTCTACCTGAGAGGTTTCCTTCTCTCAAGGGGTGGACATTTCAGTAAGTCACCTCCAGTAAATATTCCACATAATCCCCCCAGGGATGAAAGTCACTCAAGCATCACAATATTTAGTAGCAACTGCAGAGATCCTCTGCTTTCCTGTTATGAGTATTAGAGCTCATGGGGCTCTCGGTCTGCTCACTATCTGTGGGGTAAGATGAATGGCTGATAGTCATAATATCTGGCCATATCTTAAAAGCAAACCAGCTAAGCTTAGGAGAAGGAATGTCCAACAGACTGACTGGGGCAATTCAGCTGCTTAATGTGTTACCCTTCTGCAATGGCAGCTGCTGCTGGAACACAGGAGCAATGGATCCCCATTTTAGATGCATTCCCATGAGAAATGCCATTTCAGCAGTGGCTCCTGCTTCTCTTTTACCTGGGAAACTGGAAGCTTTCCTGCAACACTCCACTTCTCATACTTATTTTCAGAAGGCAAAAGCATTGCTAAACAAGAGGCTCAACCTTGTCATTGAAGCAGATCAAATTACCAAGGCTGGACTTTACCCTTCACAAACCCAGACTGACTCTGAATGACAGACAATGGGTTGACCAGGAGCCAGTGGGATCCTGGGGGCCATTACAAAGAGCAAGGTCAGCAGGTCGAGGGAGGGGACCCTCCCTCTCTACCCTGCCCTGGGGAGAGCACATCTGGAGTGCTGAGTCCAATTCTGGGCACCGCAGCTCAAGGCAGAGAAGGAACTGGGCCCAAAGATGATGAGTGGCCTGGGGCATCTCCTGTATAAGTGATGTCTAATTCAGCACTTTATCTTCATCCTTGCAAAGCTTTGGAGCCCACTTCTTCCCACAGTGCACAGAGATCACACAGAATCACTCTGAATGAGTTTTGGGTTGCACTGCATTGCAAACACACTGTTGCATTGCAAACGTGTTGTTGCAGTGCTACACAGCCGCTCAGCAATAAATTTACATGGAGCAGTTGAATTCACAGCTGCTTGTGACCCTTCTACTTCCATGTGTAAACCTATACCTTAATGTGAGCTGTGCAACAAATAACATTGGGACAAAAAGTATCAGGACTAATCAAGGACAGGAAAACTAAATTTGTATTTAGCAGATACCCTGAATTACTTCTCCATGGGCAGGATGTGGGAGGAGCATTTATTGTTTTCTGAGCATCAGCAAAACCTCAGCCCTGGAATTCTGGATATTTTCCAGCTGGATCCTCCCAGAACCAGAGCTGGGGATGGAGCAGGAGAGCACAGCCCTCTGAGTCGCTCCCCCCAGGACTTCCTTGTGTAAAAGCTGTCCTTTGAGAGAGACCTGCAAAGCCCTACAGGATGTGGGGGAGGAGCACTGCATGCCCTGCTCTGAGCTCCCATAGGAAGCCACCACTTTTGTTTTTGCTGCTTTTGCACCACTGCAGCACTTTTGGAGCTCCACAGTGTTGCTCCCAGGACTGAGTGGGGAAGATGCCACTAAAGGAGAAAAAAGAAAAGGAGAAGCCTTGCAATGACAGCTGTAACCCTGGGCAACTGGGGGAGAGTGTGGAGAGCCTGATGAAGAACATTGATGTGTGCCGCAGCGTGGGCCTGGAGATCATCAACAGGACCAAGACAGTGACACTGAAGGAGTTCAGGTGGGTACCCCTCTGTCCCCTGCTGCTTTCTGCCACCCTGCCTATGAGGGATATCTCCAAAGACAATGGAGAGGCTCAGTGCCAAGTGCTGGAGCAATTTCCAGCATGTTCCTCCATCTTGTGGTGGACCATCCTCAGTTTGCACTGTACAGCTGCACACACTTCAAGAAATTCCTTCCTTGTCCCCATGCTTCTCCAATTCTTTCTGTGCCTTTATTCTTTGCTTATTCCCTTGGAGGCCTTGCTTAGATTCCCCGCTGTCATCAGTGAGTTCTTGTCCCTTCCAGCTTGGAGCAGCCAGTCATGAGCACACATTCAAACTGTGCAAGCATTACAGCTCCTTTCTCTTTTGCTGTTTCCCCCCCATCAGATACCTATATAAGAATCCTTAGAGCCACTCCTCTTCTGTGTCAGTGGTCCCAGCTCTGCCAAGGGGACAGATTCTCCTATCCCTTCACCATCTCAATGGACCTCTGTAGAACTCTTTACGCTGTCTCCCTTCTCCTGGGGGCAAGAACTGGACACAGCACTCCAGGTGTGAGCTCAGCCGTGCTAAGCAGAAGGGCAGGATCTCTTCTTGCTTTGGGCAGTGCTTTGCCTGATGCAGCCCACAGCACCCTCAGCCTCATAGGCATCAAGGGCACATTGCAGATCATGTCCTTTTCTGCCACTGCTTCCAGCTGGGTGCCCCCAGCATAACCCAGTGCTGGAGTTACTGCTGCCCAGCTGCTGCACCTGCACTTCTCCTTGTAGGACTGCATGAGGTTCATGTGCACAGAGGGCACAGCTTGGGTCCAACAAGGTAAAGGGTAAAGAGACTTGGTAGGGACACTGAGCTCCCTTTCTGTCATGCCTGCTCTGGTGATGCTGTGCACTGGTGATTCTGGGAGTGGTAATTCTGACTCAGGGATGCTTGGCATTGGCAATGCTTGCCTGCTCTCTAGAGAACTCTGAGTCCCACTCAGCACCTCTGCAAATGAGTTGCCCTTGTGCCTCCATCCACTGGGCTCCAGCTGCCCTTTCTCACCAACCCTCCTTCTACAGGAGTTATTGCTTCAGTGGCAAGATCCAGACCACGCTGCCCTTTCAAATTGGCCCGAACTCCAAAGGAATATGTGCCTTTGCAAAAACTCCCTACAGCCTGCGAGGGAGCGTGGGCATTGTGGTCTGCAAGGCTGGTGGTTTCTTTTTGGCCATCACATTCTCCAACCCCTTTGACTACATCCTTTACAAAATTGAGTTTGCCTTGGAGATCTTCACAGAGGAGAACCACCTGGGAATCCTCAGTGATATCTTCTCCAAGACGATGAAGAGTAAACCATACTGCGGCTCCTCGCTCTTCCAGCGAGCCGCGCTGGGGTATGAGCATGGAACCCTGGAGGTCTCCAACGAGTACATTCGTGTTCAAGCCAAGATGTCCAACAACCAGAAAGCCATCCTGAAAGTCCAGGTTGAAGACATGAATCCACCACCCTACAACAAAGTCATGTGAGGGAAGGTGGGCACCACTGCTGCCAAAAGGATCCCCTGGGAGATATTCAGCAAGGATGCAGCAAGGCTTTTCCAGTGGTTTTGGAAGGAAGTGGATGGTGATGATGGATCCCATGGGAAATGGAATCACCACCTCGTGGCTTTGCTGCAGGGCCAACAGTGTTCTACAGCTTGCAAACTAACTCATGATTACATATGATAAACAATAAATATATTCTAACCCTCACAAGTTGCATATATTCTTTCAGAAAGACTCAGTGCATGGAGAAAACTCTGACAACCAGCAGCATGGCAAGACACATTGACACCATGGTGTCGCTGTGTCCTTCTCTGTTCTGGTGTCCTGGCTTGGGATGTCTTAGGTCAGCATAAATGTTGGTGGAGAACTGCTCCAGTGGGATGTGAAAGTTAAAATTAGAGTTAGGATAACGGCTAAAGGTAGAGCTAGGGGTAGGTTTAGGGGTAGGAGTAGCGTTAGGGGTAGGAGTAGGGTTGGGAGGGCTAATAAAGATGAAGAGGGCCCTGGACGAGGCTGAAAAACCTGGGACTGTTCAGCATGGAGAAGAGAAGGCTTGAGAGGAGACCTGGTCAGTGCTTGTAAATAAGTAAAGGACAGGAGTCAAGTGAATGGAGCCAGGCTCTTTTCTGCCTCAGCAGCAGAACTGGGGGTGGTGAGCAAAAACTGGAACACAGGAAGTTCCATATGAACATAAGGAAAAAATTCTTCACTGTGATTGAACAGTGGAGCAAGCTCTGGAGCAACCAGAGAGGTTGTGGAGTCTCCTTCTCTGGAGATAAACAAAACCTGCTTAGTTGCTTTCCAGTGCAAACTAATCAAGGGAATTCTGGACTAGATGATTTCCAGATGTCCCTTTTGACCCCTTCAACTCTGATTCTGTCTCATTGTCAACATCATCATCAACATCAACATCATTGTGTCATCTTCAAACCCTGGGTTCTACTGGTGACCTGGGCAAGGGTATAGGTGAGCAGGATATCACAGATGCCCTGCTCCAGCTCCTCAGAGGTGACACCATGGTGACTAAGACACAGAAGAAGGCAGGAGAGCTGCTTGAAGAGTGATGGGGCCATCATGGAGTCCAGGAGGTTGGTGAGGCTCTCAATGATCAACTTGTGGGGGAGATTTGGGGTTTGGGGTTGCATGACCTAACCCAAAATAGTTGGGGTTTGGGATGGGAGGCCGAGTGGGATCAGTGTTGGGTCATGGAGATTGATGGGGTTGTGCTCCCCTAAAAAGAAATCTAGTGGGGTCTCATTGGGCTGAGGCTTCTTTGGTGCACACAAAGATGGAAGCCACCACCAGGTAGCAGACACTGTGGGAGTACAGAGTGGGCATTGTGACATTCTAGAGCCTCCTCAGTCCCCTCGCTCTGTCCTCCTTTCACTCTTGCCATCACACCTTGCTGACAGGGGGTGTGGAGTCCTGTGGGGAGAAATGGAGGAGTTGTGGGGGTACAGGGGTAGGCTTGAGAGGCAGTGAGATGGGGCTGGCACCGGACAGGCAGGACCAGGGGGACACTGGGAGATACTGGGGTAGGACTGGAAGACACTGGGGTGAGCAAGCATGTTCAGGGCTAGGCTGAAAGGCACTGTGGGCTCTCACTGCATTCCCATCAGGGCCCCTCAGCACTGGTACTTGGTGGGGGCATGCTCCTGGTGGGAAGAACAGGGAATATGGTAGATGTAGCTCAGCACCTCGGAGCTGTGGCCCTATGGCGGTGTTGTAAAGCAATGAAGTTATAATAAAATCATATATTCAGAAAACCATAGAACTATAGAGTCCCAGAGTCAATAAATAATAGTCACGGAGTCAGAGTCATGGAATTACAGGCCACCTTGAGGCCTCTCCTCCATCTCCAGTTTTCCAGGACAAACAAACCAAGTGCCCTCAGCATCTCCTCACACACTTAACGCTCCAGACCCTTCCCCAACTCCATAACCCTCCTTTGGATGTTCTCGAATAGTTTTATGTCCTTTTGATGTTGTAGAACCCAAACTGCACACAGTGCTCGAGGCAATGCTGCACCATTGCAGAACAGAGAAAAACATCAAGAGTTATCAGCCTGGATTAACCAAGGGAAGTCATGTCTGCCCTATGACACTTTTATGATGAAATCTCCAGCCTTCTCCAATGGATGACGTGGGTTATGTGAATGTTGTTTTTCAGGAAAGCCTTTGACACTCTCACCCATAAGACCCTAAGAGGGAAGGTGTTGGTAGGGACAGGATGAGCAAACAGAGAGGTGGATCAAAAGTTGTCTGAACAGCTGGACCCAGAGGATAGTGGTGAGTGGTGCAAAGTCTACCTGGAGGTCAGTGATGAACAGGGTACCTCAGGGACTTCCTGGTGGCAGTAGGCCTTGAAAGGAACATTCATGGAATCACAGAATGGATTGGGTTGGAAGGGACCTCAAAAATCATCTAGTTCTAAGTTCCCTGCCGTGGGCAGGATTGCCAGTCACTAGATCAGCCTGACATGTGCTTCATCTGTGAGAAATCACCGAGCACCCAGGCTAGCACAATCCTGAAATAAGTATGCAGTGCCTCTCCTGAGTGTGTGATGATTGTATTGCATACCAGGCTTTTCAGACAAGGTGACCCAGAGAAGCTGTAGATGCCCCATCCCTGGAGGTGTGCAAGGCCTGGCTGGAGGGGGTCCTGGGCAACTTGATCTAGTGGGTAGCAGCCAGCCCAAGTGGGATGTAAGGTCCCTCCCAACCCAAGTGATTCTGTGGTTCTGTTGCTCCATAAGAGGCTGGAGATGTGGGCAGACAAAAATCTCATGAAGTTCACCAAGGAGAAAAGCATAGTCCTGAACCTGAGAAGGAACAATCCCAGTGCATGATGACATGCAAGGGCACCCAACTGGAAGCAGATGGCAGAACAGAATCAAGGAAGTCCTGGTGGACACCAAGTTAGTCATGAGTTAGCAACATGCCCTTGCTGTTAAGAAGGCCAATGATCTTATTGGCTTTATTAGGCAAAGTATCACCAGCGGGTCAAGAGAGTTGAACATTTCCCTCTCCACAGCACTGGTGAGGCTGTACCTAGTGTTCTGGGTCCAATTCTTGCCCCCCCCCCCCCGATACAAGAGAGACCTGGCCTCCAAGATGATGAAAGAACTGGAACGCCTCTCCTATGAGGAGAAGGTAGGGGAGCTGGGACTGCTCAGGGGGTATCTTACCAGTGTGCGTAAATACCTAAGTGGATAGTGGGAAGGGGATGGAGCCAGGATTTTTTTAGTGCAACAGGCCACAAGAAGAGGCAATGGGCACAAACTGGAACAAAACAAAATATCAGGAAGTATTTATTTACTGTGCAGGTGAGGGAGTGGTAGAACAGGTTGCCAGAGAGGCTGTGGAGCACAGTATTGCATTCATTAGTCTTAGCCATTAAGGTGGGTTTACATAGCATTGGTATCCAAGAGGTTTATCCTCCTAGTGGATAAGCATCACGAAAGATGAAAGCCAGGGGAGAGTCTCAGCTGAAGTGAACGCAATGGAAAAGAGACAACCTGTCTCTATGCAAAAGGAGAGAGCAAAATGAGGAAACTGGGGAGCACTGTCAGTCACTGCTGAATGAGATGAGATGATGGAAAATGTTTGCATACATGCCTGTCTCCGAGTTACTGAAATGGGCTGGCAACTTCTGTTGTACAGCAATGGTGCACAGTTTCTTCATTATCTCTTCATAGGCCTGTGGGATCTGCATCAGGGAATGGGAGTGACACTCGGTGACTTAAGAAAGTAAAGGCAGGAGAGCCAGAGAGTGTGAAAAAGAGCATCCTGAGGAGAAATCCAAACCTACAGTATCTCTCATCCCCGTTGCAATGCTCCGGTTCGGCCTCATACTGCACCGGCTAAATAGGTGGGAACATTAAAATTAGCAGAGGAGGTCGCTGTTGTGCTACCTGTGGACCATGTCCTCCTGGGTGACCTCTGTGCAAAACTTGCGAACAGTCTGTGCACAAGGTCACAACACATCTGCAGTACTTTGGGTCTGGGTTCTTCAGGGAAGGAAACAGGGATCTGCTCAGGAAGAAAGTTTGGAGGGAATCAGATGGAAAGGTGGGAGAAAAACAGATGCTGAAGTACTCCAAGGAATCCAACAGGCACCCAAATGTGAGAATTAAATAGGAGTTACGTGCTGTGCAAAGGACATTGGAGATTTGGAAGGTACATATTGTAGGTTCTAATATAACAGCTCTAATATAACTTTATAACCTGGTAAAAAGGAACGCAGTCCAGGAGTGAGCAACACGACACAGAGACTCAGGACTACATCCACAAGTTCTGGCACCTCACAATTAGTGAATGTTGGCCTACTCAAACCACGGTGGTGCTCAAGATGTTATGCATCTTCACCAGCCCTGAAAGGACATTGTACAAGCTCTCCCAGGCTCCATGTAATTTCCTTGAATATACGTTATTTTTTAGATCTTGTATCACCATCTCTTGCTCAGTTCATGTGTAGCCACATTTTGAGGAAGAGATTATTGGACATCTATGCCAATTTTGCAAACCAATATTGCATGCCAATTTTTGTCATTACAACGTGTTCAGTTCAAACACACTGTGCAGATTAGGGGGACATATCCACTTCTGTGTTAAGAGCTGGACAGAGTGGATAGAGTGGAATAGAGTGCAAAGAGCTGCCTCTGAGAAACAGCCATGATCAGGTTGAGAGCTGGTGAGGGACCAGACCAATAAAGGACATCTGGGGCTCTACTACAGCTGTCTGATCAGAGGAGCCTGTGGATGAGGGCTTATTGCTTCAGCTGCAGGAAATGTGCCTGCAGACCCTCATCCTGATGGGGATTTCAAGCACTTCAGTGGCTGGGAAAGCAGTGTAGCAGTCTTTAAGCAATCCCGAAGACTCCTGGAGTGCTTTGATGATAAGGAGAGATGAGCAGTGTTTCTGAACTTGGTACTCATTGACAGAGAGGAGCTCATTAAGGACGTTAAGATTGGAGGCCTCTCTGGGCTGTAGTGACCATGCTCTGATGGAGTTTGTGATCTTGAGGAGGATGGTCCTGGGAAAAAAACAAAGTCAGGACCTTAGAGTGAAAGCTTCGGACTATTTAATGGATTACTGAGTTGGATTCCCTGGGAAGCTGTCCTTAAAAACAAAGGAGCAGGGGAAAGCTGGCAACTCTTTAAAGATGCCTGTCTGAGAGCACAAGAGCTCTCTGTCCCCAGTATAGGAAAACTAACAGAAGAGGCAGGAAATCTGCATGGCTGGGCAAAGACCTGATGGTCAAACTGGGGGATAAGGACATGTACAGATAGTGGAAATTGGTGAGGGTGTGGAAAAAAAGAAAGAATTCTATGGTGCATTAATCAGAAGGGACAGGCCCTGGCACAGGATGCCCAGAGAAGCTGTGGATGCTCCATCCCTTGAGACCTTCAAGGTTGACTGGGGGCCCAGAAAGCCTGGTCTAATGCATATCAACTTGGATTGGAACTGGATCACATTTTAGGTCCCTTCCAAACCCTTCCAAGCTGTTCTGTGATTCCATAACTGTGATATTTGTGAGGAAATGAGAAAGAGAACTTTCCAGCTTTAAGAAGACAAGAAATGAAATTTCAGCACAGCTTGGCAACCTTTGTACTCATTTGCTGCGTTGCTTTTCTCACCAGATTGCAACATAGCCCAGTAAATGCAATACCCAGTCTCCCACAGTTGACAGCAGTTTGTTATTCACAGTCCTGATGTGAGTCCTCTAAATAGACCCCTAATTTTTTCCTCCTTTCTGCACAATGAAATTGTTAAAATGGAAGAGTTATACTCCAGTGAAAGAAATGCAAATGTAAAATGCATCTCAGCACTGTGAACTGCAGTTAGTGGTGGTGAGCTCTCCTTGGATCCGGATTCAAAAAGAGCCCTTTGAATTCATCAGGAGGGGTAAATAAAGGCACAGAAGGTGTCTCTGCTCTTCCAGGCCTCTCTCTGTAACTTGGTCTCTAAGCACCCACGAGCAATGAAAATAAGAAATCAGCAGTTTCACTACCTTTTAGTCAGCAGTCAGTTCATAGTTTTGGCTTCTTCTCTCCTTCAGGGAAAGAAGAAAGTTTATGAGGGAAATTAATCAGCTTTTTTTCATGCACTTTCATAGCCTGAAGCTTGAAAACATAAGGAAGAAGACAGCAATATGAAGAAAGTGTAGAATATCGCCTTCGTGGCTTTCAGCAGTAATCATAACATCTCTGTCTCTCACAATTTTGTTTAACAAGGATGAAAATTGCAGAAGTCAGCATGTTTTCCCTACAACTGCACTCCACACCATGCACAACTGCTTTCTTTCCATCTCCAAGCCTGGAAGAGACAGGGATGCTGAGCACCAAAGCTCCTTTTCTTAGAACTTGTTGGGACATTGTGCTTCTTGGGGGAGCCTGTGTAACACCAAAGGAAACAGAAAGGACACTGTCTTTATCCAACCCCCCCCCCCTGCAGTGATTAAAAAAATAACATTTTGATAAAATATTTTGATAGGTATTTTAATGAATGATGAGATTTTAAAAATAAGCCATTCCTGGTTGTCACTGATGACAAGGAGACGGCTCACAGCTGGGTTTAAGGATATTGTTCAAATCTGAAAAGCACCAAGAAGACTGTCAGAGCAGGGCTGGTTTCAACATGATCCCATAAAACAGTCCCAGAGACCTGAATCGCCAGATCCTTAATATAACTCTTAATATAATAATATTATATATGTATAATATTATGTATATTACAATACTAAATTATAATAACTTCATATAACTTAATATATTGATATAATAGGATTTTGCAGTAACCCACTGCCATTCTGAAGAAGAGTCTCAGTTTTCATTACACTGCTCTATCTGCACCACTCATATCCTTTGAGGAGGAGAAACACTATGAATAGATTAGGATTAATAAAAAATAATCGAGAAAAATGGCACTAAATCACTGGCCTTGCCAGTAACCCATTCAAGAAATTCTGAGGGCACAAAGAGCAGCTCTGTAACTCTGCACCGTCCCATAAGGATCCCATAAGGGCAGCCTGAATGACAATAAGCATGCGGTGAAAGACTTTCTTTTCAGCATTTTCATGCAGTGAAAATATTAAGTATTAATTTTACCATTAATATCTGAGGTCTGAGAACTTTCTCCTGCTGAGAAAGCGAGCTTGGAATCCAACATGTCTGCTCGTTTCCCTGGCAATGGGCAGGGAAATCAGCTATTTCTTCCAAACACGAAGGTCTGGAAGCTGAGCAAAGCTTGTAAATAACTTTCATTCCTCAAGGCACATTTTTTCCAAAAAGCAGCTTTCCAAAAGGGATGATTGTATCCCTGCGTGCCTCACTTCATGGAGAGACAAAGAAAAGTGGATGCTTTGTCTTTGCCCAGAGGTCTGGTCTTTGACTGGGGACATTCAGGGAGCAGAACTCTCTGTGGGTGATTTGGGAACACTTAAAAGCTTGAATTTATGTTGCACTGTGTCTTGGTAATGCTGTGGTCCTCCCAGCTGTAGCTCTCCACCTGATCTATCCCAGTTTTATTCCTATCTTCTTTCTGCTATTACAGCCCACCCTAAAACAGGAACCCTAGAGCTAAGTCTAGGGGTCCGTGAGGCTTTCCCTATCCTGGCCCCATAAGCTTTCACCATTTACAACCATTCCAACTTGCAGCTGATGCCAGGTGTTCTTGCACAGTTGCATTCCCCCAAAGGTCTTCAGGACCCTCCTTTGGATCACATGGGGCACATCCATCCCTTGTGGAGCTCTCCTTTAATCCTGCAGCTCTGCAGCCCGGCTGCATCACCCCCTCTTACTCTTTTTTGCACATAAGGGAGCAAATCCCAGCGAAAGGAACTGATCAGCACAATCTAGGAGGTGGCTCAAGGAATCACCACCTGCAGCATCCTGCACCTCCGTTGCACGTAGCATCAGCAGCCTCCTGCTGGTTCCGCCTCAGTGACTGAGGAGCAGTAGGTCACATCTTTGTGCTTGACATTCTTGTGTTTTTTGCTTGGCACTCACATTCATGCAGATCATAGAAGGACTTAGGTTGGAAGGGACCTCAAGGACCATCAAGCTCCAACCCCCCTGCTGCAAGTAGGGCCGCTAACCTCCATATCTGATACTAGACCAGGCTGGCCAGGGCCCCATTCGACCCAGGTCATAGATCTCTTTTGGTAGGTCTGTCTTTGTGCTGCAGACTCCTCCATGCAATACTTGTTGCAAACATTCCCTTGCCCACTGAATGTCACTTCCCATGCAGGCTGCAGCATGATGAGCCATAATGCTCAGGGGGGATTCTGCACCTGCAAAGCCAAGCTGCATGGGATGAACTCAGAAACAGATTGCAGGAATCCACCCCATCCCTTTGGTTGCAGATGGTTTGTGGGCACCTCACCGGGATTTGGGCACTGAAAGTTGCAGAGGTGAAATCTCAGCCTGTGAAGCCTCAAATTAATAAGCTTTTCTGCAGGATGAGAGATTTTCCTGCAGCCTGGCGTCGCTGCCTGCAGGCCCAGAGCCCTCAGGCTGTGATTTAGGAGAGGCAGGTGTAAATGAAAAGCATCCGCACGCATTTCGGCTACCGATCTCGGGCGCCTGGCGTGCAGCCCAGCTGCTGGGCTCTGCCTCCGCGTCCCTGTGCCTCCTCTGTCCCCTTCCTTCATAGAACTGTGGAATGGCTTTTGTTAGAAAGGACAGTAAATATCACAGAATGGCTTGAGTCGGAAGGGATCTTAAAGGTAATGGGATTATACAAAGGTTTATATATTGGAAGGAACATTAAAGATCGTAGAACCATAAAATGGCTTGGGTTGGAGGGGACCTTAAAAGCCCATTCAATTCCAACCCCCCTTCCATGGGCAGGGTTGCCACCCACTAGATGAGGCTGTCCAGGGCGCCGTGCAATGTGGCCTTGAACACCTCCAGGAATGGGACACCCACAGCTTCTCTGGGCAACCTGTGCCATTGCCTCACCACCCTCTGACTTCAAAAAAACAACTTCCTAATATATTGCCTAAATTTTCCCTCTTTTATTTTAAAATCAATCCTCTTTGTCCTGCCACTGTCTTGTGGGAAAACAGTTATAAAAAAAGGCAAAACACAGAGAGTTTTATTAAGCTTCAGCATTTCAGCTGATTTCCAGCTCCCCTTCCACTGTGCAACAGTGTTCTTCTTGCTTAGCCTGAGATCATAAAGTTTAGTCATGGAATTCTAGCCATAGAATCACAGAGATGATGGAAAGGTTTGGGTTGGAAGAGACCTTAAAGACCATCCAGTTCTAAGCCCATTCATGGGCATGGACACCTCCCACTAGATTTCCCAAAGCCTTATCCATTCTGGCCTTGAGAAATTCCATGGAAGGGGCATCTACAATTCCTCTGGACAACCTGTTCCAGTGCCTCATCACCCTCATCCCAAAAACTTTCTTCTTAATATCTAACCTAAATCTCACCTCTTTCCATTCAAAGCCATTACCCCTTGTCCCATTGCTATATTCCCTGGTAAAGGAGTGCTAAGAACATCTTAATCCCTTCAGGACCCTGAAGTCCATTCACATGCCAGCATCTTCCACATGCAGAGCCAATCCAATATGCTCTCCCTCTGTCTCTGTTGTATATCCACATCCCATCCTCTCAGTGCAAATTTTCCACCTTTGGCAGAGCCATGAGAGGGAGTTGTTCAGAGGGAGCTGTATTCCAGGTTGATCTCTCCCTCAAGCACTAGGAATTTGCCCCACAGCTCTTCCCAACCTATCTGTGTGCCTGGAGTGCTTACATTTGTCTCCTCACCTCATTACTCCCAAGGAAATCCTTTGGCATCTTAACTAATCACAGCAGGCTGACATCCTCCTCACACACTTATGAAAGGAGTGAATGTCAGATCCATTTCTGGGTTCCCCTGCAGAACTGATGAGCAGTTTTACCACCCACCTCCACCAAGCTGTTGCACCAGCCTTAACAATTTTGACTGACTGCTCTCCTCTCATTTCTCTGTGTCCTGTTGGCTGCTCTTTACTTGGCTTTCTCTTGCTTGTTTGTTGCTCGGGTGCTTTGCCATTGTATGTGTTAATAGGGTGCAAAGTGTGGGGTTGGGGTCCCTGACCTCTTCCAAATACAGCCTGAGGTGTTTCTTCTCCTCCCCCTGCCACAGCGTGCTCCTGGTTTGGCTTCCTGCCCCTGATGTTCTCACCCAGGGGACCAAGTGGAGTCCAAGGCTTCCAGCTCACAAGAAACACAGAATCATAGAATGGCTTGGCTAGGAAGGGACCTTAAAGCCCATCTACTTCCAACTCCCTGCCACAAGCTGGTTGCCACCCAGGTTGCCCAGGAATCCATCCAACAGGCCTTGAGCACCTCTAGGGATAGAGTAACTGCAGCTTCTCTGGGCAACCTGTTCCAACACCTCACCACCCTCTGAGCAAAGAAATTCCTCCTAACTTCTAACTTAAATCTTCCCTCTTTAGTTAAATATCATTCTCCCTTGTCCTATCACAATCAGACTGTGCAAAAAGTCATTCCCTCTCCTGTTTATAAGCTCCCTTGAAGTACTGGAAGGTTGCAATGAGATCTCCCTGGAGTCTTCTCCAGACTGAACAAGCCCAATTCTCTCAGCCTCTTTCCTTAGAAGAGATGCTCCAGCCCTCCGGGCATCCTTGTGGCCTCCTTTGGATCTTCTCCACGTGCATTTGGATCCAGCTCCACTTCCATTCTGTGCTGCATTCCAAGAAGAAGAAGAAGACCCACACCCCCAAGGACACCTCCGTGCCATGTTGGAAATGCCAGCTAGTGGCACAGGGCCATGGCGCTGGCGGGTGTTGTGGGCACGCTGTTCCCCTCCCCGTAACTGCTGTCACCGCACTCCCCATCATCCCCTGAACCCCTAGCAAGGGGTGAATGAGGGCCACCATCCACCACTCCGTGTGAATCACCATCCCCCCCTCCACGTCCATCACCATCCACCGCCCCCGGCCCATCAGCGCCATCGGTCCTATCCCTGCTGCTGGGTGCTGTTAACCAGGGCACGGCCAGGTACTTGTGCACCTCGATGGCTGGGCTGCGGCGGTCAGGGTCGAGCCGCAGCAGGCGCTGCAGCATCTCCTGTGCCCCACACTCAAAGCCACCCCAAGACTTTGGTGCCTCCCGTCCCACCGTGTCACCCTGCCAAGCGCTGAAGGCTTCAAACTGGGGGTCAGGGCTGGCAGCTACAGCCCAAGGGAAGCAGCCAGTGCAGAGGCAGAAGAGCAGCACAGCGAAAGCCCAAACATCCAGGCTGGAGTCCAGCTCCAGTGTGTCAGAGCCCTGCAGCAAGCAGAGCTCCGGCGGAGCGTAGGGCAGCGCGCCAGACATGGCACCAATTTCCGAACCCTGCAGGCGGGTGAGCCCAAAGTCAGCCAGCTTCACACGGCGGCACTCGTGGTCGAAGAGCAGCACGTTGTCCAGCTTGACATCCCGGTGCACCAGGGCC
Source organism: Lagopus muta (assembly GCF_023343835.1). Taxonomy (NCBI): domain Eukaryota; kingdom Metazoa; phylum Chordata; class Aves; order Galliformes; family Phasianidae; genus Lagopus; species Lagopus muta. Next base: position 272,738 of record NC_064460.1, read on the forward strand.
CGGCTGTGCATGAAATCCAGTGCCTCGGCCAGCTGAGAGGCACAGCGCTTTACCAGCACCTCAGGCAGGCCCTCCTGGGAAAGGCAGCAATGTCACCAGCATGGGACACACTCCATAGCAGCTCCCAGAGGTACCCCTGCACCACAAAGGGGCTCCTGGTACGCCACATGAGATTGCACTCCACTGCAAAGGGTGTCCATGCAACACTCTGCATGCACTGCGTGTTCCCATGCACAATGTGGGCATGCACCATACTGAAAAATACGTGGCTGTGGAACCCGCTGCAAAGGATCTCCTCAGGAATACCAGAGGCATGCACACTGCTGCAAAGGGTGTCCCCGTGCACTGCATGAGCATCTGCCCCATTGCAGAAGGCCTCCCCGTGAACGCCATAGATACACACCCCACTGCAAACGATGTCCCCATGCATCACACAAACATGCTCCCTATGGTAAAGAGCTCCCCCATGCACACACATCCTCCCCACTATTTCACACCACCGCGAGGTCCGCTTTGCTCCCCACCCCCTCCCTGTACCCACTGCAACACCCTCCCAGCCCCTTCTCCTCCCCAGCACACTGTTGTGCCCCCCAGCCCTGAGGCACACACACCCCTGGTGTGAGAAGGTTGCACAAGTCCCCAGCGGGAGCCAGCTCCTGCCCAAAGGCAAAATGCGTGGAGTTCTCAAAGGCAAGGGGGAGGGCATGGATGCAGGCAGCGTGACCAGAGAGGCACCGGGCTATGCAATACTCCCGCAGGAAAGCTCTTCGTTCTGTCCGTTCCTTCAGCATCAGCTTGAGGACCACTGGCGAGCCTGGGATGCAGGGAGAGGGTCAGCACCAAGGTTTTGGGACCATGTACATCATGAACATGCAACTCCAATGCAAAGGGTGTCCCCATTCACATCACAAGCATGCAACCCCGCTGTGAAATGTGTTCCCACGCACACGGTGAGCATGCAACTCCAATGCAAAAGATGTCCTCATGCACTACACAAGCATGAGGTGCAGCATTGGGGCAAAGACCCCACAGCTGCTCACCACCATCCCGGGGCTCAGTGAGCACCACATGGCCATAGGTTCCGCTGCCCAGCTCGCCCAGCACGCAGAACTGTTCCTCCAGCTCCTGCCACTGCAGTGCCCGGCCTGCCTGCACCATTAGCTGCTCCAAAGCTGCTGCATTGTCCTCTTCATCCTCCTCCGGCTCTGCCATGGCCCTGCAGAGACCAACACCATGCTGCAATGGCCCCAGGGCATGCAGAGGGAGTACCCAGATGGCACTGCCCAGTGCACAGCAGTTTGGCCCAGCCTAGTGCAGCTGAGACCAATCTTGTCTAAAACAGCCCAGTCCAGCCCAGTTGAGCCCATTCAGCCCAGCGTTGTCCAGTTCATCCCACTTGAGCCCAATTCAGCCTAGTCTAACTCAGATCAGTGCACCCCAGCCCAGTCCAATCCCTGTCCAGATGTAGGGAGCATCCCAAAGGGGAACATGCAGAGCTGTGACACTGCCCCATATCAGCCCCACATCTCACCCCATGTCACCGCATGGCAGTGGGTCAGCTCTGCCACTTCCACGTTCCTCCATCCCCAGCTGTGCAGCAGGATCTTTGACCTGCTGCCACTACCAGATATACGGGACAGCAACAAGAGCCCTGTGCTCCCCCATAGCCCTGCTGCAGGGCTGTAAGGAAGCCACAAGCAAAACACAGGTCGGGGTTGCACAGGGACAAGCAAGCAGCCTCACCTGAGTCCCTGAAGTGTCCCTGCAGCACAGCTTTGTGCCACCAGCCCCACGGCGCCCGTGGCCGTGACTCAGATTTTCCTGCGCACTCCGACACCGCCGGACCCAGGGCAGCGCTGGGCCGTGTTAATCTGTCCCAATGGATTGGGAACATGTGCAAGGCACAAGGCGTGCCGAGAGCCAAAGATAGGAAGGGGCAGGACAGACAGGGCACGGTGTGTGGACAGACAGACAGGATGCAAAAAGAGATAGAGCATTGCACGGGGACAGAGAGACAGCATGAGATGCAAAGAGAGCGAGGGCACTGTGTGGGGACAGACGGAGAGCATGCAGCATGGGACAGACAAACAGACAGCCAGAGCATGAAACAGCATGGAGTGAAAATTTAGCTTCTCCTAAGTCCACAGATAAGGAGGTTGTATGTCCCAGTGTTCTAAAGGTTAAAGAAAGACTAACTAGATTAAACTCAATATTATTAAACATTGGATTACCTTTATTAATACTGATCATTGTTCTATAAGTTTTAGTGATTTAGTCAGGCTCAGGGTGAGGGGAACACAAAGGATGCATCTGCGTGTTCCCCCTTATTCTGCTCTTAGTGTGGGCTGCCTGGTGTCCCAAAATCAAACTTGCCCCTGCTCCATGAAAAGGTGTGGGGCTGCACCAAAAGACGTGGGGCTGCAGAGCCCATTTCTGTCTCTCCCCCTTTTCCAACATCCATTTTTCCCCCTCGAATTCCCAGGCTTTCCTCCCTCATCTCCCTGTTTCCCACCACCACATCTTTCCAGTTGCCACAACCACATCCCTCTCCCCAAATTTACACATCCTTATGTCTCTCTCTCCCCCTTTTCCTATCCCTATATCCTTCCTTCTTCTCACTTCCCCCATCCACATCCTTCTCTCCCCACTTCCCCATATCCTTATACCTCCCTTTTCCCTCTTTTCCACATCCATATCCTTCCTCTATCTTTTCTCTATCATATCCCTTCCTCTTCCTCGTTTCCCATATCCCTATACCTCCTTCTTCCAGTCTTCCATATCCCCCATCTCTCATTTCCCACAGCCCCAGTTCTTACATCCATACTTTTCCCTCTCCGTTTTCCCACATCCTTGTATCACCCTTCTCCCTTTTTTTCAACACTCATTTACCTTCTTCGCCCTCTTTTTCCATATCCCTATGCTTCCCTTTCCCCATTTTCCATATCCACATTCCTCCCTTTTCCCATGCCCATATCTCTTTGCCTCCCTTTTCTTGCATCCATACCCTTCCCTTTTCCCTATTTCCCACAGCCCCATCTCTCTCTCTCCCCTTTTCCCCACATCCTTATGCCTTCCCTCTCCCCACTTTCCATAACCCCTCTCTCTACCATTTTCCACAGTCCTATCTCTTCCTCTCCCCCTATCCCATGGGCATATCCCTCCTCCTCCCCACTTCCCACACCCATATCTCTCCTCCTTTTCTCTTTTCCTACATCCTTATGCCTTCCTCTTCCATTTCCCATATCCACATCTCTCTCCCACCCCTTTTCTTTCATCCTTTCCCATGCCCACATCCTTTCCTCTCCTTTTAATCCTGTGGTAGTGGAAGTGGAACTAGATGGGCTTTACAGTCCATTCTGTGCCATTCTATGATTCTTCACATCCTTATCTTTCCCATCCCTATATCCTTCCTTCCTTCCCACAGTCTCATCCCTCCTCTTCCCATTTCCCATGACCATACCCTACTCTTTCCCCATTGCCTATGCCCTTTCCTCACATCCTTATCCCTCCCTCTTCCCTATTTCCCACTGTGCCATCTCTCCCTCTCCTTTTTCCCACAGCCATATTCCTGCCTCTCCCCAGTCCCCATGACTGTATCACTCTCTCTCCCCTCCCTCCCTTCAACTTTTTGCCACTCTCTCCCCTTTTCCCACACCCTTTTTTTTCCCAAGACCACATCCCAGCCCATTTCCCACAGCCCCATCCTTCCCTCTCTCCCCATAGCTGTTCCCTCTCCCTCCCCACCTGCTCTTTCCCCTATCCCAGCTGCTTGCCCTGACCCCAGCTGTCTGGGCCATAATTAACCCCTGACACATAATTAACACCTGACAGCACATTAGCAGGCCCTGCTGGCACGTGGAAAGGTCACTGAGCTGCACCTCTCACCCTGTCCTCTCCAACCCCATTACAGAGAGCAGATGCTGATGGTAGGGGTGTCCCCTTGCTATGGGGCAGCGGGTGTGGGGCTGACTGCTCCGTCACCATCCTGCCCCATTGAAAAGCATCAACAGAGCCCAAAGCAGAGACGAGGCCCAGCGCCAACCCCATGGCATCCAGCCCTGCGGGGGTGGCTGGGGGCGGGGGCACCGACAGCTGCTGGGACACAGAAATAGCCAGGGCCAGGTGGCAGAGCTCAGCCTTGGGGATGCAGCCAGGACCTGGCCTCGTGCCGAGCCTCAGTAGTTAAGGCCAGCCCAGTGCCCCTGGGCTTGACCCCCACATCCCTTTCTGCTGGGGGCAAACTCCACTCCCCCTTCCATAAACCCCAATGCCCCCATTGCTGAGCTGCTGCACTGCTGCCCACTCCTCCATGCTGTGACATCTGTAAACCCTGCCCCCGTTGCCCCCACTGTCCAATTATGTGCCCTCCCAGCCCCATTGCCTCACTCCCTTCCCTTCCCACAGCTCCTAGTACCCCCACTCCTTGCCCTTCCACAAACCAACGGCTTCCTTCACCCCATAACCCACCTCATGGTCTCCCATTGCCCCATATCCACCCACTCGCACCCCATCTCCCCTCTGGCTGCCCCCCCCAGCTGCCCCCCCAGCAGGGACTGGCCCCAGCCCCACATCCCAGAGCTGCTGGCTGGGTGCCGAACCCATGCCCTGGCAGCAGGTGCCGGCAGCAGACAGGTGGCTGGTAGGATTAGCACTAACGAGTAGTTTCATAATGGGGTCAAGAGGCCATGGGGGGGAGGGGGAGACAGGACAGGGGGACTTCAGCAGCACACCTGGGCCAGCCAGGACCCCAGCACCCAGTGTGACACTCCATCCCAATGTCACCCCACTGCCCTAATCCCTGCAGCCCTGGGCAGGTTCCATGTTCATGGATGCTGCTCGCTTTTAATGACATTATTAAAGGAATAGGGGTGGGGTGGGGGGTGGCAGCAGATGGGGCTGAGGACCTGGATCCTTTTTGATTTTTGACCCTGCCTGGATTTGGGGGGTCTTGCTTGCATTTTGAGTCTTTTTTGGGCTGGGAGTTCTCTTTGGACAGGGAATCCTGATTGTGCTCCTCTATTTGTGCTCTCCTATTTGGTTTGGGGTTCTGTTTGGCTCTGGATCCTGTCTGGATGTGGGGTCTTGTTTGGTCTCTGGGTCCTTTTTGCTTTTGGGTCCTATCTAGGTTTGGGAGTTTGTATTTTGGGTTCTGTTTGGGATGAAGGCCTGTTTGGTTTCGGGTCCTGTTTGGGCTCAGGACTCTTGGGGCTCTGGGTCTTGTCTGGAGATGGGATCTTGTTTGGGCTTAAGGACCTGTTCTGTTTTGGGTCCTGAGTTCAGGGGTCCTGTTTATATTTTGAGTCCTGGTTAGTCTTGGGGACCTGTTTGGTTTTGGGTTCTGTTTGGACTCAGGATCCTTTTGGGGCAGGGGATACTGTTTGGGCTCTGGATTCTGTTTGGGTTTGGGTTGTGTTTATACTCTGGGTCTTGGCTGGATGTGTGGTTTCGTTTGGGCTCTGGGTCCTTTTTGATTGTGGATCTTGTCTGGTTTTGGGAGTCCTGTTTGTATTTTGGGTCCTGTTTGGGCAGAGAGTTCAGCTCAGGCTCAGAGTTCTGTTTGGCTTTAGATCCTGTTTGCACTCAGGATTTGTTTGAGTTGCAGTCCTGCTTGGGCTCGGGGTCCCGTTTGGGTTCCTCACACAGATGCTGCAGGAGGGACAGATGCAGTTCCTGACACTAGTGGGGACAGCGCCATGATGCTCAGGGATCCTGTAAGGAGAGAAGACTGAGCATGGCTGAACCCTGCTCCACAGGGCCCCGCGGCCATCACCAAGCTGTGGCGGCAGCCCCACACCTGGCATACAACTCCGACATCCTCGCGATGGGTGCAGTCATGATATCCCCACATACGGTGCGCGCAGTCCTGCAGGCTCTTCTCCTGCCCTCGGCATCGGACGTCATCCAGCCAGATGTGCCCAACACCGGGCCCGAAACGTGGCCGCTTCCCATCCATGCCCTGCGCCTCACCGCAGCCCAGCTCCCGGCACACCACAGCCGTGTTGGCCCCTCTCCATCCATCATCGCACACCGTGCCCCAGCGCCCGGCTCGCTGCACCTCCAGCCGCCCCGCACAGCGCCTGGGCCCCCCGGCCAGCCGCAGCCTGAAGGGCTCTGCGGGGACACAGCAGTGACACGAGGTCTTGATGTGACGCGGGCCTCGCTGTGTCCCCTCCAGGCCCTGCCGTGACACCAGGCTTCATCATGTCCCCTCCAGGCCCCACCATGATGCCAGGCCTCAGTGTGTAGACACCAGGCCCTGCCATGATAGGCCTTGCTGTGTCCCCACCAGGCCCTGCCATGACACCAGGCCTCACTGTGTTCTCACCAGGCCTCAGTGTGTCCCTATTAGGCCCCACCATGACCCCAGGCCTTGATGTCCTCACCAGGCCTCACTGTGTCCCCTCCAGGCCCTGCTGTGACACCAGGCCCCGCCATGACACCAGGCCTCACTGTATCCCCACCAGGCCCTGCTATGACCCCAGGCCTCCCTGTGTCCTCACCAGACCTCACCGTCTCCCTCCCACCATGACACCAGGCCTCACTGTAACCCCATAAGGGTTACAGTGCCCCTCCCATGCCCTGCCATGACCCCAGGCCCCGCCACATCCCCGCTAGGCTGCAAAGCCCGGTCCTGCCCCACGCTCACCCTCGCAGTTGACAGCAGCCACGTGGTTGGACGGACAGGACGCAGCGTCACCTGGCTGCAGCTCACAGTGCTCCAAGTCCAGCTCCTGCCCTGCACACAGCACCTGACGCAGACCCACCGCGTTCCCCTCAGTCATGGGTGGGCTGCAGGGCACCGGGATGGCACGGGGGCGGCCGCAGCCCAGCTGGCGGCACAGGACGCGGGCAGCTGCAAGGTCCCAGCCCACGGCACAGACCGAGGCCCAGGAGCCAGCCTGCAGCAGCTCCACGCGGCCCTGGCATCGGGAATGGCCGCCGGAGAGCTGGGCAGGCACTGCTGGGGAGAGTGGGAGAGTGAAGTGTGGCCCTCCCAGTGCTGCACCAACCTGACCAGCACAGCCCCAGTCTGCCCAGTGCGGCACCAGTTTGTTTAGTACAGCGCCTAGTCTGGCTCAGCACAGTCATAGCGAAGCCCCAGCCCAGCTCCAGCATGCCCAGTTCAGCCCCACACTGCCCAGTTCAGCCTCAGTCTGCTCAGCTCAGTCACAGCAAAGCCCAAGCACAGCCCCACTCTGCCCAGTTCAGCCCCAGTCTGTTCAGCATGGTCCCAGCACAGCCCCACTCTACCCAGCTCAGCCCAAGACTGCCTCGTTCAGTCCCAGTTTGCCCTGCTCAGTCTCAGTATTCCCACCACACTCTTGGTGTGCTCAGCACAGCCACAACACAGCTCTTGTCTGGGTCTCTGGGTCTCATTCCCAACCTGCCTCATTTGGCCCCAGCTCGGCATCAGCACAGGCCCGGTCTTCCTATCTTGGCCCTTGTCTGTCCAATTTGGACTCAGTCTGCCAAGCACAGCACCAGCATGGCCCAGTCTACCCAGAACAGCCCCACTACAGCTCCAGTGTGCCCAGCTTAGTCCCGGTTTGCCCAGAACAGCCCTATCACAGCTGCAACACAGCCCCAGTCTGCCCAGCACAGTCCCACTATGGTGACCCAGCATAGTCCCTGTGTAGCCTGTCTGTCCTGTACAATTCTAGGCTGCCCAGTAGGCTGCCCAGTACTGTTCCAGTCTGCCCAGTTCAAACCATCCCACCTGTTGCCCATGCCCTGGTGCCTGCCCATCCAGCAACTGCTGTCCCCCGGGCACCCAAATGGTATATGTGGGGACATCCCAGGACACGCAGTGACCCCCCGTGATGCCCAGTGACCCCTGCTGACATCCAGGACACTCAATGACCCCAAGTAACACCCAAGTGAACCCCACTGACACCCAGTGACACCCAACATACCAGAACCAATCACGGCACCGCAGCACAAAGCTGAGGGGGAGAGAAGTAGGAGTTGGAAAGAGACAGAGACATCCACAGACCATCCAAGACCCTCAGGACCCCCCAGCCCACTGACACACAACATAAAATGTTTTCCCCCCAGTTCTGTGTGCCCCCAGCTCTGTACCCCTCCTTTTCCTTCAGTTCTGCCCACCATGCATCCCAGCTTTGCCTCCCCATGTGCCTCCACCTCTGTGCCCCTCATTTGCCTCCCATCTCTACACCTTCCATTTCCCCCAGCTCTGCACCCCCCATGTCCTCACCCAGGCACAGTCCAAGGCTACGCAGCCCCCCCATGCTGGCAGCAGGGCCTCCCCAGCCACTGGGGCCACCCTTTTAACAAGGGGGCCTCGGGGGGGGGGGCAAGGGGAGGAATCGAAAGCTGAGAGCAGGAACCCCGCAGCAGCCAAGCAGGCGCCAGGATGGGATGAGTCCTTCTCTCCCTCTCTCTCACCCCCCCTCCCCCTCTTTCACCATCTCCTCCCTCTCCTTCACCTTCTCTCTCCCCCTCCCCCTCTATCTTCTCTCCCCCTCTCCCCTTCCCCCTCCCTCTCCCTCTTCAACACTCAAGATTGGTGAACCAGCCCAGCTTTATTTCCCTTGCCTCCTGTGCAAGGCCCCTCTCTGGATGCCCACACCCCCGTACAGCCTGGGGGGGTCCTCCAGGATGTGCTGCCCCACAGCAGCCAGCCTGCCCAGGCGGCGGGTGACGGCCTCCAGGCGCTGAGCTCCTCGCCGCTGGTTGCGGGCCAGGGCCCGCAGTTGCCCCCGCAGCTCCCGCACCTCCCACAGCAGCGCCCTCAGGGCAGGGGCCACACAGGATCCCCCCCGATCCCATAGTGCAGAGAGTGTTGGCACCGGTGGTGCTGGTTGGGCTGGACCTGTGGGGCGAGAAGCAGAGAACCCCTAAATCCTCTGTGTGCGTATGTTTGTTCCCCCAGGGCAACCACTCTCAGAGCAAGGGACCCCCCCAGCACCCATCCCTCCTCTCTGCAAGCCAGTGGTCTCAGCATGTGCAAGCCCTGCATCTCATGGGTCCAAGCCTCACCCACACCCCCAAGACCTACCTGCACATGGGGGTCCAGGCAGTACAGAGCTTGCAGAATGGGTGCGGAGAGTCTCTGTGGGTGCTGGGGGGGTCTGGGTGCTGAAAAACTTAATGGGGTGCCGGAGGGGTGCTTGGGGAGTCTGAGTGCTGAAAGTCTCCAGTGGATGCTGGACAGGTGCTGAGGGAATCTGGGTGCTGGGGGGATCTGTGAGGTGCTTAAAGGATCCTGGGGGTGTCTGGGTGCTGCGGGGCTCTTTGGGGTGTTGGTGGGATATGGGGGAGGTCTGAGTGCTGAGCAACTTCATGGGATGCTTAAGGGATGCTGGAGGGTTCTGGGTGCCAAAGGTATTCATAGGGTGTTGTAGTGTTGATGGAGGCCTCTGGGTGCTGGGGGGTTCTGTGGAGTGCTGGGGCAATGCAGGGGGCCTCTGGGTGCTGAAGATCTCAGTGGATTGTTCAGTGGGTGCTACAGGGGGCTGACTAACAGAGGTTTCCATGGGGTGTTGGGTGGGTGCTGGGGGGACCTGTGTGCTGAAGATCTCTGTTAGATATTGGGAGAGTGCTGAGGGACTCTTGGAGCTGAGGGTCTCTGTGGGATGCTGGGCAGATACTGGGGGTTTCTGGGTACTGAGAGGTTTAACGGAGTCCTCAGAGGGTGCTGGGAGGCTTTGGGGTCTGGGGATATCCATGGTGTGCTTGAAATTAGCAGCATTCATGTAAGGGCTGGTGGGATCTATGGGGCGCACAGTGAGTACTGGGGGGCTCTGAGGGCTGGGGTCCCTTGATGGTGTCTGGATAAAGAGGTCTGGGGGTGTCGAGAAACCAGAGGGCTCTGCAGGGGGATGTTGGGAAAGCACAAGCTCTATCGAGGCAGTGGGGCTCTCTGGAGGGTGTTGGATGGATGCTGGGTGTCCCTGGGTGTTGGGGATCTCAGGGTACTGGGTAGGTTCTGAGGGTCTCTGGGTACTGGGGACCTCTGTGAGGTGCTGTGAGTGGGTGCCAGAGACTGGACTCAGTTGAACAGCAATGGCAGGAGAGACAGCCAGCCCCTGGGTGGAGCCCAGAGATGGAGAGGGTGATGAAACTCTAGTGGGCAGAGCAGAGATTCCCATTGGACCAGCACCTGGGGAGGAGACACAGCCCATGAAATCCCCCCCAGCACTCCTCAGCCATCCATTGCCCCTCCTTCCTCTCCTGCACCCCTTCTGCTTCTCCTCTCCCTCTCAAACACTTCCACCTACAGCCAGCCCATTGCTTTGGCCTTCCTCCTCCTCCTAATCTATTGTTGCCACTTCATCCATCTACCCATCCATCCATCTACCCATCCATCTACCCATCCATCCATCCATCCATCCATCCATCCATCCATCCATCCATCCATCCATCCATCCATCCATCCATTCCCCCATTTATTGTTCCTTGATATCTTTCTATCCACTCAGTCACCCCCCTCCAAACTTTCTATTCTTTCTTCCTTCCCCTTTTCTGTCATTTCAATCTCTCCTTCCCCCTTCTGCCCAACCACACAGACTTCTTGCTGTCCATCCACCCCAGCCCTCCAACACTTTGTTCTTTTCCTTAACATTACTTTCAAGATCTTGCAGCCCTATATAGTAGTCTGAACCTGATTCTGCTGTGGGAAGTGTTCTCCTCCTGATTCCATCTGATGCTAGTTCTTCTGTGGGATGAGTCCTCCACGTGGGATCTCTTAGACTTGTTTCTGCTGCAATATATTTACTCTCCATTGTGCCTTTGAGATTTTTTTCTGCTGAAGGATGTTTGCTTCTCACAGTACCATCTAGATCAAAATCGGCTGAAGAATGAGTGTCCCATGCAGTACCTTCTGCATCAGATTTGGGTGCAGAACGTGTGCTCCAGGTAGAAATACCTGCTGTGGGATATGCACTCCATATGCTAACACCCAAGCTCAATTCTGCTGAAGAATGTGCACTCTGCATAGTACCATCTGGATCAAGTTCTTCTGGAAGATGTGTGGTCCATACAGTACTTTCTGGATCAAGTTCTGCTGCAGGATGTCTGCTCCTCATGGTAACATCTGGACCCAGTTCTGCTGCAGGATGTCTGCTCCTCATGATAACATCTGGACCCAGTTCTGCTGCAGGACTTGTGCTCCTCATGGTAACATCTGGATCCAGTTCTGCTGCAGGATGTCTGCTCCTCATGGTAACATCTGGACCCAGTTCTGCTGCAGGACTTGAGCTCCTCGTAACATCTGGACCCAGTTCTGCTGCAGGACTTGAGCTCCTCGTGGTAACATCTGGACCCAGTTCTGCTGCAGGACTTGTGCTCCTCATGGTAACATCTGGACCCAGTTCTGCTGCAGGATGTCTGCTCCTCATGGTAACATCTGGACCCAGTTCTGCTGCAGGATGTCTGCTCCTCATGGTAACATCTGGACCCAGTTCTGCTGCAGGATGTCTGCTCCTCATGGTAACATCTGGACCCAGTTCTGCTGCAGGATGTCTGCTCCTCATGGTAACATCTGGACCCAGTTCTGCTGCAGGACTTGAGCTCCTCATGGTAACATCTGGACCCAGTTCTGCTGCAGGACTTGTGCTCCTCATGGTAACATCTGGACCCAGTTCTGCTGCAGGATGTCTGCTTCTCATGGTAACATCTGGACCCAGTTCTGCTGCAGGACTTGAGCTCCTCATGGTAACATCTGGACCCAGTTCTGCTGCAGGACTTGAGCTCCTCATGGTAACATCTGGACCCAGTTCTGCTGCAGGACTTGAGCTCCTCGTGGTAACATCTGGACCCAGTTCTGCTGCAGGACTTGTGCTCCTCATGGTAACATCTGGACCCAGTTCTGCTGCAGGACTTGTGCTCCTCGTGGTAACATCTGGACCCAGCTCTTCTAGAAGATGTGTGGTCCACACAGTATTTTCTGGATCAAGTTCTGCTGCAGGACTCGTGCTCCTCATGGTAACATCTGGACCCAGTTCTGCTGTGGTCCCTTCTAGAACTGATTCTGCTGTAGGACCTGTGCTCCTCATGGTACCTCTTGGACCTGGTTCTGTTGCAGGATGTGTGCTCCCCATGGTACGATCTGGACCTAGTTCTGTTGTGGGATATGTGCTCCCCATGATACCATCTGGAACCAGTCCTGCTGTAGGACCTGTGCTCCCCACGGTACCTTCTGGACCTGGTTCTGTTGCAGGATGTGTGCTCCCCATGGTACGATCTGGACCTAGTTCTGCTGTGGGATATGTGCTCCCTGTGATAGCATCTGGATTCAGTCCTGCTGTAGGACCTGTGTTATTCATGCCACCTCTAGGGTCTGGTTCTACTGAAGTATGTGCACCTCCTATGTTACCATCTGGGTCCAGTTCTGTTAGAGGATGCATGCTCACAGTACCTTCTGGACTCAGTTCTGTCATAGGATCTGTGCTTTTCACGGTACCTTCTGGAGCTGGCTCTGCTGTGGGATATATGCTCCACATGGTTCGTTCAGGACCTAGTTCTGCTGCATGTTGAGTGCTCCTTACGGGACCTTCAGAACCCAGTTCTGCTGAGGGATGTGAAACCCAAGAGGTCCCTTCCAGACTTGGTTCTCCTGTAGGAGCTTCACTCTTCGTGGTACCTTCTGGATCTGCTGCTACTACTACAGGAAGTGTGCTCCCCATGGGATCCCCTGGACCTGGCTCTCTCAGGCTGCGGTTACTCCATATGGCAGCACTTGCCTGGAGCTTCGTGGTAAGGGCTAAGTCCTGCTCTGCATTAGACCTGGTGCTCTGTGTGACACCAGCAGTCTCCTGTCCCATATTGCGTTGGGTAGCACTAACAGCATCCCATCCTGCCAGCCCCTGGGTGCTCCTGGTGGAACCAACCGGAACCTGTCCTGCTTGAGGCTTGGTGCCTGGTGTGGTCCCCACCAAAACCCAAGGCCTGGTGCTCTGGTTGGCTCCCACAACAACCCGCTCTGCTTTGGGATGGGCAATCCACATGGTACCAAGCGGATCCCGTCCCACTTTGGGTCGAGTGATGCGGACGGTGCCAGCTGGATCCCATCCTGTCTTGGACCTGTTACTGCCAGCTGGATCCTGTCCTGCTTTGGTCTTGTTGATGCCAGCCGGATCCCGTCCTGCTTTGGTCTTGTTGATGCCCACCAGATGCTGTCCTGCTTTGATTTTGTTGATGCCAACAGAATCCCGTCCCACCTTTGACCTGTTGGTACCAGCTGGATCCAATCTCACTTTGGTCTTGTTGATGCCAACAGAATCCTGTCCTGCCCTGGACCTGTTGATACCAACTGGATCCAATCTCACTTTGGTCTTGTTGATGCTAACAGAATCCCGTCCCACCTTGGACCTGTTGGTGCCAACCAGATCCAGTCCCACTTTGGTCTTGTTGATGCCAACTGAATCCCGTCCCACCTTGGACCTGTTGGTGCCAGCTGGATCCCATCCCACTTTGGACCTGGTGGGGCCACCAGTCTCCCGTCCTGCCTTCAGCCTGGTGACGCCAACTGCCTTGGGCTTGGTGCTCTGGATGATGCCAGCTGGATCCTGTTCTGCTTTGAGTCGGGTGATCCTGATGATACGGATGGGATCTCGCCCTGCTTTGGTTGAGGTGGCACTGACTCGACCCTGTCCTGCAGATCGTGTCATGGTGCTGGAGACACTGGTGGTAGGATCCTCTCCTGAGGATCGTGAGGTAGTGCTGGGGACACTGGTGTGTAGATCCTGTCCTGTGGCTCTTGCACTGGTTCTAGTGACACTCACAGTTGGATCCTGTCTCTGGGGATGCATGGGAATGATTGTGGTCAGAATCTGTCCTAGAGGACGTCGAGGGATGGTACTGGCTGGACCCCATCCTGGGGGAGATGAGGAGGTCGCCACAGGTGACAAGTCTTCTGGCCCTGAAAGCAGTGAGGAAAAATTCAGTCCCCTTCCCACAACCCTTCTATTTGTCGGAGTCCTCCCTTTCCCCTCACCAGGGCGATTCTCGGGGACAGTGTCCAGCCTTAGAGGCACCCAAGAGGCTGGGACATCCCTTGGGGACATGTTTTTGGGAGCTCTGGAAGGGACCCCAGCAGGAAGAGGCATGCACCGTGTAGTCTACGCCCACAGAAGTGACAGGGTACAGGATATAGGATCTCTGCCCTTTACCAGGTACACCTTACCTGTGCAGATGACAGCGGCGTCCTCTTGGTGGTCACAGTTGTGCCTGCCCCAAGGCCCAGCTGGGCAGTGCCACAGTGCAGCCTCTGTCCCACTGCACTTCACGTCATCCAGCCATATGGGGCCAATGCCAGGGCCAAAGTGGGCGCTGCGGAGGGCTTTGCGTGCGGCCCCACAGCCCAGCTGCCTGCAGACCACAGCCGCATCCAGCAGGCCCCAGCCATCATCACAGACCGTGCCCCAGCTCCCAGCATGCAGCAGCTCCACGCGCCCTGCACAGCGCCCAGGGCCCCCAGCCAGACGCAGCAGGAACAGGGCTGGGGAACAGCCAGCACCGCATTACTGCCAGCACCAACACAGCTACTGCATTTGGAGATGGAGGCTGCGTCCCTGCATCTTCCCTGCTGCATCCCTGATGTATCTTCATCCTCTTTCCATCTCCCCTCCAGCCCACCTCCATTCCTCCTCCATCCCCTCTCCACACCCACTCTATCTTTTCTCCATCTCCATTCCTTTCCCTCTCCATGTCTTCTCCATCTGTCTCCAAACCCTCCATCACGTCTCTTCCACCACACCTCATCCCCATTCCCCTCACCACCCTCCTCCATCCCTTCCCCATCCCCTCTCCTTTCACAATCCATCCCCAACCCCATCCCATCTCCATCCCCACTCCATTCCCACTCCATCCCTTCTCCTCCTACCTGTCTGTGACGTCCCTGCTATGGGCCAGCTGCTTGGTGTAGGCTGAGGGGAGGTGGTGCTGTGGGGCCGGACACTCACATGCGGCACAGCAGAAGGGGGCACCAGCAGTGACCTGGTGGGCAGCTGTTCGGGAGGGGGCTGCATGGGGTCTACCCCAGTCAGCTCATCTGGGGGAGGCAGGAGAGCAGCGTGAGCCTGGTGGTGCACTGTGCACACCTGCCTTGTGCATGCACCTGACCCCATGAGCTCACATGGTCACTGCTCTCTGCATGTGTTCACATAGCATATGCACTGCACCTTTTAATGCTGCTGCGTGCAGCGCACCCTGCTGCCACCCTGTTTGCAATTTAGCTGCACATGCACTGCCTCAGGAGCACTGCGTGAGCACGGAGACTTCATACAGACTGCATAAACACTGCATTTCTCTACTCCATATGCATGAACAAGAGCACAGTGAGGTGTGTGCACGTTATGCATGACTGCATAGAACTGCATGCATGCCAGGAGCATACTGCACTTCTCTATAGAAATGCATGTACTGCATGCACACTGGGAGCACACCGCACAGCTCTGCAGAGCTGCATGCACTGCAGGGAGCACACCAGGCTGCATGCACGATGCATGGGCATGTACCTGCACAAATGACAGATGCATCCTCCCGGTGGTGGCAGTCGGTGATGCCCAATGGTGCAGCTGGGCACTGCAGCAATGCTGACTCGTTCCCCCAGCACCTCACATTGTCCATCCAGATGGGGCCGGTGCCCTCACCAAAAAACGCCCCACCAGGTGCAACCAGCGCAGCTCCACAGCCCAGCTGCCTGCAGACCACGGCCGCATCCGGCAGCCCCCAGCCATCATCACAGACTGTGCCCCAGCACCCGGTGTGCAGCAGCTCCACGCGCCCCGCGCAGCGCCCAGGGCCCCCAGCCAGACGCAGTGGGTATGGGGCTGGGGAATAGGGCACCCACATTGCTGCTGGCACCAACTCTGCTGCTGCGTTTGGGGTTGAGGCATGTGTCCCAGCTGTCTCCCTGTCTAATCCTCCCCATCCCTGCTTCTTTCCTGCAGTATCCCATCTCCACCTCCACTGCATTTGCATTCCTTCCCTCTGCACTTCTATCCACCTGTCTGCACCTATCCAACTCCATTCCCACCCCCATTTCTTCACTACTCCATCCCTTCTCCATGTCTTCTCCATTCCAGAGACTTCTACTCGCCTTCCCTTCCCATCTCCTTCCCCAATCCATCTCTAATCCACCTCCAACCCATCCCCTCTTCATCTCTCTCCATCCACACTGCATTCCCTCTCCATACTTGCTCCCATCTGGCTCCATCCCCTGTTCCTTCCCTGATACGTCCTAGCTCCTGCCTTTCCCATCTCCATCCCCTCTTCATCTTCATCCATCTCTTCTGATTCCACATCCACCCCATCTCATTCCCTGCTTGATCCCCACTCCTTCCCTCCTCCCCCCCTTCCCTTCGCCACTCCCTTCTCTATCTTTCTCCACCCCTTCTGATTCCAGCCCTTCTGATTCCAGCTCTATCCCCTCTCTATCTCAGTTCTATCCCCTCTTCATCCCTATTTCTTCTGGCTCCATCCCTGCTCTTTCCATGCTCCTTTCCCACTCCATCCTTTTCCCCTTCCCTTTTCCATCCCATCCACCCCTTCTCCTTCCATGCTCCTTCCCAAATCCATTTCATCCCCGTCCCATCCCCATCCCAGCTCCTCCTATTCTCCTTTTCTGTCCTATTAAACTATTTTGTCACCATCCATGCCATCCCCACTCTACCCCCACTCCATCCCCTCACCATCCCCACAACCATACCTGTGCATGCTGTCACCTGTGCACCCCATACCATATGTTCCAATGCACCCCTACATCCCCGTGCATGCTCTGTGCATGCTGTGAAGCCTGAAACCCTGCACCCAATCCTAATGCATGCTGCACCCATGCACTCTATAACCATGTCTGCACACCATATGCAGCCCTGCACATCATACCCGCACAAGTTACACCTGCCATACTGCATCTGTGCATCCCATACTGCACCCTGAACCCCGTGCAACGCTCACAGCCATGCAACACTCACCATCTGTTGGGGTGCTGCCAGCAGTGCCAGTGGGCTCCGTGGTTCCAGGCGACAGCAGGGGATGAGCTGTAGAGATGCACGCCATGATGTGGGGCTCCCTCTTTTCTCCCCTCCCTCACCCTCACGCCCGCTGCCCACCTGAGCACACAACGCTGGCATCCTCCTCGTGGGCGCAGACATGGCTGTGCCACCCCCGGTGCCGGCACTGGACAAGGCGCTGCTCATCGCCGCTGCACCGCACGTGGTTGAGCCAAATGGGGCCGGAGCCTTCCCCAAACCAGGCTCCCGATGGGGCAGCCAACGCAGTCCCACAGCCCAGCTGCCTGCAGACCACCGCCGCGTCCGGCAGTCCCCAGTCGTCGTCGCAGATCGTGCCCCAGCTCCCGGCGTGCAGCAGCTCCACGCGCCCCGCACAGCGCCCAGGGCCCCCAGCCAGGCGCAGCGGGAATGAGACTGAGGAATGCCATTGCATATGGGGCCACCAGCACCACCAGGACCCACCATCACCCACCGTGTGCTCTGGGACTTGCTGGGACCCATTGGGAATCTGCTGGGACTGTCTGGGATGTGCTGAAACCCACAGGGACACCTGCGTGCTCTGGGGTTCCCTCTGGGTTCACACTGGGAACTGTCGGGACCCTACAGGAATTTCTGGGACCCCCACATGCTCTGGGACCTACTGGAACCCACTGGGAACTGTTGGGACCCTCTAGGAATTTCTGGGACCCCCACATGCTCTGGGACCTACTGGAACCCACTGGGAACTGTTGGGACCCACTGGGAGTTTCTGGGATCCCCATGTGCTCTGAGATACTTTAAGCTGACCGACTGGGACCTACTAGGAACTGTTGGGTCCTACTGGCAACCCTGCATGCTCTGGGACCCTGGGACCTGCTGGGACCCACTGGGATCTGCTCTGGGACCCATTGGGACTTGCTGGGATCCTGCATACTCTAGGATCAACTGGGATGCACTGGGAACTGATGTGACCCTCTGGGAATTCCTGGGACCCCCACATACTCTGGGATCTATTAAGATCAGCTGGGATCTACTGGGATCCGCTGGGAATCCGACATGCTCTGGGACCCACTGGTATCTGCTGGGACCAGTGTGTGCTCTGGGACCCCTCGGGACTTACTGGAACCTCCTGGGACCCCCACATGCTCTGTGGAGACTGCCTGGGACCTACTGGGAATGGCTGGTACCCTCCCATGCTCTGGGACCCACCAAGATTTATCGGGACCCACAGGGAACCACTGGGAGCCACTGGCACCACTATGTGCTCTGGGACCCATTGAGATCTACTGGAAGCGGGTGGGACTTGCTGGGACCTACTGAGATGTTCTGAAACCCATTGAGAGCCACTGGAACTCACTGGGACTTGCTGGGATCTACTTGGACCATTGAGTGCTCTGAGACATTCTGAGACCCACTGGGATCTACTGGGACTCACTGGGACCTGCTAAGACCCCTGCATGCTCAGGGACCCACTGGGACCTGCTGGGATCTATTGGAAACTGCTGGGATCTACTGGGATTTACTGGGACCCTCAGTATCTGGGACTGCTGTGTACTTTGGGATGCACTGGGATCATGTGCATACACCAGGGCCTACTGGGACCTAGAGGGACCCATTGGAGCCTACTGGGACCTACTAGAACCCATTGGGATGCAGTGGCAGTGACAGGAATGCTGTGGGGCAGGGACCCTCAACCCAGCCCCGTGCCAGTACCTGTGCCAGGGAAGGCCAGAAGCCCCACTGGAGACGAGAGAGGAAGTGAGGGGATGCTGCACCTGCCCAAGCCCCTCCAAGACCCCCAGGATGGAGCCATGGAGCCACAAGGAGCTTGGAGCCAAGGGTCCTACCCAGGGTGCAGGACTCAGCACCCAGAGTCCAGCAACCAGCAACCAGTGCCCCATTCCAGTGACCCATGACCACCGTCATCCCAGCGCCATTCCCAGTGACCAGGACTAGTTCCATTCCCAACGCCATTCCACACACCTCATGACCAATTCCATTCCCAGTGCCCCACGACCAGTTCCACTCTCAGTGCCATTCCCAGCGCCATTCCCAGTTCCATTCCCACTGTCCCGTTCCCAGCGCCATTCCCAGTGCCCCATAACCAGTCCCATTCCCACAGTCCCATTTCCAGTGCCCCATAACCAGTTCCATTCCCAGTGTCCCATTCCCAGTGCCACATGACCAATTCCATTCCCAGTGCTCCACAACCACTGTCCCATGACCAGTTCCATTCCCACTGCCATTCCCAGTGTCCTGATCTCAGTGCCATTCCCAGTTCCCCAAGACCAGATCCATTCCCAGCGCTTCATGACCTGTGCTCCATGACCAGTGTTCCATTCCCACTGCCCCATAACCAGTTCCCTTCCCAGTGTCCCAGTCCCAGCATCATTCCCAGTGCTTCATGCCCACTGCCACACCCAGTGTCCCAATCCCAGTGCCATTCCCAATGCCCCATGACAAATTCCATGCTCAGTGCACTCCCAGTGTCCCAATCCCAGCGCCATTCTCAGTGCCCCATGACCAGTTCCTTGCTCAGTGCCATTCCCAGCATCCCAATCCCAACGTCATTCCCAGTGCCATTCCCAGTGTCCCACTGTCCCATTCCCACTGCCCAGTGACCCTTGACTAGTTCCTAGTAAGCATTTTTCAGCGCCCAATTCCCACTCCCATTCTCACTTCCTCATGACCAGTGCTCAATGCCCAGTACCCTTCCAGTGTTCAGCAATCACAGACCACTATCTGCCCCATAAGCACTGCCCCATGCCCAGTGCCCATTTCCCTTCCCAGTGTTCAGTTCCCTTTCCAGTGCCCAGCACACCACAGAATACCCAGTGCCCTGCCCAGTGCACCCACAGCCTTCCCACTACCCACAGCCCAGTGTCTAGCACCCAGCACAGCTTGCAGTGCCCACTCTGCTGCAGCACCCACTGCACTGCCTGATGTCCACTGCAGCACTACCACAATACCCCATGCACTGCCCGGTGCCCCATGCAGAGCCCAGACCCCTGATGTGCCCAGAAACTTTGCAGCACCCCTGCAGTGCCCAACACAGCGCAATTTCCCTGCTGCGTGTGCAGTGTCCTTGCAGTAATCCTGCAGTGCACAGCCTCATTGCATTGCCCTTTGCAGTGCCTGTCGCAGTGCCCAGACCCTTACAATGCCCACACCATGCTCAGTGCCTGTGCAGTGTCCAGTGCAGTGTCCAGCTTGCCTGCAGTGTCCACGTGGTGTCTGCCGTAGAGGGCAGCCCCATGCAATGCCCGGTGCAGTGCCCACAAAACACGTAGAGCCGTGCCCATGTAATGCTCAAAGCAGTGCCCACGCTCTGCCCAGTGCACACCTCTGCAGTTCCAATTGCAGTGCCCATGCAGTAATCATGCAATGCTCAGTGCAGTGTCTACACAGTGCTCAGAGAAGCACCCATGCAGAGCTAATGGAATGCCCATACAATGTCTAATGCAGTGCCCATGCAGTACCCACGCGGTGTCACAGTGCCCAAAGCAGTGCTCAGAACAGTGCCCATGAAATGCACAGTGCAGCATCCGTACAGTGCAGTGCCCATGCAGTGCTCAAATATTGTCCAGCACAGTGCCATGTAGGGCCCACAGAGTGCCCATGCAGTGCCAAATGCAGTGCCCATGCAGTGCCGACCGCAGTTCTCATGCAGTGCCCAGCACAGTGCCTTGCAGTGCTGAGAGCAATGCCCACATAGTGCCCATGCAGTGCCCAGCACAGCACTCAGCTCCCCTTGCAGTTCCCATACTGTATGCAGGATATACCCATGCCGTAGCCATGCCATCTCCATGCAGTGCCATGCAGTGCCATGCAGTGCCATGCAGCATGTGCTCACCCAGCAGCAGCAGGGTCGGGGCCATGGCGTGTGCTGGTGCAGGATGGAGGAGGCCCGGATGGAGGCGGCGAGGCCAGGGATGACTCAGTGCAGCCGCTTGCTCCCCCCCTTGGCTAGGATGGAGGGGGCTGGAGATGGGGGGCACGGGATACCCCTGCGGTGGGACATCTGGTCTGTGTGTGGGGTCCTGCTGTGGGGTCTCCTGGGCACTGCCCCCATTAACCAAGGCACAGAGGGGAGTCCTCGGAGGATGAGGGTTAATGCTGGGGGGGGGGGGGGGGTTGGGTTAACACGTGCAGGCACCCACGCACCCACGTGGCACTGCGGGGGGGTGGGGGGGGAACAGGGCTGCACGTGGCCATGGAGTCAGGGCCGCGTGTGAGCAGCTGCACATGTGCATGGGAGACACTGCAGATCTGTGGGAACACACACACACGGGCAGCCACTGTGTGCTGGGGGAAGGGGGGCACTGGGAGCATACTGGGAGACACTGGGAGATGTACCGGGGACAGTTGGAGCATACTGGGAGATGTGGGAAGCATTCTAGGGGACACTGAGGTCTACTGGGGGCTATAATGGGGGAAACTGGAAGCATTTTTGGGGGACAGTGAGATCAGACTGGGGGCATTCTGGAGAACAGTGGGGATATACTGGGACCACACTGGGGTATTCAGGAGCCATACTAGGGGACACTGAGGGTACACCCCTACTGGGGTATACTGGGGGCCATAGTGGGGGCACTGCAAAGAACAATGGGATCAGACTGGGGGCATTCTGGGACTATAATGGGATATACAGCAGCCATACTGGGGTATGCCAGTACCATACTGAGGAAAAACACGGGGACACTGGGCCACACCAGGGAACACGAGGTATACTGCGGGCACTCTGGGGCATGCTAGGATTATATTGATTTTTACTGGGAACACACCGGAGAAGGCCCAAAGGCCATACTGGGGGCATGCTGCAGGCATACTGGAAGACATGGGGGGCACACTAGGGGGCACTAGGGGCTATACTGGTGTTTAATAGGGGCGTTCTGAGGGACAGCGGGGTCAGACGGGGCTATACTGGGACCATACTGGGATGTGCTGGGGCCACACTGGGGTATAGCGGTAACACTGGGAACACGCTGAGGGTCACACGTACCGTACTGGGCTGCACTGGGTTGTACTGGGGGCATAGTGGACCCAGCGGGGTTGTACAGCCGACACCAGGCGCTCCCGTTCCCCCTCCCGATGAGCAGCCGCGGCCCGCCCCGCTCCCTCCCCCCTCCCAACCCGCCCACCACCTACTGCGCAAGCGCCTCCCGCTGCTTCCGCCCCTGCCGAGGCCCCGCCCCCCGCGGCGACCAATGGGGTTCTCCCATTCCATCCGCGTCGGAAGGAGGAAGTGCGCGCCGGGACGCTCCGTTTATTAATCCGGCTCGGGCGGAAACCGTGCTACATCTGTTCCGCCCCCCCGGCTCCCGCACCCCGTTGCTCACCGGCCCGCAGTGCTGCTCGCCCCCACGCTGTTGTGGCCATGACGCGACTAAGGGGGTGGCCTATAAGTGGCAGTGGAGTCCTGTAGGGTGCTGTGGTGGCCATGAGGTGGTTATGGGATGGGTGTGGTGGCCATGAGGTGCTGTGGTGGTCACAAGGTGGCCAAGAGGTGGATATGGCGTGGCTATGAGGTGCTAGAAGATTGGTGTGACAGCCACTGGGTGGCCGTGGGGTGCTGCAGTAGCCATAAGGTGGCTATGGGATGGGAGTGGTGGCCATGAGACGGACAATAAATCGTCTCTGGTGGGCTGTAGGGTAGCAGGGGTGGCCATAAAATGTCCAGGAGGTGGCTGTGGATTCCAGTAGGGGGTGGTCATAAATAGCTATGGGGTGTCTGTGGTGGCCATGAGATGGTAATGTGGTGCTGTGGGATGTTTGTGGTGGCCAACAGTTGGCTCTGGAGTCTTGTAGAGTGTCTGCAGTGGCCATAAGGTGCCCAGCAGGTGCTGTGGGATGTCTATAGCGATCATACAGCATCCAACAGATGGCCATTGTGGGATGGCTGCAGTGGCCATAAGGTGGCCAAGAAGCAGCTGTGGGATGGACAGGAGATGCTAGGAGATGGCTGCAATGGCTACAAGGTGGCCGGTAGGGGGCCGTGAGATGTTATGGGGTGGCTGCAATGGCCCTAAGGTGTCTGTAGGATCCTTAGAGGAGAGCATGGGGTAGCTATAGAGGTTCTAGCAGCTGTGGGGGCCACGTGGAGGCCTCTGGATGGCCCTGGGGCAGCCACTGTGTCGCTGAAGAGGCCATGTGGTCACTGTGGGGGCCATAGGGTGGCCATGGGAGCCGGTGGCATGGCTGTGGGGTCTGTGTTCCTCCTCAGAAGGTATGCACAAGCTGTGCCCCTGGCAGCACCTGCACCCCCTGCACAACTGGCAGGTGGGGGGTCGGGGAGCCAGGGAGCAGCTGCACCACAGCAGGACCCTCACTAACTCCCCCCTGCCGAGGCTCCCCACGGAGGACCAGGACTTTTGGGGGTGCTGGGGTGGGCACTGGGGACTGCTCACTGGAGCCCTGCAGCACCAGGACACTGCGAAGCCCTTCAGATGTCTGCAGCACACCCAGCCCTATGGCCGGTTCTGGCCCTCCCTGCACCAGCAGCACCTCTGGGCCCGCTGGAAGCGACACCCCAGAGGGTAGCGGGGCTGACTGGGCTCCCGATGGGGGCTGTAAGTGGACTGGGGGCACCTCCAGGGTCTGGAGCTGGATGTTGGGCACCTCGGTGGTCTGGAGATGGATGTTGGGCACCTCCACAGCTTGAAGCTGGACACTGGTCACCTCAGTGGTCTGGAGATGGACATCGGGCACCTCCACAGTCTCAAGATGAACATCAGGTACCTCCATGGTCTCAAGGTGGACGCTGGGCACCTCGGTGGCTTGGAGATGGACGTTGGCCATATCAGTAGCTTGGAGGTGGATGCTGGGCACCTCTGAGGTCTCCAGATGGACACTGGCCACCTCTGTGGCTTGGAGATGGACACTGGCCACATCAGTGGCTTGGAGATTGATGTTGGGCACTTCGGTGGACTCAACATGGAGATTGGTCACCTCTGTGCCTTGGAGATGAGTGTTGGCCACATCGTTGGCTGGGAGATGAACACTGGCCATTTCAGTGGCTTGGAGCTGGATGTTGGCCATCTCAGTGGCTTGGAGATGGACGCTGGGCACCTCTGTGGTCTCAAGATGGACACTGGGCACCTCCATGGTTTCAAGATGGACATCGGGTACATCCGTGGTCTCAAGACGGACATTTGTTACGTCCGTGTTTTGGAGCTGGATGTTGGGCACCTCAGTGGCCTGCAGCTGAACACTGGTCACCTCTGTGGTCTGGAGCTGCACGTTGGGCACCTCAGTGGCCTGCAGTTGGATGCTGGTCACTTCTGATGGTTGTGGCAAGGTTTGCAGCTGAACGTTTGTCACTTCAGTGGCTTGCAGCTCAACATTGGGGACATCTGTGGACTGTGACAGGGCTTGCAGCTGGATGTTTGTGACCTCCAAGGGATGCGGCAAGGCTTGGAGCTGGACATTGGTCACCTCACCAGCTTGCAGCTGGATGTTGGCGACCTCAGAGGGTTGTGACAGAGCTTGGAGATGGACATTTGTCACCTCGGCAGCCTGCAGCTCAATGTTGGAGACATCCGAGGGCTGTGGAAGAGCTTGCATCTGGACATTTGCTACCTCAGTAGCTTGCATCTGGATGTTGGTGACATCTGTGGGTTGTGGCAGGGCTTGCAGCTGGACATTCGTCACTTCAGTGGCTTGGAGCTGGATGTTGGTGACATCTGTGGGTTGTGGCAGGGCTTGCAGCTGGACATTCGTCACCTCAGTGGCTTGGAGCTGGATGTTGGTGACATCTGTGGGTTGTGGCAGGGCTTGCAGCTGGACATTTGTCACATCAGTAGCTTGGAGCGGAATGCTGGTGACATCTGTGGGTTGTGGCAGCGCCTGCAACTGGACATTTGTCACCTCATTGGCCTGCAGCCTCACAGCCGCCCCCCGCACAGCTGCCTGTCCCTGCGGGATGCCTGCTGGGTGCAGGGGCTGCTCAGGGAGGCCCTGCAGAACGAGGATACCAGTCCCCGTCCCCTGTGGGACAGCCGTGACTGCCTGTAGCCGCAATGTGGGCAGCGTGGTCCCCGTGCTGGGCACAAGCAGAAGGCTCTGCCCAGGGGTCGGGGTCTCCCCTTGGTGTTTGGGGGGAGGCTGGGAAGCTGTGGGGAGCAGGATGAGCTTCTGTGGGGCCGGTGGAGGGCTGGGGATGAGCTGGAGGCCCTGTGGCGTCTGCAGCAGCAGGAAGGTGTGGGCATCAGGAGCCGTCACCTCCAGACTGAGGGCAGCCTGCAGGACGGGGCCGTCACGCTGCGGTGCCGGGACAGGGCGAGGGGACCCTTTGGGGCCAGCTGCGTGGGTGCGGAGATGCCGCTGGAGGTAGGAGGCCATGACGAAGGCTTTGGGGCAGAGGGGACACTGGTGGGGCCGGGCACTGGAGTGGGTGCGTTGGTGGAGCTGGAGGTTGGAGGAATGGGTGAAGGTTTTGCCGCAGTGGGAACAGGCATAGGGCCGCTCGCCCGTGTGGGTGCGCTGGTGTTGGCGGAGGTTGGAGGTCTGGGTGAAGGCCTTGCCGCAGATGGGGCAGGCGTGAGGCCGCTCGCCTGTGTGCAGCTGCCGGTGGCGGCGGAGGCAGGAGGTGTTCTTGAAGGCCTTGGGGCAGTCAGGACAGGCGTAGGGCCGCTCACCAGTGTGCAGCCGCAGGTGGTACTGGTAGTGCGAGGACCACTTGAAGGTGAGGCCGCACTCGGCACACTTGAAGGCACGCAGCCCCGTGTGCACCCGCTGGTGGATGGCGAGCAGTGAAGAGCGCTTGAAGGCCTTGGGGCACTCGGAGCACTTGTAGGGCCGTTCGCCTGTGTGGTCCCGCATGTGGTAACGCAACCCCGAGGAGCCCTTGAAGGCTTTGCCACACTCGGTGCATTGGTAGGGACGCTCCGACGGTACGGAGGTCGGGGTTGGGGTCGCTGGAGGGGGATGCGGTGTTTCCGCCGAGTGACCCCGCTGGTGGCCCAGCAACCCAGCCAGCTGCCCAAAGCTCCTGTGGCACTGCGAGCACTTGTAGGGCCGTTCAGCACCGTGGCTGTGCCGGTGCCGTGCCAACCCTGAGCTGTTCTTGAAGGTCTTGCCACAGGTGGGGCAGCGATGGGTGGCCGTTGTGGTGACGTCCCCTGGTGTTGCTGGCTGTGGGTGGCTGCGTTGGTGGCCAAGCAACTGCTCCTGGCTGGGGAAAGCCAGGTGGCACTCAGCACATTTCCACAGCATCTCCACCGCCTCCAGAAGCAGTGGTGGTGGGGACAGCTGGGACGGGGACAACGGGGATGGCAACAACGGGGATGCGGCATGGCTCTGCAGATGCTTCTGCAAGCAGGCATCTGAGACAAAGGCTTTGGGGCAAGTCGGGCACTTGTGGGACCGGGTGCTGGAGTGGGTTCGCTGATGGAGGAGGAGGTTGGAAGAATGAGTGAAGGTCTTGGAGCAATGGGAACAGGCGTAGGGCCGCTCTCCTGTGTGGGTGCGCTGGTGTTGGCGGAGGTTGGTGGATTGGGTGAAGGCCTTGCCGCAGGCAGAGCAGACGTAGGGCCGCTCGCCTGTGTGGATGTGGCGGTGGCGGCGGAGGCTGGAGGAGTTCTTGAAGGCTTTGGGGCAGGAGGTGCACTTGTAGGGCCGCTCACCCGTATGCTGCCGCAGGTGGTACTGGTAGTGCGAGGACCACTTGAAGGCCAGACCACACAGTGCGCACTTGAAGGCGCGCAGCCCCGTGTGCACGCTCTGGTGGATCTGCAGCAGCGACGAGCGCTTGAAGGCTTTGGGACACTCGGAGCATTTGTAGGGCCGTTCACCTGTGTGGCTGCGCTGGTGGTAGAGCAGTGCTGAGGAGCCCTTGAAGGCTTTGGGGCACTCGGAGCACTTGTAGGGCCGTTCACCTGTGTGGGTGCGCTGGTGGTGGACGAGGCGTGAGGACCATCTGAAGGCTTTGCCACACTCCAAGCACTCGTAAGGGTGTTCCCCGGTGCTTGGCGCTGCTCGGCCCGCAGCCAGCTCCAGCTGCTGAGCACCCACCATAGCTGCTGCCCTGCAGGGACACAGGGTGTGATGGGGACACGCGCATACATGAGACAAGGGCTGACCCCAGGGACACGACCCAGGAGAGAACCCCAGGTTAATGGGGATGCAGACAAGGACTGGTCCTGATAGAAGGACAGAGCCCAGCAGATGGGGACAAGATGCAGGGAAGGATGCAGGAGGATGGGCACAAGACCCAGGAGAGGGGGACTGACCAAGAGAGGGAGGTCCATAGGGTGGGGGAACCCAGGGGAGGACCCCAAAATAAAGGGGCTGGTGACAAAATACAAGGAA